>NC_092411.1:287110409-287477075 GCF_040894005.1 Engystomops pustulosus
GTATCTATCTCATATCTATCTATCTATCTCCTATCTATCTATCTATCTATCTATCTATCTATCTATCTACCTATCTATCTATCTCCTATCTATCTCATATCTATCTATCTATCTATCTCATATCTATCTCCTATGTATCTATCTCATATCTATCTATCTATCTCCTATCTATCTCCTATGTATCTATCTCCTATCTATCTCATATCTATCTATGTCATATCTATCTATCTATCTATCTCATATCTATCTATCTATCTCCTATCTATCTATCTATCTATCTATCTATCTATCTATCTCATATCTATCTATCTATCTCATATCTATCTATCTATCTCATATCTATCTATCTATCTATCTATCTCATATCTATCTATCTATCTATCTATCTCATATCTATCTATCTATCTCATATCTATCTATCTATCTATCTATCTATCTCATATCTCTCTATCTCATATCTATCTCATATCTATCTATCTATCTATCTTCTATCTATCTATCTATCTATCTCATATCTATCTATCTATCTATCTATCTCATATCTATCTATCTATCTCATATCTATCTATCTCATATCTATCTCATATCTATCTATCTATCTATCTTCTATCTATCTATCTATCTATCTCATATCTATCTATCTATCTATCTATCTCATATCTATCTATCTATCTATCTCATATCTATCTATCTCTCTATCTATCTATCTATCTCTCTATCTATCTCTCTATCTATCTCATATCTATCTATCTATCTTCTATCTATCTATCTATCTATCTATCTCATATCTATCTACCTCATATCTATCAATCTATCTATCTATCTCCTATCTATCTCCTATGTATCTATCTCATATCTATCTATCTCCTATCTATCTATCTCCTATCTATCTATCTATCTATCTATCTATCTATCTATCTATCTATATCATATCTATCTCATATCTATCTATCTATCTATCTATCTATCTATTTATCTATCTATCTATCTATCTATCTATCTATCTCATATCTATCTATCTATCTCCTATCTATCTATCTATCTATCTATTTATCTATCTATCTCATATCTATCTATCTATCTATCTATCTCATATCTATATCTATCTATCTATCTATCTATCTATCTATCTATCTATCTATCTATCTCTCTATCTATCTCTCTATCTATCTCATATCTATCTATCTCATATCTATCTATCTATCTTCTATCTATCTATCTATCTATCTATCTCATATCTATCTATCTATCTATCTATCTATCTATCTATCTATCTATCTATCTATCTATCTCCTATATATCTCCTATGTATCTATCTCATATCTATCTATCTCCTATCTATCTATCTCCTATCTATCTATCTATCTATCTATCTATATCATATCTATCTCATATCTATCTATCTATCTATCTATCTATTTATCTATCTATCTATCTATCTATCTCATATCTATCTATCTATCTCCTATCTATCTATCTATCTATCTATCTATCTATTTATCTATCTATCTCATATCTATCTATCTATCTATCTATCTATCTCATATCTATATCTATCTATCTATCTATCTATCTATCTATCTATCTATCTCATATCTATCTATCTATCTATCTTCTATCTATCTATCTATCTCATATCTATCTCCTATCTATCTATCTATCTTATATCTATCTATCTATCTATCTCATATCTATCTATCTATCTATCTCCTATCTATCTATCTATCTCATATCTATCTATCTATCTATCTCCTATCTATCTATCTATCTCATATCTATCTATCTATCTATCTCCTATCTATCTATCTATCTATCTATCTATCTATCTATCTCATATCTATCTATCTATCTATCTCCTATCTATCTATCTATCTATCTATCTATCTATCTATCTATCTATCTATCTATATATCTCCCATCTATCTATCTAAAACAAGAGAAGTCCAAGGCAGCACAACCGAATGGCCTGGGTGCAAAAATCTGGATGTCCGTGGCAAGGACCAAGTGGTATATACGAGGAAGGCAGCAGCACTCCAGTGGGTAGATTAAATCAGGGTGATCTTTATTTCAGATGCGACGTTTCGGTGTATCCACCTTTTTCAAGCATACAACATAGTGACCAGTGTTTCTATATATGGACCAACCTGCTTCCTGATTGGTCAGACAATTGTTTGTGCAATGAATCAATACAAATATAATTTTCTATATACAGTAATGTGATACATCATAGATGGATATATACAAGTAAAGTGCAAGTGCTACAGTGAAAAGATTAAAGTGCAGTGTATTTTAAAAAACAGTAGTAGTTCGCTACTAGTATAGGACCGCCCCATCGTCATTGATCAAATTCATGCAAATTAGGCTGTAGCTGCTAAGGAAAACATACCAAACCCGGGAAAACAGCGCCTCATAGGTCACGTCCGGTGGAAACCGGAAGTCAGGTGTGTCACCTGATCGGCCGCAAGCCGCGCATGCGCACGGCACCTCATCGGAGCTGGGCGGCCATATTGGTTCAGGGAACCCAACGAAGAATAGAAGTACTGTATATAGGTAAGTATAAGAGAAATATTTTGGGGACCGGAAACCCACTGTGTGAACAATGAGTAGTTGTGGGACAAGTGGGACATTGAGGAACCGCTAGGTGGCAGCTCCTTATGTACCCGCTTATCGTCCCGTCGGTTCCCAATGCAAGATGAAGACATGAGACAAAGTCTGTACAGGTAGGAGTCGCAGTAAGAACCGGACACACACTGTGTGAACAGTGTGTAGAAAGGGGGACTAATGAAGCACTACAGAACCGTGAATTGGCAGTTCCGTATGTGTCTCCTTATCGTCCCATCGGTTCTCACTATCCGCGAGCGTAAGTAGAGAGAAGAAGAACAATTGGAAGAAGAGGCCACTATAATCTCGGGAGGAAGTTTTCGATGCAGCAGACACCAATCTGAATTGCCAAGAAATTTTGCAGACGTGTGGGGTCTCCGGGTCCAACCATAGGAGTAGAACAAACAAAAGTACAGGATTAGTATGGTAGGGTCTGGAGGGGGATAACCCCTACATAAATTCACTTGTTACTTTCGGAGGAACCAAGTAAGGACATACCAAGGTGTACTGAGGGACATCAACCCATATAGTTAAGCATATTAGATAATATTGGTTAGGTTAAATTCAATATTTAGCCCCTGGGGTTGTAATGACTGTAGGCGGTATATCCACTCTAGTTCTTTTTTCCTTAATGTGGATTCCCTATTACCCCCTCTCCTAGGGGGGGGGGGGGGGGGGATGCGGTCAATTATTTGACATTTCAAGTCACATTCTTTATGGCCCTTTTCAGTGAAGTGCCTACTCACTGGTAGATCAAGTCTCTTTTTTCGGATGGTGTATCTATGTTTTTAGGTCAAGAGTGGTTTCTCCCACGTAGATAAGGTTACATGGGCATGACAGCTTATAAATCCCAAAGTCGCTATTGGAGTCCAGATAGTGCTTGATTTTATATGTGACATTATTGTGAGTAAAAGTGTTCCCTTTGGTAATGTGTGAACAATTAACACATGAGCGGCAGGGGAAACTTCCCACTCTGGATGCGCCAGTTAGGGTTTTCTGTAAAGTTTTCCTCAGAGGGCCAACATCTGACTTTACCAGGCGGTCCCTAATGTTCTTGGACCGTCTGTATGACAGAGGTGGTGGATTTTTGAACCCCGGAATGCCGGAGGGATCACTGGCCAAAATCCGCCAGTGTTTGCGTATTAAGTTTGAGATTAGTGTGCTGTTATCGTTGAACGTGGGCACGAACGGGATTCTAGGGGTACCTTCCTTCTTTTGAGCGGGTAATAGAAGTTCCTGTCTGTCTTTATTATGTGCAGCAAACAGATTTTTGTCAATAACTCGTCTAGGGTAGCCCCTTTGTCGAAATTTAGTGACCATTTGTCCTATATTCTTCTGGTACTTGTCACTATCCGAGGAGATTCTTTTTACCCGTAGAAACTGGCTAAGGGGTAGTGAATCTATCATGGGGCGAGGATGACTACTCTCGTAGCGCAGAAGGGTATTTCTATCGGTCGGTTTTGTGTACAGGTCTGTGGTGACACCATGGTCGGTAAGTATAACTTGTACATCCAAGAACTGGATCATTTTGGTAGACTGGACCAATGTAAACTTAATATCTTGGTCAATAGTGTTTAGAAAATCGTGGAACTCAAGAAGTCCCGTGAGGGGGGCAGTCCAGAGGAGGAACACATCGTCTATGTATTGCCACCACCTCCGGACGTGTTGGAAGTGGTGGGACACATAGACGAACTCCTCCTCTAGCGCAGCCATGACGATATTTGCGTAGCATGGGGCCATGCTGGCCCCCATGGCGACCCCTTTCTGTTGAATAAAGAAGTCATCGCCAAAGAGAAAATAGTTGTTAAATAAAACCAATTTGAGTAATTCAAGAATAAACAGCACCTCCTGCTCATTAAAGTGTGATTGTCGTAGGCATTTTTCTACCACTCTTAAGCCGAGTTGGTGGTTAATGGACGTATACAAAGATACGACATCGAATGAAGCAAGAATGATAGTGGATGTGTCTTCTATCGGAGTGTTCTGTAATTTACATAGAAAATCAGATGTATCTTGTTTGTATGAGCGGCTGGTCACTGCAAAGTCCCTGAGCACCCGGTCCAAAAAAATTGTGATGTGGGAAAAAATGGAATCATTACCGGACACAATCGGGCGTCCAGGGGGATTTTCTAGGTTTTTGTGTATTTTGGGCAAAATATATATAACCGGGGTCACCGGGTCAGTGATCAAAAGGTACTTGTGTAACTCTTCGCTAATTATGCCTGAGTGTAAAGCCTTATCTAGGACAGACCTGATCTTTCGTCCCAGTTCAAATTTGGGGTCTAGAGAAACATCAGCAAGTTGCCATCATGGGCAAGTCCCCTGAGCGCCGCGACCTCTGAGCTAGTCATGTTGTGATGTGATAGAATGTTTTGTTGTTTCTGTCGAAGGCACTGTATGTCATGTTTGACAGCTGTGGAAAAGGCCTCAATAGCAGGTACCTCTATGTACATGTACATAGTGTGTGTATAAAAATATAGAGCATATCCTACATTCCATCATATTTCCGTTCCGTACAGCCCATAGAAGTCAATGGAGAAGTATAATATATGGGCTAAATATGTGCTGTATACAGCAGTGCACTGTATCCTATATATGTGCAGGATCTAGAACCAGTGGGAGGAGCCTTCTGTCAGCCAATAGTCAGCCATCCATCATCTGCCAGCCCACTGTATTCTATACGGATACGGTCTAATACGTTGCCATACTGTTGCAATAGGTCCCGTATTTAAGGCCCCGAATACAGCCCTATATACAGAACAGAAAAGACCATATGGTCGTGTGGATGGGGCCTAACACTGTTTGAAGTCAATATGGGACACGGCTTAATAGAAACCACAGGTCTCCGCCATCTTCCCACCCTTGAGTGGGTAAGTAGTAGGACTGCAGGGAATAGCCTGTAGTGGTGGAGCAGAGCCCAAGAGATGGAGGCCTGAAGCCCTATAATTCCTCCTCGTGTACACAGACGTGGGTGAGGTATAAGTGTGAGGATGTAATATTTGGGGTAAATTGGGACGACACCTTTGAAGCTCAAGAATACAAACCCCTAAGGGCGGCAGCTTACGGGGTCCTATAGGCTGGAGTGGCTGCACATCAGGAAATGGTAAAAGACTACGAGCCGAACAACCAGACCGGGTGACAACTCTAAGAGTATAAGGAATAAGTGTGCCGGGTGCAGTGAGGAAACAGTACACGAAAGTAGCTGAAGGAAATAATCTACGTTATTTGAGGACCAGACAATCCATTGCGGCAGCGCATAAGAAAGGCCGAAACGCGATCGAGCTCTATCATAGCTCAATATGACAGTGCCACCCGGTGGTCGTCCTTCACGCTGCAGTCATGTTAATTACCCGGTGAGGCTCATTTGCTTTCATATCATAGAAGACGATCATCGCACCTGCAGAAGATCCTCAATCACAGTGAAGATGTAAATAAAGTCAATTAACATTAGAACTGTTTCCACAGACGTAGCGGGAGATGCAGAGAAACACTCCATTACCGCTAAATTCAGGCTTTTAGCAATCATCCCAGGACGGACAATTGTGGGAGAAATACTGGAAGCAACCAAAACATTGGTAGAGAAGGCGCAGAAGAGGGATGAAGCGGTCCAGGGGGACTGAGTACACACGGGGGCCAAGAGGCTGGCACAGAGGAAGATTCAGCCGAAGCTCACAGTGTGGTCCTTGTCAAGACAGTACTGGTCCCCTCTACTCCAGGACAGCACCAGTACCCCTATCCCTGTAGTACAGATCCAGTACCCCTATCCCTCCAGTACACCTCCAGAACCCCTATCCCTCCAGTACTGCTCCAGTACCCCTATCTCTCCAGTACTGCTCCAGAACCCATATCCCTCCAGTACTACTCCAGTACCCCTATCCCTCCAGTACTGCTCCAGTACCCCTATCCCCCCAGTACTGCTCCAGAACCCATATCCCTCCAGTACAGCTCCAGAACCCATATCCCTCCAGTACAGCTCCAGAACCCATATCCCTCCAGTACAGCTCCAGTACCCCTATCCCCCCAGTACAGCTCCAGTACCCCTATCCCCCCAGTACAGCTCCAGTACCCCTATCCCTCCAGTACAGCTCCAGTACCCCTATCCCTCCAGTACAGCTCCAGTACCCCTATCCCCCCAGTACAGCTCCAGTACCCCTATCCCCCCAGTACTGCTCCAGTACCCCTATCCCTCCAGTACTGCTCCAGTACCCCTATCCCTCCAGTACTGCTCCAGTACCCCTATCCCTCCAGTACAGCTCCAGTACCCCTATCCCTCCAGTACAGCTCCAGTACCCCTATCCCTCCAGTACAGCTCCAGTACCCCTATCCCTCCAGTACTGCTCCAGTACCCCTATCCCCCCAGTACTGCTCCGGTACCCCTATCCCTCCAGTACAGCTCCAGTACCCCTATTCCTCCAGTACAGCTCCAGTACCCCTACCCCCCCCCCAGTGCCGCTCCAGTACCCCTATCCCCCCAGTACTGCACCAGTACCCCTATCCCCCCAGTACTGCTCCAGAACCCATATCTCTCCAGCACAGATCCAGTACCCCTATCTCTCCAGTACAGCTCCAGAACCCATATCCCTCCAGTACTGCTCCAGAACCCCTATCCCTCCAGTACTGCTCCAGTACCCCTATCCCTCCAGTACAGCTCCAGTACCACTATCCCTCCAGAACAGCTCCAGTACCCCTATCCCTCCAGTACAGCTCCAGTACCCCTATCCCTCCAGTACAGCTCCAGTACCCCTATCCCTCCAGTACAGCTCCAGTACCCCTATCCCTCCAGTACAGCACCAGTACCCCTATCCCTCCAGTACTGCTCCAGTACCCCTATCCCTCCAGTACAGCTCCAGTACCCCTATCCCTCCAGTACAGCTCCAGAACCCATATCCCTCCAGTACAGCTCCAGTACCCCTATCCCTCCAGTACAGCTCCAGAACCCATATCCCTCCAGTACAGGTCCAGTACCCCTATCCCCCCAGTGCTGCACCAGTACCCCTATCCCTCCAGTACAGCTCCAGTACCCCTATCCCCCCAGTACAGCTCCAGTACCCCTATCCCTCCAGTACAGCTCCAGAACCCATATCCCTCCAGTACAGCTCCAGTACCCCTATCCCTCCAGTACAGCTCCAGAACCCATATCCCTCCAGTACAGCTCCAGTACCCCTATCCCCCCAGTACTGCACCAGTACCCCTATCCCTCCAGTACAGCTCCAGTACCCCTATCCCCCCAGTACAGCACCAGTACCCCTATCCCCCCAGTACTGCTCCAGTACCCCTATCCCTCCAGTACTGCTCCAGTACCCCTATCCCTCCAGTACTGCTCCAGTACCCCTATCCCTCCAGTACTGCTCCAGTACCCCTATCCCTCCAGTACAGCTCCAGTACCCCTATCCCTCCAGTACAGCTCCAGTACCCCTATCCCTCCAGTACAGCTCCAGTACCCCTATCCCCCCAGTACTGCTCCAGAACCTATATCCCTCCAGTACAGCTCCAGTACCCCTATCTCTCCAGTACAGCTCCAGAACCCATATCCCTCCAGTACAGCTCCAGTACCCCTATCCCTCCAGTACAGCTCCAGTACCCCTATCCCTCCAGTACTGCTCCAGTACCCCTATCCCCCCAGTACTGCTCCGGTACCCCTATCCCCCCAGTACTGCACCAGTACCCCTATCCCCCCAGTACAGCTCCAGAACCCATATCCCTCCAGCACAGATCCAGTACCCCTATCTCTCCAGTACAGCTCCAGAACCCATATCCCTCCAGTACTGCTCCAGAACCCCTATCCCTCCAGTACTGCTCCAGTACCCCTATCCCTCCAGTACAGCTCCAGTACCACTATCCCTCCAGTACAGCTCCAGTACCCCTATCCCTCCAGTACAGCTCCAGTACCCCTATCCCTCCAGTACAGCTCCAGTACCCCTATCCCTCCAGTACAGCTCCAGTACCCCTATCCCTCCAGTACAGCTCCAGTACCCCTATCCCTCCAGTACAGCTCCAGTACCCCTATCCCTCCAGTACAGCTCCAGTACCCCTATCCCTCCAGTACAGCTCCAGTACCCCTATCCCTCCAGTACAGCTCCAGAACCCATATCCCTCCAGTACAGCTCCAGTACCCCTATCCCTCCAGTACAGCTCCAGAACCCATATCCCTCCAGTACAGCTCCAGTACCCCTATCCCCCCAGTACTGCACCAGTACCCCTATCCCTCCAGTACAGCTCCAGTACCCCTATCCCTCCAGTACAGCTCCAGTACCCCTATCCATCCAGTACAGTTCCAGTACCCCTATCCCTCCAGTACAGCTCCAGAACCCATATCCCTCCAGTACAGATCCAGTACCCCTATCCCCCCAGTACAGCTCCAGTACCCCTATCCCTCCAGTACTGCTCCAGTACCCCTATCCCTCCAGTACAGCTCCAGTACCACTATCCCTCCAGTACTGCTCCAGTACCCCTATCCCTCCGGTACAGCTCCAGTACCCCTATCCCTCCAGTACAGCTCCAGTACCCCTATCCCTCCAGTACTGCTCCAGTACCCCTATCACTCCAGTACAGCTCCAGTACCACTATCCCTCCAGTACTGCTCCAGTACCCCTATCCCTCCAGTACAGCTCAAGTACTCATATCCCTCCAGTACAGCTCCAGTACCCCTATCCATCCAGTACAGCTCCAGTACCCCTATCCCTCCAGTACAGCTCCAAAACCCATATCCCTCCAGTACAGATCCAGTACCCCTATCCCCCCAGTACAGCTCCAGTACCCCTATCCCTCCAGTACTGCTCCAGTACCCCTATCCCTCCAGTACAGCTCCAGTACCACTATCCCTCCAGTACTGCTCCAGTACCCCTATCCCTCCGGTACAGCTCCAGTACCCCTATCCCTCCAGTACAGCTCCAGTACCCCTATCCCTCCAGTACAGCTCCAGTACCCCTATCCCTCCAGTACAGCTCCAGTACCCCTATCCCTCCAGTAAAGCTCCAGAACCCATATCCCTCCAGTACTGCTCCAGTACCCCTATCCCCCCAGTACTGCACCAGTACCCCTATCCCTCCAGTATAGCTCCAATACCCCTATCCCTCCAGTACAGCTCCAGTACCCCTATCCCTCCAGTACAGCTCCAGTACCCCTATCCCTCCAGTACAGCTCCAGAACCCATATCCCTCCAGTACTGCTCCAGTACCCCTACCCCCCCAGTACTGAACCAGTACCCCTATCCCTCCAGTATAGCTCCAATACCCCTATCCCTCCAGTACAGCTCCAGTACCCCTATCCCCCCAGTACAGCTCCAGTACCCCTATCCCTCCAGTACTGCTCCAGAACCCATATCCCTCCAGTATAGCACCAGTACCCCTATCCCTCCAGTACAGCTCCAGCACCCCTATCCCTCCAGTATAGCACCAGTACCCCTATCCCTCCAGTACAGCTCCAGTACCCCTATCCCTCCAGTACAGCTCCAGTACCCCTATCCCCCCAGTACTGCTCCAGTACCCCTATCCCTCCAGTACAGCTCCAGTACCCCTATCCCTCCAGTACAGCTCCAGTACCCCTATCCCTCCAGTACACCACCAGTACTCCTATCCCTCCAGTACACCACCAGTACCCCTATCCCTCCAGTACAGCTCCAGTACCTCTATCCCTCCAGTACAGCTCCAGAACCCATATCCCTCCAGTACAGCTCCAGTACCCCTATCCCTCCAGTACAGCTCCAGTACCCCTATCCCTCCAGTACTGCTCCAGAACCCATATCCCTCCAGTACAGCACCAGTACCCCTATCCCTCCAGTACTGCTCCAGTACCCCTATCCCTCCACTACAGCTCCAGTACCCCTATCCCTCCAGTACAGCACCAGTACCCCTATCATTCCGGTACAGCTCCAGTACCACTATCCCTCTAGTACAGCTCCAGTACCCCTATCCCTCCAGTACTGCACCAGTACCACTATCCCTCCAGTACAGCTCCAGTACCCCTATCCCTCCAGTACTGCTCCAGAACCCATATCCCTCCGGTACAGCTCCAGTACCCCTATCCCCCCAGTACAGATCCAGTACCCCTATCCCTCCAGTACAACCCCAGTACCCCTATCCCCCCCAGTACAGCTCCAGTACCCCTATCCCCCCAGTACTGCACCAGTACCCCTATCCCCCCAGTACTGCTCCAGTACCCCTATCCCTCCAGTACTGCTCCAGTACCCCTATCCCTCCAGTACTGCTCCAGTACCCCTATCCCTCCAGTACAGCTCCAGTACCCCTATCCCTTCAGTACAGCTCCAGTACCCCTATCCCTCCAGTACTGCACCAGTACCCCTATCCCTCCAGTACAGCTCCAGTACTCATATCCCTCCAGTACAGCTCCAGTACCCCTATCCCTGCAGTACAGCTCCAGTACCCCTATCCCTCCAGTACAGCTCCAGTACCCCTATCCCTCCAGTACAGCTCCAGCACTCCTATTCCTCCAGTACAGCTCCAGTACCCCTATACCCCCAGTACAGCTCCAGTACCCCTATCCCTCCAGTACTGCACCAGTACCCCTATCCCTCCAGTACTGCTCCAGTACCCCTATCCCTCCAGTACAGCACCAGTACCCCTATCCCTCCAGTACAGCTCCAGTACCCGTATCCCTCCAGTACAGCTCCAGTACCCCTATCCCTCCAGTACAGCTCCAGTACCCCTATCCCTGCAGTACAGCTCCAGTACCCCTATCCCTCCAGTACTGCACCAGTACCCCTATCCCCCCAGTACTGCTCCAGTACCCCTATCCCTCCAGTACAGCTCCAGTACCCCTATCCCTCCAGTACTGCTCCAGAACCCATATCCCTCCAGTACAGCACCAGTACCCCTATCCCTCCGGTACAGCTCCAGTACCCCTATCCCTCCGGTACAGCTCCAGTACCCCTATCCCTCCAGTACTGCTCCAGTACCCCTATCCCTCCAGTACAACCCCAGTACCCCTATCCCCCCAGTACAGCTCCAGTACCCCTATCCCCCCAGTACTGCACCAGTACCCCTATCCCTCCAGTACTGCCCCAGTACCCCTATCCCTCCAGTACTGCTCCAGTACCCCTATCCCTCCAGTACAGCTCCATTACCCCTATCCCTTCAGTACAGCTCCAGCACTCCTATTCCTCCAGTACAGCTCCAGTACCCCTATACCCCCAGTACAGCTCCAGTACCCCTATCCCTCCAGTACAACTTTAGTATCCCTATCCCTCCAGTACAGCTCCAGTACCCCTATCCCTCCAGTACTGCACCAGTACCCCTATCCCTCCAGTACTGCTCCAGTACCCCTAACCTTCCAGTACAGCTCCAGTACCCCTATCCCTCCAGTACAGCTCCAGCACTCCTATTCCTCCAGTACAGCTCCAGTACCCCTATACCCCCAGTACAGCTCCAGTACCCCTATCCCTCCAGTACAACTTTAGTATCCCTATCCCTCCAGTACAGCTCCAGTACCCCTATCCCTCCAGTACTGCACCAGTACCCCTATCCCTCCAGTACTGCTCCAGTACCCCTATCCCTGCAGTACAGCTCCAGTACCCCTATCCCTCCAGTACTGCTCCAGTACCACTATCCCTCCAGTACAGCTCCAGTACCCCTATCCCTCCAGTACTGCACCAGTACCCCTATCCCCCCAGTACTGCTCCAGTACCCCTATCCCTCCAGTACAACCCCAGTACCCCTATCCCCCCAGTACTGCTCCAGTACCCCTATCCCTCCAGTACAGCTCCAGTACCCCTATCCCTCCAGTACTGCTTCAGTACCCCTATCCCTCCTGTACAGCTCCAGTACCCCTATCCCTCCAGTACAGCTCCAGTACCCCTATACCCCCAGTACACCACCAGTACCCCTATCCCTACAGTACTGTTCCAGTACCCCTATCCCTCCAGTACTGCACCAGTACCCCTATCCCCCCAGTACTGCTTCAGTACCCCTATCCCTCCAGTACAGCTCCAGTACCCCTATCCCCCCAGTGCAGCTCCAGTACTTCTATCCCCCCAGTATAGCTCCAGTACCCCTATTCCTCCAGTACAGCTCCAGTACCTCTATACCCCCAGTACACCACCAGTACCCCTATCCCTACAGTACTGTTCCAGTACCCCTATCCCTTCAGTACTGCACCAGTACCCCTATCCCCCCAGTACTGCTCCAGTACCCCTATCCCTCCAGTACAGCTCCAGTACCCCTATACCCCCAGTACACCACCAGTACCCTTATCCCTCCAGTACTGCTCCAGTACCCCTATCCCTTCAGTACTGCACCAGTACCCATATCCCCCCAGTACTGCTCCAGTACCCCTATCCTTCCAGTACAGCTTCAGTACCCCTATCCCTCCAGTAAAGCTCCAGTACCCCTATCCCTCCAGTACTGCACCAGTACCCCTATCCCTCCAGTACTACTCCAGTACCCCTATCCCTCCAGTACAGCTCCAGTACCCCTATCCCTCCAGTACTGCTCCAGTACCCCTATCCCTCCAGTACAGCTCCAGTACCCGTATCCCTCCAGTACAGCTCCAGTACCCCTATCCCTCCAGTACTGCTCCAGTACCCCTATCCCTCCAGTACAGCTCCAGTACCCCTATCCCTCCAGTACTGCTCCAGTACCCCTATCCCTCCAGTACAGCTCCAGTACCCCTATCCCTGCAGTACAGCTCCAGTACCCCTATCCCTCCAGTACTGCACCTACTGTTGATGGATAGTGGTGCCCCAAGGAGAATTTTTATCTTGTATATCCAAGGAACCAGTCCTACACTGCAACCAATCCGAAGATGGATATTTTGGCAGGTTGGGGTGTCACAAGTGCTCCCGCGTCTCGGGCACACCCGTCGTCCACACCATGTCCCAGAGCTCCAGCAGCCTCACTTACCTGCACGCTGGCCAGAACATCATTGATTGGTGCTGTCCATTCCCGGAATCTATGATAAACCAGCCTCTTCCTGCACACCCCGCCGGATCTTTGTGTTTCCATGCCTCTGAGAAAGCTGTGCTCTATGCCCAGTGCGCTAGTTCTGATTTCCAGTTGTGACCTCGGTTCTGTTCCTGACCTCATTTCTCCGCTGCCTGACCTCTTGCTTGCCTTTGATGTTGATCCTGTGCCGACTTTCTCGACCTCCTGCCTGTCCCGACCATAATGCTGCCTGATGACCTCACCTGGTGGTACCACATCACAACAAGTCCAACCCGCTTTGCGGCGGGCTCTGATGAAAACCGTTGCCACATACACTCCGCTCCCAGGTGTCGCCGTACGTCATCGTCCGTGGTAGAACAGCGGGGTCCACTACACCTGAATCCGTACATGGGGTCATGACCAGTTTTTAGCCCAGTACAGTTGATATAAATGTTTTTGGCAGTTCCTGACAAAAAATAAGTGGTAATACCCACAAATGATCTAAGGTACAGGAAGGTAATATTGCATCCTTTGTGTCCTCCTCTTGTGGCCACATCATGGATAATAACAGAATAACCAGCTCCGAAGTCAGAACGACAACCAAATAAATTAATCTTGGTACAAGAGTGATTACTGGGGAATAATTCATGTCTCAGACTCCCAATTAATTACCTGAACACCTGCAAATTCTCCTCAAAGTCTGATGAATTAAAGGAGAAGAATAAAACCAGACACATTCCTTAAGAGCGAGGCTGATTAATGCAAAATAATTCATGTACCCGGGAGAGAAGAATATCATTTACTGCAATGAATGTACATGGGGCGTGTGTGGGGGGTCAGGAGTCATAGACAAGGGATGTCAACTTTACCCCAAGGACTGGACAGACTTGGGATACCAATTCTAGAATGGGGAGCAAAGCTCTGTACAAGGGATCTGAGCAGTGTTTTGTGCTGGGGATCCTTGGGCCCACCAGATAAAATTATTCAGGGGGTCCACCCTTCATCATCGCCAAAGAAATAGACTTTACCACTAAATAAAGTTGTCATTTGTATCTATAAATTCGAGAATTAGGTTAGAGTCTGGGCCTAGGGCAGGGTCCTCTGATGCTCTGTTGGACCAGTCCAGCACTGGATTTGAGCTACAGTTGTATGATAATTCGTGGCACTTCCATATTTTCCTGGTACTCCCTAAACTCATATTAGGGAATAGAGTCTTATAACAAATCACAGTTGTCCAGAATTGTGACTCTCATCCGTACAACCATATGGGGGCCCATGCTGTGGCTGCACAATTTGCGTCCAGATCACCGCTCCCTTAGAGGTCTATGGTACCTGGTCATGGTGAGTCTGCTTGGCTTTCAATAGAGAGGGGAAAGGTAAAGAGCACTCAGTCCCCCTCCTTTCTCCACCCAGCCGTGTGCTACTCCTAGAAGCTGGGCGAGTACGTGCTCATGTGAATGTTGGAATGGTAACTGTGTTAAATATGGTCATTGTGGAGCACAGAAACAACAAAAAGCTGCCAGCTCAAACAGTAAAGATGTCCCCTGTCTATGTCGAGGGTAGAACCCCCTCCAATCTAGGTGTAGAGGATGCCCCCTGTCTATGGTGATGGTAGAACCCCCTCCAATCTAGGTGTAGAGGATGCCCCCTGTCTATGGTGATGGTAGAACTACCTCTCCTCTAGGTGTAGAGGATGCCCCCTGTCTATGGTGATGGTAGAACCTCCTCCCCTCTAGGTGTAGAGGATGCCCCCTGTCTATGCTGATGGTAGAACCGTCTCTCCTTTTAGGTGTGGAGGATTCCCCCTGTCTATGGTGATGGTAGAACCTCCTCTCCTCTAGGTGTAGAAGATGTCCCCTGTCTATGCTGATGGTAGAACCTCCTCTCCTCTAGGTGTAGAGGATGCCCCCTGTCTATGGTGATGGTAGAACCTCCTCTCCTCTAGGTGTAGAGGATGTCCCCTGTCTATGGTGATGGTAGAACCTCCTTTCCTCTAGGTGTAGAGGATGCCCCCTGTCTATGGTGATGGTAGAACCTCCTCTCCTCTAGGTGTGGAGGATGCCCCCTGTCTATGGTGATGGTAGAGCCTCCTCTTCTCTAGGTGTAGAGGATGCCCCCTGTCTATGGTGATGGTAGAACCTCCTTTCCTCTAGGTGTAGAGGATGCCCCCTGTCTATGGTGATGGTAGAACCTCCTCTCCTCTAGGTGTGGAGGATGCCCCCTGTCTATGGTGATGGTAGAGCCTCCTCTTCTCTAGGTGTAGAGGATGCCCCCTGTCTATGGTGATGGTAGAACCTCCTCTCCTCTAGGTGTAGAGGATGCCCCCTGTCTATGGTGATGATAGAACCTCCTCTCCTCTAGGTGTAGAGGATGCCCTCTGTCTATGGTGATGGTAGAACCTCCTCTCCTCTAGGTGTAGAGGATGCCCCCTGTCTATGGTGATGGTAGAACCTCCTCTCCTCTAGGTGTAGAGGATGCCCTCTGTCTATGGTGATGGTAGAACCTCCTCTCCTCTAGGTGTAGAGGATGCCCCCTGTCTATGGTGATGGTAGAACCTCCTCCCCTCTAGGTGTAGAGGATGCCCCCTGTCTATGCTGATGGTAGAACTACCTCTCCTCTAGGTGTAGAGGATGCCCCCTGTCTATGGTGATGGTAGAACTACCTCTCCTCTAGGTGTAGAGGATGCCCCCTGTCTATGGTGATGGTAGAACCTCCTCCCCTCTAGGTGTAGAGGATGCCCCCTGTCTATGCTGATGGTAGAACCGTCTCTCCTTTTAGGTGTGGAGGATTCCCCCTGTCTATGGTGATGGTAGAACCTCCTCTCCTCTAGGTGTAGAAGATGTCCCCTGTCTATGCTGATGGTAGAACCTCCTCTCCTCTAGGTGTAGAGGATGCCCCCTGTCTATGGTGATGGTAGAACCTCCTCTCCTCTAGGTGTAGAGGATGTCCCCTGTCTATGGTGATTGTAGAACCTCCTTTCCTCTAGGTGTAGAGGATGCCCCCTGTCTATGGTGATGGTAGAACCTCCTCTCCTCTAGGTGTGGAGGATGCCCCCTGTCTATGGTGATGGTAGAGCCTCCTCTTCTCTAGGTGTAGAGGATGCCCCCTGTCTATGGTGATGGTAGAACCTCCTTTCCTCTAGGTGTAGAGGATGCCCCCTGTCTATGGTGATGGTAGAACCTCCTCTCCTCTAGGTGTGGAGGATGCCCCCTGTCTATGGTGATGGTAGAGCCTCCTCTTCTCTAGGTGTAGAGGATGCCCCCTGTCTATGGTGATGGTAGAACCTCCTCTCCTCTAGGTGTAGAGGATGCCCCCTGTCTATGGTGATGGTAGAACCTCCTCTCCTCTAGGTGTAGAGGATGCCCTCTGTCTATGGTGATGGTAGAACCTCCTCTCCTCTAGGTGTAGAGGATGCCCCCTGTCTATGGTGATGGTAGAACCTCCTCTCCTCTAGGTGTAGAGGATGCCCTCTGTCTATGGTGATGGTAGAACCTCCTCTCCTCTAGGTGTAGAGGATGCCCCCTGTCTATGGTGATGGTAGAACCTCCTCCCCTCTAGGTGTAGAGGATGCCCCCTGTCTATGCTGATGGTAGAACCGTCTCTCCTCTAGGTGTGGAGGATTCCCCCTGTCTATGGTGATGGTAGAACCTCCTCTCCTCTAGGTGTAGAAGATGTCCCCTGTCTATGGTGATGGTAGAACCTCCTCTCCTCTAGGTGTAGAGGATGCCCCCTGTCTATGGTGATGGTAGAACCTCCTCTCCTCTAGGTGCAGAGGATGCCCCTCTGTCTATGGTGATGGTAGAACCTCCTCCCCTCTAGGTGTAGAGGATGCCTCCTGTCTATGGTGATGGTAGAACCTCCTCCCCTCTAGGTGTAGAGGATACCACCTGTCTATGGTGATGGTAGAACCTCCTCTCCTCTAGGTGTAGAGGATGCCCCCTGTCTATGGTGATGGTAGAACCACCTCCCCTCTAGGTGTAGAGGATGCCCCCTGTCTATGGTGATGGTAGAACCACCTCTCCACTAGGTGTAGAGGATGCCCCTGTCTATGGTGATGGTAGATCCTCCTCTCCACTAGGTGTAGAGGATGCCCCCTGTCTATGGTGATGGTAGAACCACCTCTCCTCTAGGTGTAGAGGATGCCCCTGTCTATGGTGATGGTAGAACCTCCTCTCTTCTAGGTGTAGAAGATGTCCCCTGTCTATGGTGATGGTAGAGCCTCCTCTCCTCTAGGTGTAGAGGATGCTCCCTGTCTATGGTGATGGTAGAACCGCTTCTCCTATAGGTGTAGAGGATGCCCCCTGTCTATGGTGATGGTAGCACCTTCTCTCCTCTAGGTGTAGAGGATGTCTCCTGTCTATGGTGATGGTAGAACCGCCTCTCCTCTAGGTGTAGAGGATGCCCCCTGTCTATGGTGATGGTAGAACCTCCTCTCCACTAGGTGTAGAGGATGCCCCCTGTCTATGGTGATGGTAGAATCACCTCTCCTCTAGGTGTAGAGGATGCCCCTGTCTATGGTGATGGTAGAACCTCCTCTCCTCTAGGTGTAGAAGATGTCCCCTGTCTATGGTGATGGTAGAACCTCCTCTCCTCTAGGTGTAGAGGATTCCCCCTGTCTATGGTGATGGTAGAACCGCCTCTCCTCTAGGTGTAGAGAATGCCCCTTGTCTATGGTGATGGTAGAACCTCCTCTCCTCTAGGTGTAGAGGATGCCCCCTGTCTATGGTGATGGTAGAACCTCCTCACCTCTAGGTGTAGAGGATTCCCCCTGTCTATGGTGATGGTAGAACCACCTCTCCACTAGGTGTAGAGGATGCCCCTGTCTATGGTGATGGTAGAGCCTCCTCTCCACTAGGTGTAGAGGATGCCCCCTGTCTATGGTGATGGTAGAACCACCTCTCCTCTAGGTGTAGAGGATGCCCCTGTCTATGGTGATGGTAGAACCTCCTCTCCTCTAGGTGTAGAGGATTCCCCCTGTCTATGGTGATGGTAGAACCTCCTCTCCTCTAGGTGTAGAAGATGTCCCCTGTCTATGGTGATGGTAGAGCCTCCTCTCCTCTAGGTGTAGAGGATTCCCCCTGTCTATGGTGATGGTAGAACCGCTTCTCCTATAGGTGTAGAGGATGCCCCCTGTCTATGGTGATGGTAGTACCTTCTCTCCTCTAGGTGTAGAGGATGTCTCCTGTCTATGGTGATGGTAGAACCGCCTCTCCTCTAGGTGTAGAGGATGCCCCCTGTCTATGGTGATGGTAGAACCTCCTCCCCTCTAGGTGTAGAGGATGCCCCCTGTCTATGCTGATGGTAGAACCGTCTCTCCTCTAGGTGTGGAGGATTCCCCCTGTCTATGGTGGTGGTAGAACCTCCTCTCCTCTAGGTGTAGAAGATGTCCCCTGTCTATGGTGATGGTAGAACCTCCTCTCCTCTAGGTGTAGAGGATGCCCCCTGTCTATGGTGATGGTAGAACCTCCTCTCCTCTAGGTGTAGAGGATGCCCCTCTGTCTATGGTGATGGTAGAACCTCCTCCCCTCTAGGTGTAGAGGATGCCTCCTGTCTATGGTGATGGTAGAACCTCCTCCCCTCTAGGTGTAGAGGATACCACCTGTCTATGGTGATGGTAGAACCTCCTCTCCTCTAGGTGTAGAGGATGCCCCCTGTCTATGGTGATGGTAGAACCACCTCCCCTCTAGGTGTAGAGGATGCCCCCTGCCTATGGTGATGGTAGAACCACCTCTCCACTAGGTGTAGAGGATGCCCCTGTCTATGGTGATGGTAGAACCTCCTCTCCACTAGGTGTAGAGGATGCCCCCTGTCTATGGTGATGGTAGAACCACCTCTCCTCTAGGTGTAGAGGATGCCCCTGTCTATGGTGATGGTAGAACCTCCTCTCCTCTAGGTGTAGAAGATGTCCCCTGTCTATGGTGATGGTAGAGCCTCCTCTCCTCTAGGTGTAGAGGATTCCCCCTGTCTATGGTGATGGTAGAACCGCTTCTCCTATAGGTGTAGAGGATGCCCCCTGTCTATGGTGATGGTAGCACCTTCTCTCCTCTAGGTGTAGAGGATGTCTCCTATCTATGGTGATGGTAGAACCGCCTCTCCTCTAGGTGTAGAGGATGCCCCCTGTCTATGGTGATGGTAGAACCTCCTCTCCACTAGGTGTAGAGGATGCCCCCTGTCTATGGTGATGGTAGAACCACCTCTCCTCTAGGTGTAGAGGATGCCCCTGTCTATGGTGATGGTAGAACCTCCTCTCCTCTAGGTGTAGAAGATGTCCCCTGTCTATGGTGATGGTAGAACCTCCTCTCCTCTAGGTGTAGAGGATTCCCCCTGTCTATGGTGATGGTAGAACCGCCTCTCCTCTAGGTGTAGAGAATGCCCCCTGTCTATGGTGATGGTAGAACCTCCTCTCCTCTAGGTGTAGAGGATGCCCCCTGTCTATGGTGATGGTAGAACCTCCTCACCTCTAGGTGTAGAGGATTCCCCCTGTCTATGGTGATGGTAGAACCACCTCTCCACTAGGTGTAGAGGATGCCCCCTGTCTATGGTGATGGTAGAGCCTCCTCTCCACTAGGTGTAGAGGATGCCCCCTGTCTATGGTGATGGTAGAACCACCTCTCCTCTAGGTGTAGAGGATGCCCCTGTCTATGGTGATGGTAGAACCTCCTCTCCTCTAGGTGTAGAAGATGTCCCCTGTCTATGGTGATGGTAGAACCTCCTCTCCTCTAGGTGTAGAGGATTCCCCCTGTCTATGGTGATGGTAGAACCTCCTCTCCTCTAGGTGTAGAAGATGTCCCCTGTCTATGGTGATGGTAGAGCCTCCTCTCCTCTAGGTGTAGAGGATTCCCCCTGTCTATGGTGATGGTAGAACCGCTTCTCCTATAGGTGTAGAGGATGCCCCCTGTCTATGGTGATGGTAGTACCTTCTCTCCTCTAGGTGTAGAGGATGTCTCCTGTCTATGGTGATGGTAGAACCGCCTCTCCTCTAGGTGTAGAGGATGCCCCCTGTCTATGGTGATGGTAGAACCGCTTCTCCTATAGGTGTAGAGGATGCCCCCTGTCTATGGTGATGGTAGCACCTTCTCTCCTCTAGGTGTAGAGGATGCCCCCTGTCTATGGTGATGGTAGCACCTTCTCTCCTCTAGGTGTAGAGGATGCCCCCTGTCTATGGTGATGGTAGAACCTCCTCTCCTCTATGTGTAGAGGATGCTCCCTGTCTATGCTTATGGTAGAACCTCCTCTCCTCTAGGTGTAGAGGATGCCCCCTGTCTATGGTGATGGTAGAACCTCCTCTCCTCTAGGTGTAGAGGATGCCCCCTGTCTATGGTGATGGTAGAACCTCCTCTCCTCTAGGTGTAGAGGATTCCCCCTGTCTATGGTGATGGTAGAACCACCTCTCCTCTAGGTGTAGAGGATGCCCCTGTCTATGGTGATGGTAGAACCTCCTCTCCTCTAGGTGTAGAAGATGTCCCCTGTCTATGGTGATGGTAGAACCTCCTCTCCTCTAGGTGTAGAGGATTCCCCCTGTCTATGGTGATGGTAGAACCGCCTCTCCTCTAGGTGTAGAGGATGCCCCCTGTCTATGGTGATGGTAGAACCTCCTCTCCTCTAGGTGTAGAGGATGCCCCCTGTCTATGGTGATGGTAGAACCTCCTCTCCTCTAGGTGTAGAGGATTCCCCCTGTCTATGGTGATGGTAGAACCACCTCTCCACTAGGTGTAGAGGATGCCCCTGTCTATGGTGATGGTAGAACCTCCTCTCCTCTAGGTGTAGAGGATTCCCCCTGTCTATGGTGATGGTAGAACCTCCTCTCCTCTAGGTGTAGAAGATGTCCCCTGTCTATGGTGATGGTAGAGCCTCCTCTCCTCTAGGTGTAGAGGATTCCCCCTGTCTATGGTGATGGTAGAACCGCTTCTCCTATAGGTGTAGAGGATGCCTCCTGTCTATGGTGATGGTAGAACCTCCTCCCCTCTAGGTGTAGAGGATACCACCTGTCTATGGTGATGGTAGAACCTCCTCTCCTCTAGGTGTAGAGGATGCCCCCTGTCTATGGTGATGGTAGAACCACCTCCCCTCTAGGTGTAGAGGATGCCCCCTGTCTATGGTGATGGTAGAACCACCTCTCCACTAGGTGTAGAGGATGCCCCTGTCTATGGTGATGGTAGAACCTCCTCTCCACTAGGTGTAGAGGATGCCCCCTGTCTATGGTGATGGTAGAACCACCTCTCCTCTAGGTGTAGAGGATGCCCCTGTCTATGGTGATGGTAGAACCTCCTCTCCTCTAGGTGTAGAAGATGTCCCCTGTCTATGGTGATGGTAGAGCCTCCTCTCCTCTAGGTGTAGAGGATTCCCCCTGTCTATGGTGATGGTAGAACCGCTTCTCCTATAGTTGTAGAGGATGCCCCCTGTCTATGGTGATGGTAGCACCTTCTCTCCTCTAGGTGTAGAGGATGTCTCCTATCTATGGTGATGGTAGAACCGCCTCTCCTCTAGGTGTAGAGGATGCCCCCTGTCTATGGTGATGGTAGAACCTCCTCTCCACTAGGTGTAGAGGATGCCCCCTGTCTATGGTGATGGTAGAACCACCTCTCCTCTAGGTGTAGAGGATGCCCCTGTCTATGGTGATGGTAGAACCTCCTCTCCTCTAGGTGTAGAAGATGTCCCCTGTCTATGGTGATGGTAGAACCTCCTCTCCTCTAGGTGTAGAGGATTCCCCCTGTCTATGGTGATGGTAGAACCGCCTCTCCTCTAGGTGTAGAGAATGCCCCCTGTCTATGGTGATGGTAGAACCTCCTCTCCTCTAGGTGTAGAGGATGCCCCCTGTCTATGGTGATGGTAGAACCTCCTCACCTCTAGGTGTAGAGGATTCCCCCTGTCTATGGTGATGGTAGAACCACCTCTCCACTAGGTGTAGAGGATGCCCCCTGTCTATGGTGATGGTAGAGCCTCCTCTCCACTAGGTGTAGAGGATGCCCCCTGTCTATGGTGATGGTAGAACCACCTCTCCTCTAGGTGTAGAGGATGCCCCTGTCTATGGTGATGGTAGAACCTCCTCTCCTCTAGGTGTAGAAGATGTCCCCTGTCTATGGTGATGGTAGAGCCTCCTCTCCTCTAGGTGTAGAGGATTCCCCCTGTCTATGGTGATGGTAGAACCGCTTCTCCTATAGGTGTAGAGGATGCCCCCTGTCTATGGTGATGGTAGTACCTTCTCTCCTCTAGGTGTAGAGGATGTCTCCTGTCTATGGTGATGGTAGAACCGCCTCTCCTCTAGGTGTAGAGGATGCCCCCTGTCTATGGTGATGGTAGAACCGCTTCTCCTATAGGTGTAGAGGATGCCCCCTGTCTATGGTGATGGTAGCACCTTCTCTCCTCTAGGTGTAGAGGATGCCCCCTGTCTATGGTGATGGTAGAACCTCCTCTCCTCTATGTGTAGAGGATGCTCCCTGTCTATGCTTATGGTAGAACCTCCTCTCCTCTAGGTGTAGAGGATGCCCCCTGTCTATGGTGATGGTAGAACCTCCTCTCCTCTAGGTGTAGAGGATGCCCCCTGTCTATGGTGATGGTAGAACCTCCTCTCCTCTAGGTGTAGAGGATTCCCCCTGTCTATGGTGATGGTAGAACCACCTCTCCTCTAGGTGTAGAGGATGCCCCTGTCTATGGTGATGGTAGAACCTCCTCTCCACTAGGTGTAGAGGATGCCCCCTGTCTATGGTGATGGTAGAACCACCTCTCCTCTAGGTGTAGAGGATGCCCCTGTCTATGGTGATGGTAGAACCTCCTCTCCTCTAGGTGTAGAAGATGTCCCCTGTCTATGGTGATGGTAGAACCTCCTCTCCTCTAGGTGTAGAGGATTCCCCCTGTCTATGGTGATGGTAGAACCGCCTCTCCTCTAGGTGTAGAGGATGCCCCCTGTCTATGGTGATGGTAGAACCTCCTCTCCTCTAGGTGTAGAGGATGCCCCCTGTCTATGGTGATGGTAGAACCTCCTCTCCTCTAGGTGTAGAGGATTCCCCCTGTCTATGGTGATGGTAGAACCACCTCTCCACTAGGTGTAGAGGATGCCCCTGTCTATGGTGATGGTAGAACCTCCTCTCCTCTAGGTGTAGAGGATTCCCCCTGTCTATGGTGATGGTAGAACCTCCTCTCCTCTAGGTGTAGAAGATGTCCCCTGTCTATGGTGATGGTAGAGCCTCCTCTCCTCTAGGTGTAGAGGATTCCCCCTGTCTATGGTGATGGTAGAACCGCTTCTCCTATAGGTGTAGAGGATGCCTCCTGTCTATGGTGATGGTAGAACCTCCTCCCCTCTAGGTGTAGAGGATACCACCTGTCTATGGTGATGGTAGAACCTCCTCTCCTCTAGGTGTAGAGGATGCCCCCTGTCTATGGTGATGGTAGAACCACCTCCCCTCTAGGTGTAGAGGATGCCCCCTGTCTATGGTGATGGTAGAACCACCTCTCCACTAGGTGTAGAGGATGCCCCTGTCTATGGTGATGGTAGAACCTCCTCTCCACTAGGTGTAGAGGATGCCCCCTGTCTATGGTGATGGTAGAACCACCTCTCCTCTAGGTGTAGAGGATGCCCCTGTCTATGGTGATGGTAGAACCTCCTCTCCTCTAGGTGTAGAAGATGTCCCCTGTCTATGGTGATGGTAGAGCCTCCTCTCCTCTAGGTGTAGAGGATTCCCCCTGTCTATGGTGATGGTAGAACCGCTTCTCCTATAGGTGTAGAGGATGCCCCCTGTCTATGGTGATGGTAGCACCTTCTCTCCTCTAGGTGTAGAGGATGTCTCCTATCTATGGTGATGGTAGAACCGCCTCTCCTCTAGGTGTAGAGGATGCCCCCTGTCTATGGTGATGGTAGAACCTCCTCTCCACTAGGTGTAGAGGATGCCCCCTGTCTATGGTGATGGTAGAACCACCTCTCCTCTAGGTGTAGAGGATGCCCCTGTCTATGGTGATGGTAGAACCTCCTCTCCTCTAGGTGTAGAAGATGTCCCCTGTCTATGGTGATGGTAGAACCTCCTCTCCTCTAGGTGTAGAGGATTCCCCCTGTCTATGGTGATGGTAGAACCGCCTCTCCTCTAGGTGTAGAGAATGCCCCCTGTCTATGGTGATGGTAGAACCTCCTCTCCTCTAGGTGTAGAGGATGCCCCCTGTCTATGGTGATGGTAGAACCTCCTCACCTCTAGGTGTAGAGGATTCCCCCTGTCTATGGTGATGGTAGAACCACCTCTCCACTAGGTGTAGAGGATGCCCCCTGTCTATGGTGATGGTAGAGCCTCCTCTCCACTAGGTGTAGAGGATGCCCCCTGTCTATGGTGATGGTAGAACCACCTCTCCTCTAGGTGTAGAGGATGCCCCTGTCTATGGTGATGGTAGAACCTCCTCTCCTCTAGGTGTAGAAGATGTCCCCTGTCTATGGTGATGGTAGAACCTCCTCTCCTCTAGGTGTAGAGGATTCCCCCTGTCTATGGTGATGGTAGAACCTCCTCTCCTCTAGGTGTAGATGGTAGAGCCTCCTCTCCTCTAGGTGTAGAGGATTCCCCCTGTCTATGGTGATGGTAGAACCGCTTCTCCTATAGGTGTAGAGGATGCCCCCTGTCTATGGTGATGGTAGTACCTTCTCTCCTCTAGGTGTAGAGGATGTCTCCTGTCTATGGTGATGGTAGAACCGCCTCTCCTCTAGGTGTAGAGGATGCCCCCTGTCTATGGTGATGGTAGAACCGCTTCTCCTATAGGTGTAGAGGATGCCCCCTGTCTATGGTGATGGTAGCACCTTCTCTCCTCTAGGTGTAGAGGATGTCTCCTGTCTATGGTGATGGTAGAACCTCCTCTCCTCTATGTGTAGAGGATGCTCCCTGTCTATGCTTATGGTAGAACCTCCTCTCCTCTAGGTGTAGAGGATGCCCCCTGTCTATGGTGATGGTAGAACCTCCTCTCCTCTAGGTGTAGAGGATGCCCCCTGTCTATGGTGATGGTAGAACCTCCTCTCCTCTAGGTGTAGAGGATTCCCCCTGTCTATGGTGATGGTAGAACCACCTCTCCTCTAGGTGTAGAGGATGCCCCTGTCTATGGTGATGGTAGAACCTCCTCTCCACTAGGTGTAGAGGATGCCCCCTGTCTATGGTGATGGTAGAACCACCTCTCCTCTAGGTGTAGAGGATGCCCCTGTCTATGGTGATGGTAGAACCTCCTCTCCTCTAGGTGTAGAAGATGTCCCCTGTCTATGGTGATGGTAGAACCTCCTCTCCTCTAGGTGTAGAGGATTCCCCCTGTCTATGGTGATGGTAGAACCGCCTCTCCTCTAGGTGTAGAGGATGCCCCCTGTCTATGGTGATGGTAGAACCTCCTCTCCTCTAGGTGTAGAGGATGCCCCCTGTCTATGGTGATGGTAGAACCTCCTCTCCTCTAGGTGTAGAGGATTCCCCCTGTCTATGGTGATGGTAGAACCACCTCTCCACTAGGTGTAGAGGATGCCCCTGTCTATGGTGATGGTAGAACCTCCTCTCCTCTAGGTGTAGAGGATTCCCCCTGTCTATGGTGATGGTAGAACCTCCTCTCCTCTAGGTGTAGAAGATGTCCCCTGTCTATGGTGATGGTAGAGCCTCCTCTCCTCTAGGTGTAGAGGATTCCCCCTGTCTATGGTGATGGTAGAACCGCTTCTCCTATAGGTGTAGAGGATGCCCCCTGTCTATGGTGATGGTAGCACCTTCTCTCCTCTAGGTGTAGAGGATTCCCCCTGTCTATGGTGATGGTAGAACCGCTTCTCCTATAGGTGTAGAGGATGCCCCCTGTCTATGGTGATGGTAGCACCTTCTCTCCTCTAGGTGTAGAGGATGCCCCCTGTCTATGGTGATGGTAGAACCGCTTCTCCTATAGGTGTAGAGGATGCCCCCTGTCTATGGTGATGGTAGCACCTCTTCTCCTCTAGGTGTAGAGGATGTCTCCTGTCTATGGTGATGGTAGAACCGCCTCTCCTCTAGGTGTAGAGGATGCCCCCTGTCTATGGTGATGGTAGAACCGCTTCTCCTATAGGTGTAGAGGATGCCCCCTGTCTATGGTGATGGTAGCACCTTCTCTCCTCTAGGTGTAGAGGATGTCTCCTGTCTATGGTGATGGTAGAACCTCCTCTCCTCTAGGTGTAGAGGATGCTCCCTGTCTATGCTTATGGTAGAACCTCCCCTTCTACTAGGTGTAGAGGATGCCCCCTGTCTATGGTGATGGTAGAACCTCCTCTCCTCTAGGTGTAGAGGATGCCCCCTGTCTATGGTGATGGTAGAACCTCCTCTCCTCTAGGTGTAGAGGTTGCCCCTGTCTATGGTGATGGTAGAACCTCCTCTCCTCTAGGTGTAGAGGATGTCCCCTGTCTATGGTGATGGTAGAACCTCCTCTCCTCTAGGTGTAGAGGATGCCCCCTGTCTATGGTGATGATAGAACCTCCTCTCCTCTAGGTGTAGAGGATGCCCCCTGTCTATAGTGATGGTAGATCTGCCTCTCCTCTAGGTGTAGAGGATGCCCCCTGTCTATAGTGATGGTAGATCTGCCTCTCCTCTAGGTGTAGAGGATGCCCCCTGTCTATGGCAGAACTGCTTCTCCTCAAGGCATAGACGATGTTTCCTTGTCATGGTTACCGGCCAAGATATAAAAGATTATTAGAAACAATGCTATACTGCCGATTCTGGGATCTGTACATTCCTCCTTATGCATTTGAGTTGTTAAGTTTTTGAGTCTTCAGGCTCCACGGAAGCCGCCGACTTCATTTAAAATTGTAATGCCTTGTGATGGTACAAAATTATAAGGCAGAAATATAGTTGTTCCAAACATAAAATCTGGAGCGACAGAAGCATTACAGGGGCAGAGGTGCAGGTGAGGACAGAATGCAACCAAAAAGAAGTAAAAAAACAAAAAAGCATTCTAGGTCAATCCAAAAAATAGAAAAAAAACCCTAAATAACACAGTTACACATCAGCAGGAAACAAGAAGGCAACTAAGAACTGCCGCGTACATGCTGGTGGTGCATGGATAAAATGTCAGAGGCTAAGACATCGTCATTAGAGGCAGCAGGTGACATCTGGTCACTACAGGAGAAAGGTAGGATCTGGTCACTATTGGACGCAGATGGGGCCTGGTCACTAGTGAAAGAAGACAAAACCAGGTCATTAGTATCAGAAGACGGGAATAGGTCATTATTGGAACCAATTAAGACCTTAGTGGAAGCAGGAACCTGGTCAATAATGGAAGCAGACAAGACCTAGTCTTTAGTAGAAGCAGGGGAGATCTCTTCACAAGTGGAAGCAGCTAGGACTTGGTTATTAGTGGAAGCAGCTAGGACTTGGTTATTAGTGGAAGCAGCTAGGACTTGGTTATTAGTGGAAGCAGCTAGGACTTGGTTACTAGTGGAAGCAGCTAGGACTTGGTTATTAGTGGAAGCAGCTAGGACTTGGTTATTAGTGGAAGCAGCTGGGACTTGGTTATTAGTGGAAGCAGCTAGGACTTGGTTACTAGTGGAAGCAGCTAGGACTTGGTTATTAGTGGAAGCAGCTAGGACTTGGTTACTAGTAGAAGCAGCTAGGACTTGGTTATTAGTGGAAGCAGCTGGGACTTGGTTACTAGTGGAAGCAGCTGGGACTTGGTTATTAGTGGAAGCAGCTAGGACTTGGTTATTAGTGGAAGCAGCTAGGACTTGGTTATTAGTGGAAGCAGCTAGGACTTGGTTATTAGTGGAAGCAGCTGGGACTTGGTTATTAGTGGAAGCAGCTAGGACTTGGTTACTAGTGGAAGCAGCTAGGACTTGGTTATTAGTGGAAGCAGCTGGGACTTGGTTACTAGTGGAAGCAGCTGGGACTTGGTTATTAGTGGAAGCAGCTAGGACTTGGTTATTAGTGGAAGCAGCTAGGACTTGGTTATTAGTGGAAGCAGCTAGGACTTGGTTATTAGTGGAAGCAGCTAGGACTTGGTTACTAGTAGAAGCAGCTAGGACTTGGTTACTAGTGGAAGCAGCTAGGACTTGGTTACTAGTGGAAGCAGCTAGGACTTGGTTACTAGTGGAAGCAGCTAGGACTTGGTTACTAGTGGAAGCAGCTAGGACTTGGTTACTAGTGGAAGCAGCTAGGACTTGGTTACTAGTGGAAGCAGCTAGGACTTGGTTACTAGTGGAAGCAGCTAGGACTTGGTTACTAGTGGAAGCTGGTGAGATCTGGTCACTAGAGGTTGCTGATGGCAAGTGGTCATAAATAGAAGCAGGTGAGACCTTGTCATTATTGGAAGTTGGGAGGACCTGGTCACTAGTGTTAGCAGGAGACACCTGGTCATTAGTGGAAGTAGATGGACCTAGTTACTAGAAGTAGAGGAGACCTGGTCATTATTGGAAGCAAGTGGGACCAGGTCATTAGTAGAATTGAGGATGACCTTGTCATTTATGGAAGTAGGTAGGGCTTGTCACTACTGGAAGACTACAGGACCTGGGTGATAGTGGAAGCAGGTGAGATCTGCTCACTAGTGGTTTTAGGTGAGATCTGGTCATTAGTGGAAGCAGGTGAGATCTGGTCACTAGTGGTCACACATGAGTTGTGGTTACTAGTGGTCACAGGTGAGACATGGTCACTAGTGGAAGCAAGAGGCACCTGGTCATTAGTGGAAGCAGTTGGTAACTGGTCACTAATGGAAGCATACAGGACCTGGTCGATAGTGGAAGCAGATGAGATCTGGTTACTAGTGGTTTTAGATGAGACCTGGTCACTAGTGGAAGCAGATGAGATCCGGTCACTAGTGGAAGCTTATGGCACCTGGTCATTAGTGGAAGCAGGAAGGACCTGGTCACTAGTGGAAGCAGATGAGATCCGGTCACTAGTGGAAGCTTATGGCACCTGGTCATTAGTGGAAGCAGATGAGATCCGGTCACTAGTGGAAGCAGATGAGATCCGGTCACTAGTGGAAGCTTATGGCACCTGGTCACTAGTGGAAGTAGTTGAGATTAGGTCACTGGTGGAAGCAGGTATGCAGTGCACTAACAAAAAAACAGCAATGATGTATATCCTGGCAGAGATAGGCCACGGTACAGTGGCCGGGGTAATGGCCAACTGGGTAATGAAGTACTGGCATTCCAAGTGGTTATCTTTGGGGTCTATGCAGATAGGATCAGACAATCCAGTGTGGGAGCCAACGTTAAACCGTATCATCCTCAAACCTTGTAAGGAACCTCCAAGCAACTAGTAACATTGCCTTATTAGATGATATTCATGTAAAAGACAGGAGCCTCCCTAGAACTGTGATGGAGAGTCCATGCATTTGAAAAAAGATGTGAAAAAGACTGACACAAATGTCTGGGGGATGTGGCAACTATAAAATCAGGTTAAAAGTGGTGTAGAGCGTGGGACTGGCTGGACTGAGGATCCCTATTATCCCCTTATTTAATAGGAAGCCATTCAGGAGCCATAAGAGCCGGCTCTTTTTTGTGAACAGAGCCTAACGATCCAGCTCACTAAGAAGAGCTGGACCTCCCATCACTACCGGAGTGAGGCCTAGACCCCCTGCCAGATTAAATTTCTCTGTCTAGCCAGTTCTGGTATATTTTCAGCCTACCAACCAAATACAGCCTCAGATTCTCTAAAAAAAAGTTACACTCACTTTAACAATCTAAATAAATTACGTTATCTCTTCAGTGACAGGGAAGATGCAATATGCAGCCAATGGCAGCAAAGAATCAATTTTGGGATAGCTATAGCATAAACTACATGCAACATGGAAAAGTACAGCCTTGAAGTTACTGAATTTAGTGATGACCTATCCAACGGGACATTACATGAACTACGACTGTCTGAATGATTTGTGTAAAACCTTCTGGGGAAAGGGGCCGTGGTAACATAAAACTTTGTTCCATACTTCCGTTGGGGCCAGAATTTCCAGGTGGTCAAAGGACAACCTGAGCCATAGGTTGAGGGCATCACTTGTAACTTCTTACCGTTGACGAAAATCTAGGAGACTACTGCAACACTGGAACCAGGTGGTGGAGCAGGAAAAGTCTACGCTACCCTGCCCGGGCCTCCAGGTTTTTAAGAGAGAAACACTCAATTAATCCAAGTATTTCGTGTCTGTCCTTGGAACAGGAGGTGAGTGGACAAGATCCGATAGGAATGACCTCTCATTGACTACACTGCATGAGCTGTTGTACGGACATCCGGTTGTCCTAGACGGTGATGGCTTATTTCTTCATAAACAGGACTAAAACTTGCACCATGAGGTGGTGGAGGCCCCGGTGTCGTCTCCACGAGAAGATGGTTTTATTCCGAGTCCGTATTAAGACTTTTCAGCACCTGTGACAACTGGTGATCTCATCAGACACAATCTACCCACTTAAGAATTAAGTTGATTAAACTCCAAATTTTTGGGGGAGAATATGTGAAATTAAATTACCCTTAATCTTGTCGGCTGCAATGATTTTAATATCACACTTATTACCATTACGTCTCAAGCAGCAAAAAAAATCCCCATTTGTCTGTGTGTCTGGAAGATCCTTATGGTAATTTGTATTTGGAGCTGTATAATACGTGGTTAATTATGGGTCCTCCGTACAGGTGCGAGGTGCGGGGATGGGGAACCTAATCAGCGAGAATATAGAGGCGGATTTATTTAAATTTTGATACTGTATCAATAAAATATGAGATTAGCTCAGCTGTCTCACCGATCACCTGCACTCATTATCCCACAGTCTGCACATTAACCCCTTTTCCTTACGATGTCCCCAAACCATCTTATAGTTATCGACCCAAACCAAGTCCGAGACACTCAACACACGGATAGTTTAGTGGCCTCTGCCAGACACCTCTGATGGTGATCTACCCTCTCAACATGCCCAATCTTTCCATTCCCTACCATTATCTGTTAGGAGAGAACCAGACACATCTGATGGTGATCATCTACCGTCTCAACATGCCCAATCTTTCCATTCCCTACCATTATCTGCGAGGAGAAAACCAGACACCTCCGAAGGTGATCATCTACTCTCTCAACATGCCCAATCTTCCCATTCCCTACCGTTATCTGTGAGGAGAGAACCAGACACCTCCGATGGTGATCATCTACCCTCTCAACATGCCCAATCTTTCCATTCCCTACCATTATCTGCGAGGAGAAAACCAGACACCTCCGAAGGTGATCATCTACTCTCTCAACATGCCCAATCTTTCCATTCCCTACCATTATCTGCGAGGAGAGAACCAGACACCTCCGAAGGTGATCATCTACTCTCTCAACATGCCCAATCTTTCCATTCCCTACCATTATCTGCGAGGAGAGAACCAGACACCTCCGAAGGTGATCATCTACTCTCTCAACATGCCCAATCTTTCCATTCCCTACCATTATCTGCGAGGAGAGAACCAGACACCTCCGAAGGTGATCATCTACTCTCTCAACATGCCCAATCTTTCCATTCCCTACCATTATCTGTGAGGAGAGAACCAGACACCTCCGATGGTGATCATCTACCGTCTCAACATGCCCAATCTTCCCATTCCCTACCATTATCTGTGAGGAAAGAACCAGACATGTCCGATGGTGATCTACCCTCTCAACATGCCCAATCTTTCTATTCCCTACCTTTATCTGTGAGGAGAGAACCAGACATGTCCGATGGTGATCTACCCTCTAAACATGCCCAATCTTTCCATTCCCTACCATTATCTGTGAGGAGAGAATTAGGAGACCATCCCAACAATCAGTAACAATGGTCAATGGACTTTGCACAAAGGGGTCCTCAAGGTATAATAATGGTAGAACATTGGGGAAGATTTACTTACCCAGTCCCGTCACGATCCCACGGTGCGTTATCCAAAGAGGATTTGGGTCCAAAACGAGTCACTAGAATAGATAATAGATTTGTCCTGCTATCATGCGTCCGAGTTCCTGCATATGTCGCTTCCCCCACTGAGATCCGCCGGAGTTCACCTGCTTCTTCCTGGTGCATGTAAGTGCTTGATCTTGCGACACAAATCCTTTTTTAAATTTGCAGTTTCTCCGAATCCATCGGGTTGTCCAACGGCCACAACCCCCGATTTCTGTCTCATGCAAGCCGGCTCTGATTCGCTACAATCCGTTCGCGTGCGCCAAAATCCCGGGGCAATTCGGCGCAAAATGGAAATCGTCGGGAAACCCAACGAAAGTGTGGTGTTCAGACCCTTAGTAACTGTGCCCCATTGTGTATAAGGAACATAACAGAAAGTAGATTTGTCCTGCTATCATGCCGGTCAAGATCAGAGGACCTGAACCCTTAGCTGGAACGTGACTTGTAGAGGACTGATCTCATCAGCCATCGGCCAACTACGATGTGGACCCACTGGCCTGGCGATAGATATAGGTACAGCGAAATTAAGGAATATACTTTAAGAAATGGTGTTCAATTGTCTTCAAACTTGAGGGGCTTTTGTCGCCATAGGATATTGGTAACTATGAGATGAGGTCGTTAATATCAGATCAATTGCAGTCCAAAACTTGGGACCCAAACTGAACAGCTAAATCACTTTCTTAGGATTTGAGTTGAAGCACTCAGGGCCTCCGATGCCAGAGGCGGCAAGAATTGATGGAGATCACAAATGTTAGACGATTTCATGTTGAGAACTTATCTTATGGACAGTGATAAATATCACAAAAACTTTGCCCAACCCATTGGGAGGAGGTGAGCGGTCAACAATAGCAAACACCAGGATGAGTGGAGGTCACAAAGCCACCACATCAAGGATGGGGGAAGTAATTATGGTAGGCTCTGGGTGGAGTCCTCATTGCTCTCAGCAATGCAGCTCCACTCTGTCCTGGCTCTTTATGCTAGTGCAACAACCCTGCCGAAGAGTAGGTAGTTAGTGCGAATAGCACCCTCTCCATGTTCGGAGCTGTTAGGGAGACTGACCATCTCTCTAGGAGGTGTCTGAAAGCTGAAACCACTGTCTGGTAAAGCAAGAGTTAATGTGTGAAATATTAATTACCATTGATATCCTTTGTACCATTGTAAAGCAATCTGGAAGCTGGTTGGAGGGTGCTGTCACCTGACCAGGGGAGTATAAAAACCCATAGGGGGCGGGAGCACATGGTCTTAAGCACATGTCAGCAAAGTAAGCAGAGGAGAGTGCAGCTCCTGCCAGTGTCATAATACCAGGAAGTAGAGGTGTCTCAGGCCACTGCCTGACACCCTGGGCAAGACAGGAGACTAAGCCCCAGAGGAGAGGTCCACCATCTGGTCTCGAATGCATCTTTACCAGCCCTGCGGAACCCACTGCTGATGTTAAGGCCGTTGGCTGCAGTTTGGATAAAGAACTGTAAGTTGATTTGCACAATGTGCCTCCGTGTGATCCCTGGATCAGGAATCAGGCTGTTCACCATGACGGGCTCCCCATCCTCCATCACCCAGGGATTCCCATATACACCTCAGGGGTGGCCCCGGGGAGAAACCTCCTTCATCAGCCTCTCCACCTGCTGGAGACCTGTCAGGCTGTAGGCCCATTCTCCAGTCCCCATCCCAAGCACCGTGACCACAGCGTATCCAAGGCCGCATAAGCCAGCATCAGGACTAAGCTAGCATCAGGACTAAGAGCAGAGCAGCCCCAGGAGCAGGTGAGAACCCAGGAGTGGTAAGTACTTGTCTGCTGTACTGCTCCTAGGTCCTCCTCTCCTGACATTGGTGCATAAAACCAGCAAGGGAGAAGAGATGAAGGACACATGGAGAAGACAAGAAGCTGCAGAGGGGAGCCAGGAAAGGAGAGGATACATTTTTGGTCTGCTCTGGGGGTCTCCAAATTCTCATGGAAAATTATTCACCATCTACTGCATTTATCTAATTGCACCAATGTATTATTTATTTACGGAGTCAATCTATTTTATCACAACTTCACCAAAATGGTCACCACCCGCACTCCACAGCCCTGGTCGCTGGAGTTCTATATGTAGCGACACGTCAAATTTTAGGATCTGGCATTGTTAGGGCACCACTCACCAGAGGGTAAGACAACAAGCCAAGGTCAGGACATCACATGATGGGCTTACTGGACGAATGTGCCAGGAGGACCCCTGGTGGACAGCAATGGCTTGGCCGGTCTGGAACACTAATCCAACAGAATAATGGCGATTTCAAGTCCCACAGTCAAATGTGGAGGAAGATTTCACGTAAAAGAGGGAATTCTGCAAAGGACGTTTCTTCTCCGACCCGAGGCAGCTAATCGTTTAATAGGGTTTGGATGAGGTTCTCACCACCCGTGACCGCATTGACCGGAATAGACCTGTTACCATTACAGCCGGGAGCCTCTGTTATAGATCTGTAACAGTTTATTATATCATTGATCAGACCCCCTCGGGTTCAAACACCTTAGAGGGCCTAAAAAATACTGAACAAAATCTAAGAAAATCAAAATCCCTCAAGTTCCCATAAAGGTATAAATGAAGCGCAGCATTACACAGGTCCATACACTGGGGGATGAAGAAGTCACCGGCATTAGACAAAAAATGAGTCCGTTTATATGTATTAAGAGAAAACAAACCCATAAATCTCGTGAGATGATCCAAGGACTACAGGACATCTGATGGACGGCTCTGCAGCCGAGGGAGGTACCTGTGCTGTGCCCCGCGCCTCAGGAGGCAGCATGGACCTCCATACACTGACACATGGGAGACCTGATAACACAGAGCATCACATGGGCTCATAGCGCCACCTACTGCACAGCTGCAGAATAACATGGAGACTTTATATACAGGGAGAGGTGATGTACACTGAGGAGGTATGAGGCACAGCAGGGAGAGGTGATGTACACTGAGGAGGTATGAGGCACAGCAGGGAGAGGTGATGTACACTGAGGAGGTATGAGGCACAGCAGGGGGAGGTGATGCACACTGAGGAGGTATGAGGCACAGCAGGGAGAGGTGATGTACACTGAGGAGGTATGAGGCACAGCAGGGAGAGGTGATGTACACTGAGGAGGTATGAGGCACAGCAGGGAGAGGTGATGTACACTGAGGAGGTATGAGGCACAGCAGGGAGAGGTGATGTACACTGAGGAGGTATGAGGCACAGCAGGGAGAGGTGATGTACACTGAGGAGGTATGAGGCACAGCAGGGAGAGGTGATGCACACTGAGGAGGTATGAGGCACAGCAGGGAGAGGTGATGTACACTGAGGAGGTATGAGGCACAGCAGGGAGAGGTGATGTACACTGAGGAGGTATGAGGCACAGCAGGGGGAGGTGATGTACACTGAGGAGGTATGAGGCACAGCAGGGAGAGGTGATGTACACTGAGGAGGTACGAGGCACAGTAGGGAGAGGTGATGTACACTGAGGAGGTATGAGGCACAGCAGGGAGAGGTGATGTATACTGAGGAGGTATGAGGCACAGCAGGGAGAGGTGATGTACACTGAGGAGGTATGAGGCACAGCAGGGAGAGGTGATGTACACTGAGGAGGTATGAGGCACAGCAGGGAGAGGTGATGTACACTGAGGAGGTATGAGGCACAGCAGGGAGAGGTGATGTACACTGAGGAGGTATGAGGCACAGCAGGGAGAGGTGATGTACACTGAGGAGGTATGAGGCACAGCAGGGAGAGGTGATGTACACTGAGGAGGTATGAGGCACAGCAGGGAGAGGTGATGTACACTGAGGAGGTATGAGGCACAGCAGGGAGAGGTGATGTACACTGAGGAGGTATGAGGCACAGCAGGGAGAGGTGATGTACACTGAGGAGGTATGAGGCACAGCAGGGAGAGGTGATGTACACTGAGGAGGTATGAGGCACAGCAGGGAGAGGTGATGTACACTGAGGAGGTATGAGGCACAGCAGGGAGAGGTGATGTACACTGAGGAGGTATGAGGCACAGCAGGGAGAGGTGATGTACACTGAGGAGGTATAAGGCACGGCAGGGAGAGGTGATGTACACTGAGGAGGTATGAGGCACAGCAGGGAGAGGTGATGTACACTGAGGAGGTATGAGGCACAGCAGGGAGAGGTGATGTACACTGAGGAGGTATGAGGCACAGCAGGGGGAGGTGATGTACACTGAGGAGGTATGAGGCACAGCAGGGAGAGGTGATGTACACTGAGGAGGTATGAGGCACAGCAGGGAGAGGTGATGTACACTGAGGAGGTATGAGGCACGGCAGGGAGAGGTGATGTACACTGAGGAGGTATGAGGCACAGCAGGGAGAGGTGATGTACACTGAGGAGGTATGAGGCACAGCAGGGAGAGGTGATGTACACTGAGGAGGTATGAGGCACAGCAGGGAGAGGTGATGTACACTGAGGAGGTATGAGGCACAGCAGGGAGAGGTGATGTACACTGAGGAGGTATGAGGCACAGCAGGGAGAGGTGATGTACACTGAGGAGGTATGAGGCACAGCAGGGAGAGGTGATGTACACTGAGGAGGTATGAGGCACAGCAGGGGGAGGTGATGTACACTGAGGAGGTATGAGGCACAGCAGGGAGAGGTGATGTACACTGAGGAGGTATGAGGCACAGCAGGGAGAGGTGATGTACACTGAGGAGGTATGAGGCACAGCAGGGAGAGGTGATGTACACTGAGGAGGTATGAGGCACAGCAGGGAGAGGTGATGCACACTGAGGAGGTATGAGGCACAGCAGGGGGAGGTGATGTACACTGAGGAGGTATGAGGCACAGCAGGGAGAGGTGATGTACACTGAGGAGGTATGAGGCACAGCAGGGAGAGGTGATGTACACTGAGGAGGTATGAGGCACAGCAGGGAGAGGTGATGTACACTGAGGAGGTATGAGGCACAGCAGGGAGAGGTGATGTACACTGAGGAGGTATGAGGCACAGCAGGGAGAGGTGATGTACACTGAGGAGGTATGAGGCACAGCAGGGAGAGGTGATGTACACTGAGGAGGTATGAGGCACAGCAGGGAGAGGTGATGTACACTGAGGAGGTATGAGGCACAGCAGGGAGAGGTGATGTACACTGAGGAGGTATGAGGCACAGCAGGGAGAGGTGATGTACACTGAGGAGGTATGAGGCACAGCAGGGAGAGGTGATGTACACTGAGGAGGTATGAGGCACAGCAGGGAGAGGTGATGTACACTGAGGAGGTATGAGGCACAGCAGGGAGAGGTGATGTACACTGAGGAGGTATGAGGCACAGCAGGGAGAGGTGATGTACACTGAGGAGGTATGAGGCACAGCAGGGAGAGGTGATGTACACTGAGGAGGTATGAGGCACAGCAGGGAGAGGTGATGTACACTGAGGATCCTAATTAGAGAACAATAATGTAATCTCCATTGATGAATATGTGATGTAAGGGGTCACCGGGGGTCACCAGGTCACTAGAACAGTATTTTACAAAATTACCAAAATATCAATGGAAATCCTTTATTTTTGCCAATAAACGTGATGATCATTTCTAGAGAACAGCAGCGACTGTAGCGAAGAGAAAGATTATTATGACATCACTGCAGGTCCCGATCAGTCACCGATCAGTAGGGAGAGAACAGGACCTCAGCCCCCGACGCAGGACCTCAGCCCCGGACACAGGACCTCAGCCCCAGCCACAGGACCTCAGCCCCGGACACAGAACCTCAGCCCCGGACACAGAACCTCAGCCCCGGCCACAGGACCTCAGCCCCTGACACAGGACCTCAGCCCCCGACACAGGACCTGGGCCGGGCCACAGGTCCTCAGCCCTGGCCACAGGACCTCCTCCCCGGCCACAGGACCACAGCCCCGGCTACAGGACCTCAGCCCCGGCCACAGGACCTCAGCCCCCGACACAGGTCCTCAGCCCCGGACACAGGACCTCCTCCCCGGCCACAGGACCTCAGCCCCGGCTACAGGACCTCAGCCCCGGCCACAGGACCTCAGCCCCCGACACAGGACCTCAGCCCCCGACACAGGACCTCAGCCCGGGCCACAGGTCCTCAGCCCCGGACACAGGACCTCCTCCCCGGCCACAGGACCTCAGCCCCGGCTACAGGACCTCAGCCCCGGCCACAGGACCTCAGCCCCGGCCACAGGACCTCAGCCCCGGACACAGGACCTCAGCCCCTGACACAGGACCTCAGCCCCTGACACAGGACCTCAGCCCCTGATACAGGACCTCAGCCCCTGACACAGGACCTCAGCCCCTGACACAGGACCTCAGCCCCGGACACAGGACCTCAGCCCCTGACACAGGACCTCAGCCCCAGACACAGGACCAGAACTTTGTCACCAGAGGTTTTCTATTGGGTTTGGATCAGGACTCTGAGTTGTGGACAATTCATTGTTTCAATTTTTTTCTATTTCAGGGAACTGCTTGACCCGTGTTGCTGTGTGACAGGGGACATTGTTCTGCATGAATGAAAATTGTCGACTGATTAGGAAGCACGCAAAGGAAGGAGCCACGTAATGTTGTAGAAGGTTCTGATACTTGCAGTCACTCTGCCGTGTATCTGTATGAGAGGTCCAACTCCTGCTGCAGAAAACATTCCCCAAACCCTGACACTTCCTCCACCTCCTGTCACTGACTACTTTACACACTTTGGGTTTAGTCTTTCCCCGATTTGTCGATAATATTTCCCATCAAATCCAAATAAATTAAACTTATTTCATTACTAAAATAATCTCTAGACTTCTTCTCCTCCGTCCACACCACAAGCTCCTCAGAACAGGTCCAGTCCGGTCTTTATAGTCTTTCTGCTAGTGGGAGGTTTGGTTACAGCAGAATGAGCTTTCAGCCCGAATGTTCTTAAACTTCGAAACACCTGAATAATGAGACAGATCCTTACCCTGGTCAGTGATGAAACAATTACCCACGGAGATTCTCCGCATTGTCCTGTCCTCTCTTGGATTGGTCGAGGGTGATCAGTCTTCCTGGGAGACTTGAATGCATTTGTAATGTTATAAAGATGCAATATTCTAGAAATCACAGACTTTAGCCAAAGGAAATTAGCAGCAGGTGCCAGATTAACACAAAAAACTTGCAGGTTTTCTGTAATTTTGTGTCTTTTACAATTATCTCATTTACATTTTGATTCTGGGCTTTTGGATATTTACAATGTATGAAATAAGCCAAAATACTGATATATTATATTACATATACAGGCAGTCCCCGGGTTACGTACAAGATAGGGTCCGGAGGTTTGTTCTTAAGTTGAATTTGTATGTAAGTCGAAACTGTATATTTTATCATTGTAGATCCAGACCAAAAAAAATTTTGCCCCAGTGACAATCGGAGTTTAAATATTTTTTGCTGTAATGGGACCAAGGATTATCAATAAAGCTTCATTACAGACACCTTACAGCTGAGACTATAGTAATGTATCCAGAGAGGTCACCAGAGGTCACAGTGGGCAGAAGGGTCCGTCTGTAACTATGGGTTGTCTGTAAGTCGGGTGTCCTTAAGTAGGGGACCGCCTGTATACATTCACATTGGACGACACAAGAACCTGGACGTTTAGGAAATTGAGTGTTCTCTAATTTTGGTCACACCTCTCGGTGCTGTGCCTCCTACCTCCTCGCTGCACCTTATATAATGAGGAGGGGTGAGGCACAGGGTTGAGGCGCGGGTGATTTCCCGCTGGAGGTTTTAGCGCGGTGATGAGGGTCAGTTATCGCCCCTGTGTTATGAGATCTCACCCCGGACTCCGCGCTGCGACTGATAAAAGGGATTTGATGTCTACGTCTCCCGGGAGGACGCGGCGTCTCAGCCTCGATAATAATAACCCCCTGACCCTTTCACCTCACACCAGCCGCTCAATGTCATCACTGACTGGTCCCAAAACACCGTGACCTTTGAACTGTGAGGGTGCGTTGCTCTGTCTTGTACTGTCATGTACTGTGCAAAAGTATCTGCCCCCCTCCGGGTGATTAGGAGGATTCCTATCAGAAGGGTCACATATAGGAGTAGCCAATCTAATCCGCATAAATGTAACAAATCTGATGCCGTAAGCTAAAAGATCATAAATAATAATAATAATAAGATTTGTACATTGTTTTACAGGTCCTTACTGTAAGAGCAGCGAGACAATGGGGCTCTATGCCACAATGTATCTATATCCAGGACTGTAACAAGAAGGTCCTGCAGTAAGGAAGGTCTAGACTCCGATATGGAAGAGGGTTCTTTACTGTAAGAGCAGTGAGAAGATGGAACTCCAAGCCCCCTGTACAGTCTCCTCTCCCAGGGGTGTAATGGCTGATAACAGAGAGTAATAGATTGTATCCCCCCCCTGTACAGTCTCCTCTCCCCGGGGTGTAATGGCTGATAACAGAGAGTAATAGATTGTATCCCCCCCTGTACAGTCTCCTCTCCCCGGGGTGTAATGGCTGATAACAGAGAGTGATAGATTGTATCCCCCCCCCCCCCTGTACAGTCTCCTCTCCCCGGGGTGTAATGGCTGATAACAGAGAGTAATAGATTGTATCCCCCCTGTACAGTCTCCTCTCCCCGGGATGTAATGGCTGATAACAGAGAGTAATAGATTGTATCCCCCCTGTACAGTCTCCTCTCCCCGGGATGTAATGGCTGAAACAGAGAGTAATAGATTGTATCCCCCTGTACAGTCTCCTCTCCCCGGGGTGTAATGGCTGATAACAGAGAGTAATAGATTGTATCCCCCCCCTGTACAGTCTCCTCTCCCCGGGATGTAATGGCTGATAACAGAGAGTAATAGATTGTATCCCCCCTGTACAGTCTCCTCTCCCCGGGATGTAATGGCTGATAACAGAGAGTAATAGATTGTATCCCCCTGTACAGTCTCCTCTCCCCGGGGTGTAATGGCTGATAACAGAGAGTAATAGATTGTATCCCCCCCTGTACAGTCTCCTCTCCCCGGGGTGTAATGGCTGATAACAGAGAGTAATAGATTGTATCCCCCTGTACAGTCTCCTCTCCCCGGGATGTAATGGCTGATAACAGAGAGTAATAGATTGTATCCCCCCTGTACAGTCTCCTCTCCCCGGGATGTAATGGCTGATAACAGAGAGTAATAGATTGTATCCCCCTGTACAGTCTCCTCTCCCCGGGGTGTAATGGCTGATAACAGAGAGTAATAGATTGTATCCCCCCTGTACAGTCTCCTCTCCCCGGGATGTAATGGCTGATAACAGAGAGTAATAGATTGTATCCCCCCTGTACAGTCTCCTCTCCCCAGGATGTAATGGCTGATAACAGAGAGTAATAGATTGTATCCCCCCTGTACAGTCTCCTCCTCCTCCAGGATGTAATGGCTGATAACAGAGAGTAATAGATTGTATCCCCCCTGTACAGTCTCCTCCTCCTCCAGGATGTAATGGCTGATAACAGAGAGTAATAGATTGTATCCCCCTCGACAGTCTCCTCTCCCCGGGATGTAATGGCTGATAACAGAGAGTAATAGATTGTATCCCCCCCTGTACAGTCTCCTCTCCCCGGGATGTAATGGCTGATAACAGAGAGTAATAGATTGTATCCCCCTGTACAGTCTCCTCTCCCCGGGATGTAATGGCTGATAACAGAGAGTAATAGATTGTATCCCCCCCTGTACAGTCTCCTCTCCCCGGGTTGTAATGGCTGATAACAGAGAGTAATAGATTGTATCCCCCTGTACAGTCTCCTCTCCCCGGGGTGTAATGGCTGATAACAGAGAGTAATAGATTGTATCCCCCCTGTACAGTCTCCTCTCCCCGGGGTGTAATGGCTGATAACAGAGAGTAATAGATTGTATCCCCCCTGTACAGTCTCCTCTCCCCAGGATGTAATGGCTGATAACAGAGAGTAATAGATTGTATCCCCCGGTACAGTCTCCTCTCCCCGGGGTGTAATGGCTGATAACAGAGAGTAATAGATTGTATCCCCCCTGTACAGTCTCCTCTCCCCAGGATGTAATGGCTGATAACAGAGAGTAATAGATTGTATCCCCCGGTACAGTCTCCTCTCCCCGGGGTGTAATGGCTGATAACAGAGAGTAATAGATTGTATCCCCCCCCTGTACAGTCTCCTCTCCCCGGGGTGTAATGGCTGATAACAGAGAGTAATAGATTGTATCCCCCCCTGTACAGTCTCCTCTCCCCGGGGTGTAATGGCTGATAACAGAGAGTAATAGATTGTATCCCCCCCCTGTACAGTCTCCTCTCCCCGGGATGTAATGGCTGATAACAGAGAGTAATAGATTGTATCCCCCTGTACAGTCTCCTCTCCCCGGGATGTAATGGCTGATAACAGAGAGTAATAGATTGTATCCCCCCCTGTACAGTCTCCTCTCCCCGGGATGTAATGGCTGATAACAGAGAGTAATAGATTGTATCCCCCCCTGTACAGTCTCCTCTCCCCAGGATGAAATGGCTGATAACAGAGAGTAATAGATTGTATCCCCCCCTGTACAGTCTCCTCTCCCCGGGATGTAATGGCTGATAACAGAGAGTAATAGATTGTATCCCCCTGTACAGTCTCCTCTCCCCGGGGTGTAATGGCTGATAACAGAGAGTAATAGATTGTATCCCCCCCCCCTGTACAGTCTCCTCTCCCCAGGATGTAATGGCTGATAACAGAGAGTAATAGATTGTATCCCCCCCTGTACAGTCTCCTCTCCCCGGGATGTAATGGCTGATAACAGAGAGTAATAGAGTGTATCCCCCTGTACAGTCTCCTCTCCCCGGGGTGTAATGGCTGATAACAGAGAGTAATAGATTGTATCCCCCCTGTACAGTCTCCTCTCCCCGGGATGTAATGGCTGATAACAGAGAGTAATAGATTGTATCCCCCCTGTATAGTCTCCTCTCCCCGGGGTGTAATGGCTGATAACAGAGAGTAATAGATTGTATCCCCCCCTGTACAGTCTCCCCCCCCCCGGGATGTAATGGCTGATAACAGAGAGTAATAGATTGTATCCCCCCCTGTACAGTCTCCTCTCCCCGGGGTGTAATGGCTGATAACAGAGAGTAATAGATTGTATCCCCCCCTGTACAGTCTCCTCTCCCCGGGATGTAATGGCTGATAACAGAGAGTAATAGATTGTATCCCCCTGTACAGTCTCCTCTCCCCGGGATGTAATGGCTGATAACAGAGAGTAATAGATTGTATCCCCCTGTACAGTCTCCTCTCCCCGGGATGTAATGGCTGATAACAGAGAGTAATAGATTGTATCTCCCCCTGTACAGTCTCCTCTCCCCGGGGTGTAATGGCTGATAACAGAGAGTAATAGATTGTATCCCTCCCTGTACAGTCTCCTCTCCCCGGGGTGTAATGGCTGATAACAGAGAGTAATAGATTGCATCCCCCCTGTACAGTCTCCTCCTCCTCCAGGATGTAATGGCTGATAACAGAGAGTAATAGATTGTATCTCCCCTGTACAGTCTCCTCTCCCCGGGATGTAATGGCTGATAACAGAGAGTAATAGATTGTATCCCCCCCTGTACAGTCTCCTCTCCCCGGGGTGTAATGGCTGATAACAGAGAGTAATAGATTGTATCCCCCCCTGTACAGTCTCCCCCCCCCCGGGATGTAATGGCTGATAACAGAGAGTAATAGATTGTATCCCCCTGTACAGTCTCCTCTCCCCGGGATGTAATGGCTGATAACAGAGAGTAATAGATTGTATCCCCCCTGTACAGTCTCCTCTCCCCGGGGTGTAATGGCTGATAACAGAGAGTAATAGATTGTATCCCCCCCCTGTACAGTCTCCTCTCCCCGGGATGTAATGGCTGATAACAGAGAGTAATAGATTGTATCCCCCCTGTACAGTCTCCTCTCCCCGGGATGTAATGGCTGATAACAGAGAGTAATAGATTGTATCCCCCTGTACAGTCTCCTCTCCCCGGGATGTAATGGCTGATAACAGAGAGTAATAGATTGTATCCCCCTGTACAGTCTCCTCTCCCGGGGTGTAATGGCTGATAACAGAGAGTAATAGATTGTATCCCCCCCCCCCCTGTACAGTCTCCTCTCCCCGGGATGTAATGGCTGATAACAGAGAGTAATAGAGTGTATCCCCCTGTACAGTCTCCTCTCCCCGGGGTGTAATGGCTGATAACAGAGAGTAATAGATTGTATTCCCCCCCCTGTACAGTCTCCTCTCCCCGGGGTGTAATGGCTGATAACAGAGAGTAATAGAGTGTATCCCCCCTGTACAGTCTCCTCTCCCCGGGGTGTAATGGCTGATAACAGAGAGTAATAGATTGTATCCCCCCCTGTACAGTCTCCTCTCCCCGGGGTGTAATGGCTGATAACAGAGAGTAATAGATTGTATCCCCCCCTGTACAGTCTCCTCTCCCCGGGATGTACTGGCTGATAACAGAGAGTAATAGAGTGTATCCCCCTGTACAGTCTCCTCTCCCCGGGATGTAATGGCTGATAACAGAGAGTAATAGATTGTATCCCCCCCCCCTGTACAGTCTCCTCTCCCCAGGATGTAATGGCTGATAACAGAGAGTAATAGAGTGTATCCCCCTGTACAGTCTCCTCTCCCCGGGGTGTAATGGCTGATAACAGAGAGTAATAGATTGTATTCCCCCCCCTGTACAGTCTCCTCTCCCCGGGGTGTAATGGCTGATAACAGAGAGTAATAGAGTGTATCCCCCCTGTACAGTCTCCTCTCCCCGGGGTGTAATGGCTGATAACAGAGAGTAATAGATTGTATCCCCCCCTGTACAGTCTCCTCTCCCCGGGGTGTAATGGCTGATAACAGAGAGTAATAGATTGTATCCCCCCCTGTACAGTCTCCTCTCCCCGGGATGTACTGGCTGATAACAGAGAGTAATAGAGTGTATCCCCCTGTACAGTCTCCTCTCCCCGGGATGTAATGGCTGATAACAGAGAGTAATAGATTGTATCCCCCCCCCCTGTACAGTCTCCTCTCCCCGGGGTGTAATGGCTGATAACAGAGAGTAATAGATTGTATCCCCCCCTGTACAGTCTCCTCTCCCCGGGAGTAATGGCTGATAACAGAGAGTAATAGATTGTATCCCCCTGTACAGTCTCCTCTCCCCGGGATGTAATGGCTGATAACAGAGAGTAATAGATTGTATCCCCCCCTGTACAGTCTCCTCTCCCCGGGATGTAATGGCTGATAACAGAGAGTAATAGCTTGTATCCCCCCCTGTACAGTCTCCTCTCCCCGGGATGTAATGGCTGATAACAGAGAGTAATAGATTGTACCCCCCCCCCCCCCTGTACAGTCTCCTCTCCCCGGGGTGTAATGGCTGATAACAGAGAGTAATAGATTGTATCCCCCCCTGTACAGTCTCCTCTCCCCGGGATGTAATGGCTGATAACAGAGAGTAATAGATTGTATCCCCCCCCCCCCCCCCCTGTACAGTCTCCTCTCCCCGGGGTGTAATGGCTGATAACAGAGAGTAATAGATTGTATCCCCCCCCTGTACAGTCTCCTCTCCCCGGGGTGTAATGGCTGATAACAGAGAGTAATAGATTGTATCCCCCTGTACAGTCTCCTCTCCCCGGGATGTAATGGCTGATAACAGAGAGTAATAGATTGTATCCCCCCTGTACAGTCTCCTCTCCCCTGGATGTAATGGCTGATAACAGAGAGTAATAGATTGTATCCCCCTGTACAGTCTCCTCTCCCCGGGATGTAATGGCTGATAACAGAGAGTAATAGATTGTATCCCCCCTGTACAGTCTCCTCTCCCCGGGATGTAATGGCTGATAACAGAGAGTAATAGATGGTATCCCCCCTGTGGCTGACACCAGGGAGCAGTAGAGCAGGCAGTAGTAGCAGGTGATGGAGGATACAATGTATCTGGGATGTGATACAGGGAGGGGGCGGGGCTTGTCACTTCCTCCTTCCTCGCTGTCAGCTGATCCGAGGTCACATGACCAGCACTGCCTGTACAGCCAGCATGCCAGCCGTGTATGGCGGAGTGGAGGGGTGAGTGGGGTGTGCTGGGGGGGAGAGGAGTGTGGGGGGGTGTGAGCGGAGTGTGGGGGGGTGAGCGGGCGGGTGAGTGGAGTGTGGGGGAGGGGTGAGTGGGGTGTGCTGGGGGGGAGAGGAGTGTGGGGGGGTGTGCTGGGGGTGAGCGGAGTGTGGGGGAGGGGTGAGTGGAGTGTGCCTCCTGTATGTAGTGTAGACAGGAGGAGATGACAGCCGCGGCTCTGCTACATTGTCCTGTATGTCATCCATGGGAGGGGCTTTACACCACATACCTGATTACAGGATAGAGAAGTCATGTGACTATTAACCCCTCGCTGCCCTAGTGGACAGAGGGTTCCCCGTAACCCTCACAAAAGATCTTGGGAGGTTTTGGGCTTTGTTGGGGGCTCCTCACTCTCCTTACAGAAATGATTATTCCTACTGACCTTATAGATTGTGGGGTCGTGGGATTATGTGGGGTCAGGGGTTTTTAGAAGAGTTGGATCTGAGGGCTAAGGGTTGGCGTGGTCTGTACCCGGGTATTGTGGTCACTGGTGATATGGGCTCCATACTGGTAGTGTGGTCACCTAACAGGTACAAGCCACCGCCCACTGAGGTGGACATCACAGTCACTGTCCAAAATTCTCATCCTGCAATTGACACATTGCAGAAGGATCCGAGATCCATCAGACCAGACATCCTACACATCCTACACATCTTACACATCTGTCACACCTTGAGGCAGGACATTAGGAGAAGATAAGAACTTTTGATGAACGTGATATGGAACACGAGATGTTCTCCTCCGTGGTTTAGTTTCCATCTTTTTGGATCTTTTGAGTGGAGGACGCAGGAGAAGACCTTTCACCATGGAGATGATAAGAGAACTGATGTCCTTATTGGTGTTGATGAGGAGAACATTGCGTTTCACGGTGACTTCTCCATCCACTTCATGATGAAGTGATCTCCGTCCTCGATGATGACAATGAGAAGATGACATTTGACCCAGACTTCTCCCTAAGTGGATGAGGAAGTCATTTATTGATAGTGATGATCAGGAGATGATGAGGAGATGACATCTGCCATCACTTCTCCATCCAAAACTATTACAACGCGCCCTGTATATTGTAGGGTCACCACCTGCTGCTGCCCTCTGGTCTTCTACTCTCGGGTTATATAACAATATTTTGATGACCTATTTCCTTGGAAACCTTCTTCTTCTAACTTTGTCCTGATGCTTCTCACTGTGGTCTCTCCAGGGGAGGATCACACTCCATAGCGGTGCTCATCTCAGAAAATGGACGGATCTTGTGTGAGACAGAAGGACCATGCTCCAACCACTGGGTAAGGAACAAGGAATGACCAAGACTTTGTATCAGGGCGGTAGAAAGTCAAAGTCTCCACAAGTCAACTGTAGGCTTCATTGTGGTGGGAAGATCAGTGCCTCATAGTGACTGTGACCACTACTACCCCTCTCGTCATGGACCAGAACATCTTCTGCCGATCTGGCAGAATCGGTTTTGGGCAAGTTCGGTGAGATGGGAATCTGGTAATTGATGTATATGGTGACCGGTGGAGAAGACGCAAATCAGATTGTTCAAAAATAACTAAGACCTAGAAGATATCTGCAGAGTTGTGATGTCCTGCATGTACCACCAGTGCTCTACATTTCACCTCTGACATCTCTCCTTACTTTTTACTATCTTCTATCCACAGTTGGTTGGCACAGACAGATGTTTGGAGGTGATCAACTCCATGGTGACAGAGGCTAAGCAGAAGGCAGGGCTGGACCCCCAGGTCCCTGTCCGATGTCTGGTAAGGCTGGAAGGGTGGAGATGGGCCAATTTCCTTTGATGTTCTTCTGGGTTTGATTCTATAGAATTATCTGATTCATCAGATTCTACTCCCTTTGAATTAAAAGTTGCCCTAAAAAGTTTTTGTAGGACGCTCTCTCCTAGTACAGCGCCCAGCTGATTGGTTTGGTAATAGCCCGGTATCCCATGTACGTGGACCGGGACCATTGGCTGTGGCCGAGAACCTCTGAGTTGTCCTTCCATTATGGATGGTTCACTATAATGACTCCCAGAAGCCGTCCAGATACCACTCCAAGGTCCTTGACGATGACCAATACTACCAGCTCCTGGTTCTCCTATCAGGACTTCTCGAACTCTGACCCGGTTAGGGACTTAGTACTGTGGAGAGATAGACCCTGAAAAAACCTTCCCACCTTTCTATGGTCACTCGTTGCTAGCAGTGATATAAGGTCCCCTTATCTAGAGTCCCGGAACTTTATCCCAGACTGGACGTCTGGTCTCTGGTGTGTCAAAAGTTTTATATTTACTAAAATCCATCAATTTTTGGTACAGAAAATCCAAGGAAGCAGCAACCTTGAGTAGTTACGTGAAAGTTACAAAGTTTCAGCTTCTCCATGGAGATGACTACTTGTTCTGCTTCCTTGGATCTTCTACCTATGACCTACAGGAACCTTGGAGCTGGTTTGGTTAGATGCTTTTGGATCTTGAGGACTCCTCCTGTATTTTTGTTGGCCAACATTTTTGGGCAATACATAGATTTTTTTGTTGTTGCACAGAGCTGTTTGTCTTCTAAGTTCACTAAAGTTCCAGATGTGAGGACAACCTGGGTTCTGTAGCCATATTGTCTCTATTGCCCCAGCTCCAATTTTTAAACAATAATTGACCACTGATGATACCTATCACATTGCTCTTGCCTCCCCTGCTGGTTCAGTGTCTGGTCATGTGATAATGGCTTTACCTTGATGATTCCAGGGCATGTCATTGAGCGGTGGGGAACAGAAAGAAGCCATCGATAAGCTGACTGCGGAGATGGGTCAACGCTTCCCGCAGCTCAGTGAGAACTACCTCATCTGCAACGATACCATAGGAGCCGTAGCGACTGCTACAAAATCAGGTCTGATCACCCCCTTCATCATCAGGTCATAATATTCCTGACCACTCACATTACCGATTAGATCTTGAGAATGTCTCTAGTTGGATAACATTTCACAAAATCCTTCCTCCAGGGGGCGTTGTACTGATATCAGGAACCGGATCTAACTGCAAACTGGTGAGCGCTGATGGCTCTGTGACCGGCTGTGGAGGCTGGGGGCATATGATGGGTGATGAGGGATCAGGTGAGGGTAAAGTCCATCTATAGTCATGTGTGTGTTATAGTATGTTATATGTGGTGGTCAGGGGTGCACCAGCTACGAGGCGGCTTGAGCCTCTTGCATCAGGCAGCACCACCTGCAGCAAGATGGGGGGCAGCATCGGGGCACAGGTCAGCCCGGGTATGAGGTACAGCATGGAGAACCTACTTACTAAAAAAATAACCTGATACATTACTAGTGCACGGGGCAGAGGGGGGGGGGGGATGCAATAGCTCGCCTCATGGAAGCAGAGAGATTAGGATCATCTCATCTGTCCTGTCTCTTTGTAGCGTACTGGATAGCCCACCGCGCCATGAAAACCGTGTTTGACACCATCGACAACCTGGTGGAACCAGAACACGACATCAGCTACGTGCAGGAAGCCATGTACAGCTACTTCCAGGTAATCCTCCCCCATACCGTACAGCATATAGTCCAGCATGGCGTTCATCCCAAGCATGCCGGAGTATCGGGTACATCATGCACATCCACATGACTACTGCAGCCAATCACTGGCCTCAGTAGTTAGACTGGCATGTGCGGCTGTGGACTGTGATTGGCTGCACATGTACATGATGTCATCACTGCAGAACAAGCAGAGGGCACTGCTCGAGCACCGGCACCGACCCTCCCCCCCAGGAGACTGAACAGATGGGGAATAGTAACTTCATTTTATTACCAAGTGTTATTTCTGCCCGTAAAGCCCCTTGAACCGGGTCATGTCTGTCATCATTATGTTTGCAGGTCTCTGACCGCTTGGGGATCCTCACCCATCTCTACCGAACCTTCGATAAGTCCAGGATTGCAGGATTCTGTGTCAGGGTGGCAGAAGGTAAGTGCACAGTTATCTCCACATGGGCACGGTGCTGCGGGCTGGCTCCCCCATGGGCGCGGTGTTGGCATCTGTATTGTGGGGGGACAATGTTACAGACCGCCCTGTTACTGATGCCTATCTGTGATGGAGACATCTCCCCTCGCCTGCTTCTTCCTGCATTTCAGGTGCAAACAATGGGGACGCCTTGTGTCGCTCAGTGTTTCGTTCTGCCGGTGAAGTCCTTGCTCGCCATGTTGTGGCCATCATGCCGAAGATTGATGAGGTGGGTCGCTAATACGTCATCTCCCATCATCCATCTTACTATTCCTGTGACACATACAACTTCCTACTGTGCATGGTCACCTCTTCTCTAGAGGCCAATGCCAAGCAGCTGCCATCCAGGCAAACACAATGATGGGATGAACCGTGTGGAGTAGGTCTTAGGGTTGGGGTCGTTGATTCAGAGTCGGGAAGAAAATTTTCCAATAAAAATGGGCCAGTAATTTATGGCTTCCACCTCTAGTCTCCATGTTTCGGCCTTTGTCCTGTTTCAGGTCTTATTCCGAGGGGATCTGGGCCTCCCAGTTCTGGCTGAGGGCGCGGTGTGGAAGAGCTGGGATCTCCTGAAGGACGGTGAGTGCTTCTCGTGGTTCTTTATGGTCAGGTGGTGATGATGTGACCCTTGGTATGACCGAGCGCTATCTTCTACAGGCTTCATCTCTGTCCTGGACAAAGCTCGGAGCACTCCCTATGGAAGACTTCTTACTCGATTCAGTCTTCTGAGGTTGAAGCACTCATCCGCTGTGGGCGGAGCCAGCCTCGCGGCAAAGAACATCGGGATTGATTTACCCCTCAACTACCAGGAGAACGTAGACGTCTTCTACACACACAGTTTTCCGTAATCTCCTGCAGGACCTGCACATCACCCGGCTCTCAGCCATTAGGGAGACCTTGGGACCTCCAGCTACTTGCCATAGTAGAGAAGCACAACTCCTCCATGTTTGACATGGGCATCCTGATGGTTGGGCACTGGCTGGGTCCTATGCGGGAGAGTATACAGCCCTACTATACCATACATATGTACCTATATGGAAACAGAGGTCTAGACCTCCGCTCGGAGGATTGTCTGATGTGGAGATTTCCTTCTCCTCTAATGATAAGGCCTCTGAGCCCGTCCACGTACACCCCACCGGGCGACTCCACATGAAATGTATTGTACTTTGTTTCTGTTGTAACGAATGTGTCTTCACACCGAAACACATGGAGCCTCAGATATCACAACGCGGGATGGGAGGAGCCTCATTCTACGTTTTATACATTGATTTTTTGATAAGAAAATGTATTCGCTGATTTGCTCCATTTAATTACAAAAAAATAAAATTTGCATAACTTGTACATCTGGTTAATAGAGAAATTTATGTGAAAAGGTGGATGGTAGATTAGATACAGCAATACTAATGTCCAAGTATTATAGATAACTACTATAATACTGCCCCCTATGTACAAGAATATAACTGCTATAATACTGCCCCCTATGTACAAGAATATAACTGCTATAATACTGCCCCCTATGTACAAGAATATAACTACTATAATACTGCCCCCTATGTACAAGAATATAACTACTATAATACTGCCCCCTATGTACAAGAATATAACTACTATAATACTGCCCCCTATGTACAAGAATATAACTACTATAATACTGCCCCCTATGTACAAGAATATAACTACTATAATACTGCCCCCTATGTACAAGAATATAACTACTATAATACTGCCCCCTATGTACAAGAATATAACTACTATAATACTGCCCCCTATGTACAAGAATATAACTACTATAATACTGCCCCCTATGTACAAGAATATAACTACTATAATACTGCCCCCTATGTACAGGAATATAACTACTATAATACTGCCCCCTATGTACAAGAATATAACTACTATAATACTGCCCCCTATGTACAAGAATATAACTGCTATAATACTGCCCCCTATGTACAGGAATATAACTGCTATAATACTGCCCCCTATGTACAGGAATATAACTGCTATAATACTGCCTCCTGTGTACAAGAATATAACTGCTATAATACTGCCCCCTGTGTACAAGAATATAACTGCTATAATACTGTCCCCTGTGTACAGGAATATAACTACTATAATACTGCCCCCTATGTACAAGAATATAACTACTATAATACTGCCCCCTATGTACAAGAATATAACTACTATAATACTGCCCCCTATGTACAAGAATATAACTACTATAATACTGCCCCCTATGTACAAGAATATAACTACTATAATACTGCCCCCTATGTACAAGAATATAACTACTATAATACTGCCCCCTATGTACAGGAATATAACTACTATAATACTGCCCCCTATGTACAGGAATATAACTACTATAATACTGCCCCCTATGTACAAGAATATAACTACTATAATACTGCCCCCTATGTACAAGAATATAACTACTATAATACTGCTCCCTATGTACAAGAATATAACTACTATAATACTGCCCCCTATGTACAGGAATATAACTACTATAATACTGCCCCCTATGTACAAGAATATAACTACTATAATACTGCCCCTATGTACAGGAATATAACTACTATAATACTGCCCCCTATGTACAAGAATATAACTACTATAATACTGCCCCTATGTACAGGAATATAACTGCTATAATACTGCCCCCTATGTACAGGAATATAACTGCTATAATACTGCCCCCTGTGTACAAGAATATAACTACTATAATACTGCCCCCTGTGTACAAGAATATAACTACTATAATATAGCCCCCTATGTACAAGGATATAACTACTATAATATAGCCCCCTATGTACAAGGATATAACTAATATAATACTGCCCCCTATGTACAAGAATATAACTACTATAATACTTCCCCTATGTACAAGAATATAACTACTATAATACTGCCCCCTATGTACAAGAATATAACTACTATAATACTGCCCCCTATGTACAAGAATATAACTACTATAATACTGCCCCCTATGTACAGGAATATAACTACTATAATACTGCCCCCTATGTACAAGGATATAACTAATATAATACTGCCCCCTATGTACAAGAATATAACTACTATAATACTGCCCCTATGTACAAGAATATAACTACTATAATACTGCCCCCTATGTACAGGAATATAACTACTATAATACTGCCCCCTATGTACAAGAATATAACTACTATAATACTGCCTCCTACGTACAAGAATATAACTACTATAATACTGCCCCCTATGTACAGGAATATAACTACTATAATACTGCCCCCTATGTACACTCTCTGTACAGCGCTGCTGTTAGTAATAGGCAGAGGGGAGGCTCTTGCTGGGTCATGGCTGCTATTTTGGAAAAGAATCTGGGTCACGTCTCCTCCTATAAGTGGAAGCAGATGGACCGGTTCCTATGTGATCCTAATAATTACCAGCCCACAGACTGCGCCCTCCCTGCAGGGACAGGACAGGGTGACAGGGCGGATGTGCAGACGTCTCGTATACATGAAGCCTCGCAGAACATAGGAGACAGGGAAGGAGATAATACTGAACCCTCTGCCCATCCACAGCCATCGTGTCCTCCTCTGTGGTCTACACATCTGCAGGAGTCTCACGTAGTAACAGCAATGTCCGGCTCATACTACACATACACTCATCACCGCCAAAAAATTGCAGTAGGAAGAAATTCTGTGTCTGCAGTGATGAGATATAAAGTGATTACAACATTAGAATGGAAGGAGAAGACAGAAAGCACTAATAGGAGGCTCTCAGGTCCTGCCCGCAACGCATGCCCGAGCATACCAGTAGGGGGCAGTGTGTCCTCCTATCACTACTAGGGGTGACTGTCCTATACCATGGCTCCCCACATCATCACACCAGCAGGGGGCAGTGTGTCCTCCTATCACTACTAGGGGTGACTGTCCTATACCATGGCCCCCACATCCTCACACCAGCAGGGGGCAGTGTCCTCCTATCACTACTAGGGGTGACTGTCCTATACCATGGCTCCCCACATTATCACACCAGCAGGGGGCAGTGTGTCCTCCTATCACTACTAGGGGTGACTGTCCTATACCATGGCCCCCACATCCTCACACCAGCAGGGGGCAGTGTCCTCCTATCACTACTAGGGGTGACTGTCCTATACCATGGCCCCCACATCCTCACACCAGCAGGGGCCAGTGTGTCCTCCTATTACTACTAGGGGTGACTGTCCTATGCCATGCCCCCCACATCATCACACCAGCAGGGGGCAGTGTGTCCTCCTATCACTACTAGGGGTGACTGTCCTATACCATGGCCCCCACATCATCACACCAGCAGGGGGCAGTGTCCTCCTATCACTACTAGGGGTGACTGTCCTATACCATGGCCCCCACATCATCACACCAGCAGGGGGCAGTGTCCTCCTATCACTACTAGGGGTGACTGTCCTATACCAAGGCCCCCCCACATCCTCACACCAGCAGGGGGCAGTGTGTCCTCCTATCACTACTAGGGGGTGACTGTCCTATACCATGGCTCCCACATCATCAAACTAGCAGGGGGCAGTGTCCTCCTATCACTTGGTGAATAGGAATCTTTCTGGATTCCTACAAACAATAGATCAATAGACCCCCCCCCCCTCCCCAACCAGACAGAGGAAGACGTCCAGGACCCTAGAGAGCGGGTCCTGCACCTGGTAACACTAACTATGGCCGTGAACCTCGGAGGTCATCACACTGAACCCTCCACACAAGAGGAGGTCAAAGACAGGAGACCCTGGATGTTGGACCCCTGTACCTTGTATTCAGAGCTGGATCGGTCACATGACAAAGGGCACCAGCCCCTGATGGTGGATCCTACGTTAACAGTAATGGGTTCCGGCCAACATATGGTTCCAGTTTGTCCAAAAAAAAAAAAATTGGGTGTGTGCCACACCCATCCATGTCCATCAAACCAAAATCTATCCCTGATGACACAATGTTAGTGGTAGAGGCAGGATCTCCCGCTACGAGAGGCGGCCATTTTGAATCACAGCCGTAATATGGATAAAAGACAGATGGCGTCGTACACCCAGAAGACGAATAAGAGTGAATAGAGGAGCTAATACTTATGTCTAGCCTCCTGCCCAGCTCGCTACCCGCTGTGGCCTAATACAAGACACGGTCCGAGCCTCTATACCGAGCCTCACAAGCCCGAGGGGACCGCAACCAAGGCAAAAAAACCTACTGAATATGAATGAACTCCAAAACTTCCATGTGACTCGCAAACATGACACCACAACGAGGGCCCCTCTCAATACCCTTCTAGAGGACTTCATGTATCATCGGTCTCCCCCCCCCGACTAAATACAGGGGTACACAGGTAGCAGCCTCTACGATTGGGCCCAGAAGAATCAGACAAGCCCATATCCAGTTTTGGGAACACATCCTGAACACTCATGGTAACACAGCGCAGGCTCCAATTTAAGTTCTGTAAGGAGGAGGAGCCTAAAAACTAAGCGCAGAAAGATTGTGCGCGTTACGTAACTGCCGCCACGTAGGACTTCTGTAACTGCTGCAGTCTACATTCATCCCGCAGCCTCCGACCTCTTGCTCCCCCTGCAGTTTCATACGTGTGGCTGGGTGAGGCTGCCCTTCTGCGCTTTGGCTTCCGTTTAGAAAAAGATGGATACATATACGTATCCGTTTTTACTCCTACCGTAACTTTCCGTTCTTTGAGTGGGTATTATTTATATAAATATTATTATATTTTTTTATTAAAAACACGATGGTTGTAACGGCTATAGCCGTTTTTTTTTTTTTTTGGTAAACCGATCTGTTAAAATATACTTTGAGATATTTGAAGATCGGTTTAAAAAAAATAAATAAAAATACCCCCCTCAAAGAACGGAAAGTTATGGCCGGAAGCTGAACGCAGTGCTACTTCCGTGCTCCCGTTTGTTTACGTGGAGCATGGACCCGAGAGATGCAGCGTGAGAGAGGCAGAGGGGTAAGTAAATGTTTATTTTTGTTATTTACTTAGCCCCCACCTGGCCACCAGTGGTTTTTCTTTTTTTCTCGGACAACCCCCTTTATTGTCCCTCCGGTTCAGCTCCGTCATTTGCTCTTGGCTGATGACCTCCTGTTCTGGTCATGGATGCAGCAGCGACATGTACAGACAACAAGTGACAACAGACCCTCATAGTCCAATGTAATCCTCACACAAGTCACCTGCGAGGGCGTCGATTGGCTACAGCAGTCCCATGACAAATACGAGAAGCCATCGGCCACAATAAGACGCATTGTAACGGTCAACATGACGCTCGGCTAATCCCGGGAGCAAGGCGGCTCCAATTACCACGTGACAGGAGAGTCAGCTCTCAGCACTTTCCCACTGCTCCGGAGAGACCGCCGAATATTGCTGGCAATTTTGGTTTCTGCTGGGTTTTGGAACCTAGAAACTCTAGATCCGCATTGTGTATTTGTCTTTTATTTATTTTATTTATGAGAATCCGCACAAAGCCCGATTCTTGTCTACCTGCCAGATACCAGAAAAGGCCCATTATTCGATTACAACCCTCAGCATGCCACGTCAAGCAATGCTGGGAGTGATACTTTGTAAACACTTTGATTCTATGGATTCGTTCAAAAGGTTTAACCTCTTCCTGACCAAGGCCTTTGACCCAAATCTTTATGACACACACAAGCCCTGGCCCTAGCAGAGCCTCATGCAGAACACACCAAGCACTCAGACGCATCCAATGATCAGGCGGCTTTATTTTTGTGATTTTTTTTTTCTTTTCTGTCTGCGGCTTTCCATATCACATCATAAAAACATTATGGACAACCCCCCGCCCGGCCCCCCCACAGGCAGTGTTAAAAGATAGCTTATTCAATGGTCTCTTAACAGGCTCTGTGCATTACAATCATTGCAGATAGATAGAGACTAAGGGAGAGGAGGTAACGGGGGGCAACCCCTGGACTCAATGTTAAAGGGAGACCCTGGTAGCAATAATTTTTACTAGTGATATCTTTAGCCTGGATCATGGAAAGCTCCGTCTACATTATCAATGGACAGGGAAAGAAGGGGACGCCGGCCGGAGGTCTTGTACGCCGGCACTCGAGACACAATGACAAGGTCCCTGACTCTGATGGCATCACCATGGCGCAGCCATGCTGGGGATGGGGGGGGGGTCCCCCTAGACGGAGGAGACCCCCTGTAACATCATTCAGAGTCAGCCAAGACACATAGCTTAGTGTTTTTGAGGAATCACAGACAGCAGCTTAGATGCAGCATAATCGCAATGGAGAAGCAAGTGGCGGGCGCTGGGGAGGGCACATTGACGACGTACAATGTCCACAATGCAAGCGAGTCCCCCCATGATGAAGAAGAACGCGGCCCCCCCAGAGGGGCGCTGAACACTGAAAATAACACGCTGGGCTCAGGAAAACCTCTCGTCCTGAGTAAAGCTGAAATCAGGAAAAAAAAAAAAAGTTAAAATAAAAAAAATACCATCTTGCGCCTCAAGCTGTTGTGACCTCGAAATGGCACCGAAATCCACGTCCCCCCAATTTCATATAGAGACGCGGGAAACGGCACCATGTGGCTGCGTGGCCTCCGGTGTGGAGGGATGATAAGAGGAGGCGGCGGAGGGGAGAGAACTTTTAAGATTTGGGGGTTTTTGGGGGGGAATTTTCCACGATGTTCGGTGGCGTTTTCTGATGAAGGTCGAGATCGTGAAAAACAAAAGCAAAAAAAAATATATAAAGTCCGACAGGTAAACCACCAAAATAGATGCTGTAAGAGGGGAGGGAATCAAGACGCCTGAAGAACATTCCCCACACAGAAGGTACTCGAGTCACAGTGTCACCGCCTCCCGAATACACCCCCTCCCCCCAAAAAAAGGTATTGTGCAGCTTTGTCCTGAAGATTAAGGAAAAAAAACAGTCTTTTTTGTCTTTTTTTTTTTGTTTTGATTTTAAAAAGGTGAATGTAAATGTTCAATACTTCACTCCGGGCACAAACTCCTTCGCGTCTGGGTTCAGGTTGCTTTTGCTCTGAAAAAAAGAGAACAAAAAAATTTAAAATGTTACATTTATAAAAAAAATTGAAGGAACGCAGCGCAGCCCTGGAAGCGTAGCCTGACCCGCCCCCCATTCACTTCTTTACGGATATTCGTCACCTGACGCTTTGTATCACACGTTGTTACATTGTGTCGAGCGGATTCCAGTGGGATACATCGCCCGGTGACTCGTCCTCTCCCCTGAATACAGCGAGAGGAGGGAACAGAGGGAGCAGCCTGCGATTGGGGCGTCTCCCAAGTGATGTCACTGCCCTTATATGGTCAGTGACAGAACCGGAGCGCCCCCACCTGCCAAGCCACGTATCCGGAGGATGGAAAGTTGCAGTTTGTTACATCTTTCCATCTGGTCTTTTACACCGGAAATGTCTCATACTGAGCAGATAGAGGCAACAACTACTCCTCCATCTGCCAGCGTGTACCACTATGTGACGGGATCCCAGCCTCAGGCTCGTGTTCGAGGGCGACACTTATATGGGACACTTCAGGGAACTCTACAAATACTGGTAACCACTGCAGTTGGATTTCCAATGCAAACAACCTGGATGATGTGTATGATGTCTACTGTTACAGTGACTGCACCAGCAGCAGAATAGTGAGTGCAGGGGTGATGGTGGTGGGATTTTGGAACTGATATTGGACACTGGATTGGACTTCTTAATGCAATACTTTGGACATTAGACCAGTGTGAGGGAGGGAGTGGGCATAGGAATCAGTTTAGTGTAGGGTGCATTTTGTTATTAAAAATTTTTTTTTTTTTTTTTTTAAATGTATTGCAAAAAAATAAATTTTGGGGGGTGTAGGATGTGTTATTTGTGTGGAGTGGTCTGTAATTAGAGGGTGGAGGGTGTGTTCATATATGATAATGATATCTTATGTTAGCTAGGTGTGAATGAGGCTGGACCAGCAGGTGAGTTGTTTATATTTTGTATATATTATACGTAATGTTTTGTTTTATGTTTTTGTTATGTTTTATATTATATATTTTAATAAAAGATCTACAGGATGTAACTCAGGATCAGTACAGGATAAGTAATGTCATGTATGTACACAGTGACTGCACCAGCAGCAGAATAGTGAGTGCAGCTCTGGGGTATAATACAGGATGTAACTCAGGATCAGTACAGGATAAGTAATGTCATGTATGTACACAGTGACTGCTCCAGCAGCAGAATAGTGAGTGCAGCTCTGGGGTATAATACAGGATGTAACTCAGGATCAGTACAGGATAAGTAATGTCATGTATGTACACAGTGACTGCACCAGCAGCAGAATAGTGAGTGCAGCTCTGGGGTATAATACAGGATGTAACTCAGGATCAGTACAGGATAAGTAATGTCATGTATGTACACAGTGACTGCACCAGCAGCAGAATAGTGAGTGCAGCTCTGGGGTATAATACAGGATGTAACTCAGGATCAGTACAGGATAAGTAATGTCATGTATATACACAGTGACTGCACCAGCAGCAGAATAGTGAGTGCAGCTCTGGGGTATAATACAGGATGTAACTCAGGATCAGTACAGGATAAGTAATGTCATGTATGTACACAGTGACTGCACCAGCAGCAGAATAGTGAGTGCAGCTCTGGGGTATAATACAGGATGTAACTCAGGATCAGTACAGGATAAGTAATGTCATGTATGTACACACTGACTGCACCAGCAGCAGAATAGTGAGTGCAGCTCTGGAGTATAATACAGGATGTAACTCAGGATCAGTACTGGATAAGTAATGTCATGTATGTACACAGTGACTGCACCAGCAGCAGAATAGTGAGTGCAGCTCTGGGGTATAATACAGGATGTAACTCAGGATCAGTACAGGATAAGTAATGTCATGTATCTACACAGTGACTGCACCAGCAGCAGAATAGTGAGTACAGCTCTGGAGTATAATACAGGATGTAACTCAAGATCAGTACAGGATAAGTAATGTCATGTATGTACACAGTGACTGCACCAGCAGCAGAATAGTGAGTGCAACTCTGGGGTATAAAACAGGATGTAACTCAGGGTCAGTACAGGATAAGTAATGTCATGTATCTACACAGTGACTGCACCAGCAGCAGAATAGTGAGTACAGCTCTGGAGTATAATACAGGATGTAACTCAAGATCAGTACAGGATAAGTAATGTCATGTATGTACACAGTGACTGCACCAGCAGCAGAATAGTGAGTGCAGCTCTGGAGTATAATACAGGATGTAACTCAGGATCAGTACAGGATAAGTAATGTCATGTATATACACAGTGACTGCACCAGCAGCAGAATAGTGAGTGCAACTCTGGGGTATAAAACAGGATGTAACTCAGGATCAGTACAGGATAAGTAATGTCATGTATGTACACAGTGACTGCACCAGCAGCAGAATAGTGAGTGCAGCTCTGGAGTATAATATAGGATGTAACTCAGGGTCAGTACAGGATAAGTAATGTCATGTATGTACACAGTGACTGCACCAGCAGCAGAATAGTGAGTGCAGCTCTGGAGTATAATACTGGATGTAACTCAGGATCAGTACAGGATAAGTAATGTCATGTATGTACACAGTGACTGCACCAGCAGCAGAATAGTGAGTGCAGCTCTGGAGTATAATACAGGATGTAACTCAGGATCAGTACAGGATAAGTAATGTCATGGATGTACACAGTGACTGCACCAGCAGCAGAATAGTGAGTGCAGCTCTGGGGTATAATACAGGATGTAACACAGGGTCAGTACAGGATAAGTAATGTCATGTATGTACAAGGTGACTGCACCAGCAGCAGAATAGTGAGTGCAGCTCTGGGGTATAATACAGGATGTAACTCAGGATCAGTACAGGATAAGTAATGTCATGTATGTACACAGTGACTGCACCAGCAGCAGAATAGTGAGTGCAGCTCTGGGGTATAATATAGGATGTAACTCAGGGTCAGTACAGGATAAGTAATGTCATGTATGTACACAGTGACTGCACCAGCAGCAGAATAGTGAGTGCTGCTCTGGGGTATAATACAGGATGTAACTCAGGATCAGTACAGGATAAGTAATGTCATGTATGTACACAGTGACTGCACCAGCAGCAGAATAGTGAGTGCAGCTCTGGGGTATAATACAGGATGTAACTGAGGATCCGTACAGGATAAGTAATGTCATGTATGTACAAGGTGACTGCACCAGCAGCAGAATAGTGAGTGCAGCTCTGGAGTATAATACAGGATGTAACTCAGGATCAGTACAGGATAAGTAATGTCTTGTATGTACACAGTGACTGCACCAGCAGCAGAATAGTGAGTGCAGCTCTGGGGTATAATACAGGATGTAACTCAGGATCAGTACAGGATAAGTAATGTCATGTATGTACACAGTGACTGCTCCAGCAGCAGAATAGTGAGTACAGCTCTGGAGTATAATACAGGATGTAACTCAGGATCAGTACAGGATAAGTAATGTCATGTATGTACACAGTGACTGCACCAGCAGCAGAATAGTGAGTGCAGCTCTGGGGTATAATACAGGATGTAACTCAGGATCAGTACAGGATAAGTAATGTCATGTATATACACAGTGACTCCACCAGCAGCAGAATAGTGAGTGCAGCTCTGGGGTATAATACAGGATGTAACTCAGGATCAGTACAGGATAAGTAATGTCATGTATGTACACAGTGACTGCACCAGCAGCAGAATAGTGAGTGCAGCTCTGGGGTATAATACAGGATGTAACTCAGGATCAGTACAGGATAAGTAATGTCATGTATATACACAGTGACTGCACCAGCAGCAGAATAGTGAGTGCAGCTCTGGGGTATAATACAGGATGTAACTCAGGATCAGTACAGGATAAGTAATGTCATGTATGTACACAGTGACTGCACCAGCAGCAGAATAGTGAGTGCAGCTCTGGGGTATAATACAGGATGTAACTCAGGATCAGTACAGGATAAGTAATGTCATGTATGTACACAGTGACTGCACCAGCAGCAGAATAGTGAGTGCAGCTCTGGAGTATAATACAGGATGTAACTCAGGATCAGTACAGGATGAGTAATGTCATGTATGTACACAGTGACTGCACCAGCAGCAGAATAGTGAGTGCAGCTCTGGAGTATAATACAGGATGTAACTCAGGGTCAGTACAGGATAAGTAATGTCATGTATGTACACAGTGACTGCACCAGCAGCAGAATAGTGAGTGCAGCTCTGGGGTATAATACAGGATGTAACTGAGGATCCGTACAGGATAAGTAATGTCATGTATGTACAAGGTGACTGCACCAGCAGCAGAATAGTGAGTGCAGCTCTGGAGTATAATACAGGATGTAACTCAGGATCAGTACAGGATAAGTAATGTCATGTATATACACAGTGACTGCACCAGCAGCAGAATAGTGAGTGCAGCTCTGGAGTATAATACAGGATGTAACTCAGGATCAGTACAGGATAAGTAATGTCATGTATGTACACAGTGACTGCACCAGCAGCAGAATAGTGAGTGCAGCTCTGGGGTATAATACAGGATGTAACTCAGGATCAGTACAGGATAAGTAATGTCATGTATGTACACAGTGACTGCACCAGCAGCAGAATAGTGAGTGCTGCTCTGGGGTATAATACAGGATGTAACTCAGGATCAGTACAGGATAAGTAATGTCATGTATGTACACAGTGACTGCACCAGCAGCAGAATAGTGAGTGCAGCTCTGGGGTATAATACAGGATGTAACTCAGGATCAGTACAGGATAAGTAATGTCATGTATGTACACAGCAGCAGAATAGTGAGTGCAGCTCTGGGGTATAATGCAGGATGTGAGTACGTACCAATATGTCCTCTGAACTGTGGGCGTCATTGACTGTGAGACCATTTAACTGCTGCTGCAACTGCCCCACCCCCTGCGGCAGGTCACGTGACGGGATGAACCAGTCCTGATCCTCTTCGTCCAGCATCTCCTGGAAGCAGCGGTCCAGGAACTCCTGCTCCTGTAGCTCCTCCTCCACCTGCGGAGACACCCCGGGGTGAGCTCAGTGTACAGTACCCCCCAGCGCCCCCTGCAGGCCGCACACAGCCCCGCCCCTCACCTGTCGGTTGAAGTCCTCCTCGTTCTCCATCCACATGTATTCTGCGAATGGATTGTTCTCGTTCTCGTCGTGTCCGTTCACCACCTGCTCGTCCTTGGATTTGTTGTTGGACGAGGAATTCCCGATGTTTGAGCCGTTCATCATGGCGGTATCTGGGGGGGGAGAGGAGGAGCGGGGTCAGGGGGGGTCCACCCACTACTACTGACGTGCACTACATGGTGGAGCTACTTATATGTACACCGGGATTATGTGTATGTGGCACCATATGGCAGCATTATGTACATGTACACCGTGTGCACGATACAGGCCCCCGGCTGACCGCCATACGCTGCTCAGCAGTATATGATATGTACACGACAGCAGCACTAGGTGCACACTATGGCAGTATTAGAACCCTGCTGCACCTCCACACTCCAACATCTGCTGCATGACACAGGGGGTGCGGTATTATGTGTCACCAAATCATCATGTCCCTGCTCAGAAGAAGAATACCAATAATCCCTCCGGATTATCAGCTAATCTGCCCGTGCTCAGGGCCCCCGCATTATCAGCTAATCTGCCCGTGCTCAGGGCCCCCGCATTATCAGCTAATCTGGCCGCGCTCAGGGCCCCCGCATTATCAGCTAATCTGGCCGCGCTCAGGGCCCCCGCATTATCAGCTAATCTGGCCGCGCTCAGGGCCCCCGCATTATCAGCTAATCTGGCCGCGCTCAGGGCCCCCGCATTATCAGCTAATCTGCCCGTGCTCAGGGCCCCCGCATTATCAGCTAATCTGCCCGTGCTCAGGGCCCCCGCATTATCAGCTAATCTGCCCGTGCTCAGGGCCCCCGCATTATCAGCTAATCTGCCCGTGCTCAGGGCCCCCGCATTATCAGCTAATCTGCCCGTGCTCAGGGCCCCCGCATTATCAGCTAATCTGCCCGTGCTCAGGGCCCCCGCATTATCAGCTAATCTGCCCGTGCTCAGGGCCCCCGCATTATCAGCTAATCTGCCCGTGCTCAGGGCCCCCGCATTATCAGCTAATCTGGCAATGCTGAGGGCCCCCGCATTATCAGCTAATCTGCCCGTGCTCAGGGCCCCCGCATTATCAGCTAATCTGCCCGTGCTCAGGGCCCCCGCATTATCAGCTAATCTGCCCGTGCTCAGGGCCCTCGGATTATCAGCTAATCTGCCCGTGCTCAGGGCCCTCGGATTATCAGCTAATCTGCCCGTGCTCAGGGCCCTCGGATTATCAGCTAATCTGCCCGTGCTCAGGGCCCTCGGATTATCAGATAATCTGCCCGTGCTCAGGGCCCTCGGATTATCAGATAATCTGCCCGTGCTCAGGGCCCTATCAGATAATCTGCCCGTGCTCAGGGCCCTATCAGATAATCTGCCCGTGCTCAGGGCCCCCGGATTATCAGATAATCTGCCCGTGCTGAGGGTCCTCGCATTATCAGCTAATCTGCCCGTGCTCAGGGCCCCCGCATTATCAGCTAATCTGCCCATGCTCAGGATCCCCGGATTATCAGATAACCTGCCCATGCTCAGAGCCTCCGGATTATCAGATAACCTGCCCATGCTCAGAGCCTCCGGATTATCAGATAATCTGCCCATGCTCAGAGCCTCCGGATTATCAGATAACCTGCCCATGCTCAGAGCCTCCGGATTATCAGATAATCTGCCCGTGCTCAGTGTCCCCGGATTACCAGATGGTGTCCCCGGTGCGGGCACTGGGTGTCGCTGTGGAGCTGCGGGTGACGCGGTGTTATGGGCCCGGGATATAACGGCCGCCCCGCAGCCTCCCTCTGTCTCCCGGTCCCCGGTGACGGCTCCTCCCCCTCTCACCTGGTGTCGCGCTGCTGCTGCTGCTCTCCGGTGTCGCGTCCTCTTCCTCCTCTCTGGATGTGGCGCCGTCCGCTATCCCCCGTCCTCACCGATCACCTCGTTCACTATGGCGAGCGTCTAGGCCACGCCTCTCGTCCCGCCTCACAGGTGCCGGGATTGGCCGGCGTTACGTGTCAGTCAGCGCTCGTCCCACGCTCTGATTGGCGGTTGGGAAAACGTGACCAGTACGTGGCGGGCGTGTCTTGCATCGTACGCTACGTAAGGACGAAGGATACGTACACACGTGGGGAAGCTGCGGACCCCTGTGCGATATGACGTCATGACCCTGGGCAACGCGGAACGGCCGGGGGCGGAGTTTGAGGAGAATCGACAAGCGCGAAAAAGTGAGGGGCGGAGCTTATCTAGGAAGTAACCACTTAGCGGGCGGGGCTTGGTGGCTGGTTGTGGGAGTGGTTTGTATTCTGACCCGTGCGCGCTGGCTGGGCGTGGTGTCGTGGGAGGGAGGGGCCTGGTGACGTGTTGTTTACAGCCGCGCGGTGTGTGCGGGAGTCGTGGTGGTCACGTGCCGCCGCCATCTTGCCCCCCCCCCTCTCTGCATTCCAGGAGCTCTGCTTGCTGTCAGTGAACAGGAATGTGCTGGTTTATTCCTAGAGGCTGGAACCTCCGTCTGTTGGTGGAAGGGTTGTCACAGCTGAGGTTTTGTTCCAGTTGTTTAAGTTATTAACTATTTCTGTCTATTGTCTTCATCTAAAAAAATGTAAAAATTGGCATTTTTACTTTGAGGTCATTGAGGACGATAGAAAGTGTCAGTTTTTCACCAGAGCCCGGCACAAAGCAGGTTGGACTTGCTGCAGTGTGGTACCACCAGGTTGTTCCACAGACACGACTCTGTTCACGCTGGCAGCCAAGGCGAGGTGCAGAGTCACTGAGCGGTCTCGTGGTCAGGAACAGGCAGATGGTCAAGGCAGGCGGCAAAGATCCAAGGTCGCCGAAGGAGCAGGAGGTCAGGGCTGGCAGCGAAGGAGCAGGAGGTCAGGGCTGGCAGCGAAGGAGCAGGAGGTCAGGGCTGGCAGCGAAGGAGCAGGAGGTCAGGGCTGGCAGCGAAGGAGCGGGAGGTCAGGGCTGGCAGCGAAGGAGCGGGAGGTCAGGGCTGGCAGCGAAGGAGCGGGAGGTCAGGGCTGGCAGCGAAGGAGCGGGAGGTCAGGGCTGGCAGCGAAGGAGCAGGAGGTCAGGGCTGGCAGCGAAGGAGCGGGAGATCAGGGCTGGCAGCGAAGGAGCGGGAGGTCAGGGCTGGCAGCGAAGGAGCGGGAGGTCAGGGCTGGCAGCGAAGGAGCGGGAGGTCAGGGCTGGCAGCGAAGGAGCGGGAGGTCAGGGCTGGCAGCGAAGGAGCGGGAGGTCAGGGCTGGCAGCGAAGGAGCGGGAGGTCAGGGCTGGCAGCGAAGGAGCGGGAGGTCAGGGCTGGCAGCGAAGGAGCGGGAGGTCAGGGCAGGCAGCGAAGGAGCGGGAGGTCAGGGCTGGCAGCGAAGGAGCGGGAGGTCAGGGCTGGCAGCGAAGGAGCAGGAGGTCAGGGCTGGCAGCGAAGGAGCGGGAGATCAGGGCTGGCAGCGAAGGAGCGGGAGGTCAGGGCTGGCAGCGAAGGAGCGGGAGGTCAGGGCAGGCAGCGAAGGAGCGGGAGGTCAGGGCTGGCAGCGAAGGAGCGGGAGGTCAGGGCTGGCAGCGAAGGAGCGGGAGGTCAGGGCTGGCAGCGAAGGAGCGGGAGGTCAGGGCTGGCAGCGAAGGAGCGGGAGGTCAGGGCTGGCAGCGAAGGAGCGGGAGGTCAGGGCTGGCAGCGAAGGAGCGGGAGGTCAGGGCTGGCAGCGAAGGAGCGGGAGGTCAGGGCTGGCAGCGAAGGAGCGGGAGGTCAGGGCTGGCAGCGAAGGAGCGGGAGGTCAGGGCTGGCAGCGAAGGAGCAGGAGGTCAGGGCTGGCAGCGAAGGAGCAGGAGGTCAGGGCTGGCAGCGAAGGAGCGGGAGGTCAGGGCAGGGCTGGCAGCGAAGGAGCGGGAGGTCAGGGCTGGCAGCGAAGGAGCGGGAGGTCAGGGCTGGCAGCGAAGGAGCGGGAGGTCAGGGCTGGCAGCGAAGGAGCAGGAGGTCAGGGCTGGCAGCGAAGGAGCAGGAGGTCAGGGCTGGCAGCGAAGGAGCAGGATCGAGACACCGGTAACACTCGCAGGAAGCTTTCTCTATGGCATATAGCGCAAAAGATCCGGCGGGGAGAAGCCGACCTTTATGGAAACCCGGGAAGTGACCAGAAACTGCAAAACAGGAGCCAAACCGCAGATGGGCGCCGGCCCTCGCTGACATTTATTGAGTCCTTCTACAAGACGCCTCCTGTATCCTGCGCTGCGCAGGGGGCTCTATCCAAGTCTTCACATCCTGGAGGTTCTGCATCTCCCATCATCTGTTCTATCCGCCAGTGATCTTACATTATTCTCTTATTTTTGTGTTTATTGGATTTTAATGGCCGGACCATTATACAACCTCTTTGTCACCCCCTCATCCTCATAGACTGTAAGCTCTTGTGTCCTGCCCTCATCCTCATAGACTGTAAGCTCTTGTGTCCCTCCTCATCCTCATAGACTGTAAGCTCTTGTGTCCTCCCCTCATCCTCATAGACTGTAAGCTCTTGTGTCACCCCTCATCCTCATAGACTGTAAGCTCTTGTGTCACCCCCTCATCCTCATAGACTGTAAGCTCTTGTGTCACCCCCTCATCCTCATAGACTGTAAGCTCTTGTGTCACCCCCTCATCCTCATAGACTGTAAGCTCTTGTGTCACCCCCTCATCCTCATAGACTGTAAGCTATTGTGTCACCCCCTCATCCTCATAGACTGTAAGCTCTTGTGTCACCCCCTTCCTCCTCATAGACTGTAAGCTCTTGTGTCACCCCTTCATCCTCATAGACTGTAAGCTCTTGTGTCACCCCCTCATCCTCAGACTGTAAGCTCTTGTGTCACCCCCTCATCCTCATAGACTGTAAGCTCTTGTGTCACCCCCTCATCCTCATAGACTGTAAGCTCTTGTGTCACCCCCTCATCCTCATAGACTGTAAGCTCTTGTGTCACCCCCTCCTCCTCATAGACTGTAAGCTCTTGTGTCACCCCCTCCTCCTCATAGACTGTAAGCTCTTGTGTCACCCCCTCCTCCTCATAGACTGTAAGCTCTTGTGTCACCCCCTCATCCTCATAGACTGTAAGCTCTTGTGTCACCCCCTCATCCTCATAGACTGTAAGCTCTTGTGTCACCCCCTCATCCTCATAGACTGTAAGCTCTTGTGTCTCCCCCTCATCCTCATAGACTGTAAGCTCTTGTGTCACCTCCTCATCCTCATAGACTGTAAGCTCTTGTGTCACCCCCTCATCCTCATAGACTGTAAGCTCTTGTGTCACCCCCTCATCCTCATAGACTGTAAGCTCTTGTGTCCCTCCCTCATCCTCATAGACTGTAAGCTCTTGTGTCACCCCCTCATCCTCATAGACTGTAAGCTCTTGTGTCACCCCCTCATCCTCATAGACTGTAAGCTCTTGTGTCCCTCCCTCATCCTCATAGACTGTAAGCTCTTGTGTCACCCCCTCATCCTCATAGACTGTAAGCTCTTGTGTCACCCCCTCATCCTCATAGACTGTAAGCTCTTGTGTCACCCCTCATCCTCATAGACTGTAAGCTCTTGTGTCACCCCCTCATCCTCATAGACTGTAAGCTCTTGTGTCACCCCCTCATCCTCATAGACTGTAAGCTCTTGTGTCACCCCCTCATCCTCATAGACTGTAAGCTCTTGTGTCACCCCCTCATCCTCATAGACTGTAAGCTCTTGTGTCACCCCTCATCCTCATAGACTGTAAGCTCTTGTGTCTCCCCCCCATCCTCATAGACTGTAAGCTCTTGTGTTACCCCCTCATCCTCATAGACTGTAAGCTCTTGTGTACTTTTTTGGTAACCCCTTAACATTGTAAAACTTATGTGCTGAGCGTACAGCTAATACCGGAGGTCAGTGATGACCCTGATTGCAGCTGTTAACCATTTAAATGCTGGTGGCATCGGTATCTAGCTGATGTGTTGCCTCCCGTGACGTAATTGGAGGGTGAAGGTCCATAGACATGTGAGACTCCAGACCGATAGAGATCATGTACAAAACAGGCATATACTGCAGTACAGTAATATTACACTATATGATAGGAGCGAGGAGAACCCCTAGGGTACAAGCACTAAGGGGCCCAAAAAAACTGAAAAAAGAAAATGTAAAAACCGTTTAAAAATTAAATTGATTTTTAAAAAAAAGTACAAATTGCCCCCTTTCCCTAGAACCTGTCTCTCAGTCCTGGTGTCCACAATTTCAGTTGCCCTTAGACACAACCTGACTTCTGACTTGGGGTCGGGTCGCCATCTTGTCTGACACTGCAGAGCTGCGCTCCTCTCCGCCTCTAGCACCCACCTTACATTCCAGGAGGAGCTTACACTGATACACACTTTCTGCCGACAAACAACAACAACAACAACAGCAGCAGCAGCGAGGGGAGAGCTGTAAGCTTCAGGCAGATAAGTTCTTTATCCAGGGGAAGGAGGCAAAACAGATCTAACAGTGTGTGTGTAGCTGAGATGTAGCAGAGCTGACTGTGTCATGGTGAATTAACCCCGTCTCATGGATCTCATCATCTCTGATCTTTCTCTTTCTATGTGTCAGATACTAGTACAATGTTCAGAAGGTAAATAAAAGTGTATGTAAACCTTGTACCCTGATAATCTAAGCACATTGTCAGCACGGCATCTCATAGCACAGAGGGATCATGTAGTGTCTGCTTAGTGATAGGAGCTAAAACAAAACGGAGTAACGTTGTAAAGTAAGGGGTTAAAATGATCTTTATTGTGGAAACATCATGAGGGGATTGACATTTGAGAACTTTCTTTCGTGGGAAAACCCCTTTCCGATAAATTATCAAAATGGTGACATTTTTTGTACAAAAGTGTTTAATTTTTTAAAAATCTATTTAAACAGAATAACACCTCGAAAACGTGTTCTCTGTGAGATCTTACCGACCCAAAGAACGAAGGGGAGACAACAGTGAAAGTCGTAAAAACAGAGCTCACAGCAAAATGCTGTCAATGCGTTTTTCCGCCAATTTCTCCATATTTGGAATGTTTTCTCCAGCTTCCCGGGACACAGCGAGAAATCTTAATTTACTGTCACTAGGGCTTTGATGTTAAGGGGTTAAAGGATCCCCGATTACCTGAGAGCTGATTGAAAGAGGAACTAATGTGACGCAACAAAGTTTAATCGGAAACCCAAACGCATATCCGGATGAGCCGCTACTATCTGAAAAGTCGGCGACCTGGAAGAACCTTCAGCTGAGAGACACAAGGAGGAGACACTTCAAACATCTCCTGAACCTGAAATATGTGCAAAAAATGCAAACACCCCCTTCCCCTGCACACTGAATATGGAGCAAATTTCTACAATCTATACCACGGCCATGTATACGAGGGCGGATCAATAAGTAACCGCGTTGAAGACTCCATTTTTTTTTTCCAAAAATGTATTTTTAATTTTTCAACATAGTTCCCTTTTAGAATGATCCACTTCTCCCAACGTTCCTGACCTTTTTTAACTCCTCCAAAAAATAGGATTTGTCAAACTTTCCAAATTACGCCTTTGTCTTGGCGATGATTTCCTCGTTTGAGCTAAAAAATTTTCCTGCGAGTCATTTTCTTCATGTTGGGGAACAAGAAAAAGTTGCAGGGAGCCAGATCCGGTGAATATGGGGGAGCGGCAGCAATTCATAAGCCAATTAGTGCAGTTTTTAGCGGCGACAACTGCGGATGAATGTGCTGGTGCATTATCGGGTTGAAACGGCACCTTCTTTTTTGCCAAATGCGGTCGCGTCTCCTTCAATTTTTTGTTGAAGCGGTCCAATAACTGTAGTATTGTCCTGTGATCGTTCTGCCTTTTTCTAAAAAATCCATTTGGATGACGCCGGTCACATCCCAAAAAATCGTCACCATGACCTTTCCGGCCGATGGGACCGTCTTTGCCTTCTTTGGAGCAGATTCACCGGGAGAAATCCATTGTTCTGATTGTTGCTTAGTTCCTGGTGTGTAATGATGTATCCAGGTTTCATCAATGGTGACAACTCGATCCAAAAACGCCTTCGGATCTCACTTAAATTGCTCCAAACATGAAGCTCCGAAGTTAAAAGCTGCATCTGCTTGTTGTCCACTGTGAACAATTGGGGCCGTCGGGCCAACAATATTTTCAGCGCCAACATATCATGTAAAATATTAATTGCCGTTCCCGTCAATGCACCTACAGCCTCTGCTACTTTGCGCACTTTCATTCGTTGATGTCGTGGACTTTTTGAATGATTTCCTCAGTAACCACGTCTTCCGGCGTCCTGGTCTCTTCTCATCAAAAACGCATGTTCGCTTACGTTTGAATTAGTTGAACCAGTATCTAACTGTGGTCATAGACGGTGAAGTGTCCCAAAAACCGCATCCAACTTTGCTTTTATCTCCTCGCATTTTTTCCCATCCAAAAACAAAAAGCGAATTACCGAACGATACTGCTCTATTTCCATCTAAGCGAGAATCACGAAATACTCAAATGGCTTCCAAATCCAAACTAACCAATCAGTCAGTCTGCAATTTGTTTTGCCGTTGTTTGATAGATGGAAGCACACGATGATAACACCAACTTCCATCAGGAATGCCCTCTGTCATCAAATACGGAGACTTATTGAACCGCCCGCGTATTATATGTAGTATAAGAAGGAGACATAGACACTACACGCACGGCCGAGTGTAGTAAAGATATCAATCCTTTAGTAGTTAAAAATATAGTATAAAATTACCATTTAAATTACTATTTAAACATATTGGACATTTACTGTACCCACCACGTGCAGGCGCGAGCGATATAATGTCATAATAACATGTTCATGTGTGTCTGGATGACTAAAAGATAGAACTAAATACCTGCAGACACCTCAGCAAAAACTAAGAAATGGAGAAAGTCCAGAAAACTCCACAAAGTCCACATTACAAATTAATATTTTTCTCCGCTTCCACGTCCTTCAATACTCCATAAACGTCAAGATAAATAAAGAAGCAGGACCTTCAGAACTCCAGTTCAGGACATACGAGTAGAGGTAATCGCCCGTTGCCACCTGGGACGGCGTTCACCTCGCTGGAGTCACTGGTCAGACTCGCGACTGGTTCCGTTGCGAGTACAAGATCTTCCGATCGCCAGCTCTCTCCCAAAAGAAAGTATATGTAATAGTACTATGTAATAATACTATATAATAGTGCAACAGGGTTTTTGACCAATAAAAGTTTTTTTTTTTTTTTTTTTATTTAGAATACTCACAAAATTTGTAGATGACAAAGGCCTTATGCAATAACAAGCTGTGCACGCTCCGTTTTCGGCTCAACTCCGAGTTTGACCTGGATGGCTTCTTCCGGTGCTCACCGACGTGCATCCATTACTAACTTATATAAAGGGCAAACATTGTGATTGGTAGCAGCAATAATAACATGTACCCATAATATATCCAGTGTTACATTCAGTAAACAAAGAGTTTACATTGGTAACATTCCACCCCTCAAGGAATGACATAGGTCAATATTTCATTAATAATATTACACCCTTTAAAAATAACATCGGATATCGCTAAGGGGGGAAAATAATAAATACAGTGCTTTACTTTCATGGAAAGCATTTAATTTCAAAGTCTGCATTAAGTTTTTAGTTGGAAAATCCCAAAGGATTCTCTCTGACCTCATTTTTTTTTTTCAATGGATCCTCCCCTCTCCAATGTGGGGCACTTGTTCAACACTAAAAAAGGAGGCGCCTTTTGGATTTTTTGGTGATGTTTGAGATAATGGGCAGATAGCGAATGGTCTAATTTACCCTTTCTGATGTTCCTGAAATGTTTCTTATTAGTTTTCTTATGGTCCTCGGCGCGATACTGGGCGCACGATCTGGGCCGATGTGCGTCTTACACGGACAATGCACTTTCAGGGAACTTCGGGGACGAGGAAGCTCCAGACTATATACAGTTTATTCCACCACAATCCAGTGACCAGCTAGATGTGAGTCCATCAATTCTTTAGAAATTCGTTGGAAATCCTGGTTCTACTATCATCGGTGTGTTCCATGCCGCTTCTAGGGAGTCGATATTGTACAACGTTCTCTACAAAAATATTATATACAATGAAGTAATAACCTGATTATCCTTACCACTCCGGTTTTAACCATATTGGGGCACATTTACTTACCCGGTCCCTGCGCGATCCCTGATCCGGAATGTCTGACGAGCATGCACTGTGCCGCAATTCATAAAGATTGTGCACCCAATATCCGGCATGTGTCACTTCCCCGCTCAGGTCCCCGGAGTTCACCTTCTTCTTCCCAGTGCATGTAAGTGCTTGGCTTGCGACTCAAATTGAAATGTTAAATCCCGCTCGAGTACGAATCCGTCGGATCGTCAGGCGGCCCGCCTCCCGATTTGTGTCGCGTGAAAGCCGCCGCTATTGCGAAACAATACAGTCGCGTGAGACACCATCCCCGGAAAGTCAGGAAACCCAACGAAAATGCGGCCGCGGGACCCTTAGTAAATAAGCCCCAGTGTGTTCCTCTACCCAGAATTTTAAGGCCTCATGCACACGACCGTATGGTCTGTTCTGTATATACGGCTGTATGCTGGCCTTAAATACGGGACCTATTGCACCGTATCCGTATAAAATACGGTGGGCTTGACAGATGATGGATGACTATTGGCTGACAGAATGCTCCTCCCACTGGTTCTGGACATTACACGTATATACGGCAGCATATGGTGCACAGTCGTATGCAGCGTGTATTTTATATGTTCCCATTGACTTCTATGGTCCCACGGAACGGAAATACGGCGAAAAACAGGACATGCTCTATATTTTTATATGTTCCGCTCACGGTAAGGCGGACAGTAGGACCATGTACATGGATGGCCCTATGACCCATTACAGTGCATGGGGCGGTATGCCAGACGTAAATACGCCCATTATAATACATTCTCTACAGGTTCGTGTGTATGGGGCCTTATTCGGATTCGGTGTTAGGGAGTGTTTTATGGCTATTCCCTGTCTGCTTGTGTCATTGACCCCCACACTGCACCCTACATGTGTGACATTATTGCTGTATATACCTGGTATACTTGTTCTTTAAATATCTTGTGTAGTTGGACCTGTATGTATAGATTATTGGGACATTATATAGATAGATGCACCATGATTGGCTGCAGTGCATGATCTCCTGTACCCTGGCACCTAGAAACAGGTTATGTACAATAACTACATGTATCACTATATGAAAACTATACAGAACAGTTATCCTTATGCTCTCCCGATGTATATGAACAGTGCACCATAAAGCGTGCAGTAACTCCCGTGACCACCAGGTGTCATCCGAAAAGAAATGACAGAAAACTAAAACCAATGTGGAACCAATGGTGAGTGAAGGGATGAGCTGTAGTAGCCATCACTGCCCACCAGAGGGTGACATTGCACCACTGCTGTAAGGTGGAGGATTCCTCGAAATCTACTTACAGGACGCTTCATTCATCTTATTAGAACTGGGGATTCAGGATCTGCAGGATTCAGTGGCCCCCGCGTCTGTTTAGTACAGGCAGTCCCCTACTTAAGAACACCTGATTTACAGACGACCCCTAGTTACAAACAGACCTCTGGATGTTAGTAATTCACTGGACTTTAGCCTTAGGTTACAATAATCAGTTGTAGGAGTTATGAAAGGTGTCTGTAATGAAGCTTTATTGTTAATTTTGGTTCTTATGCCAACCCGACATTATTATTATCCAATTGTTACAGGGACCAAAAAAAAATTCTGGCTGGGATTACAAAATCGATAGTTCTCGACTTACATACAAATTCAACTTAAGAACAAACCTACGGAACCTGTCTTGTACATAACCAGGGGACTGCCTGTATCTTGTGTCTGTGTATACACTGATACAGTGTAGTGATAAGTGGGCTCTATGTGACATCTGCTTAACCCTTTCCCACCCATGCCCTTCTTTGTTTTTTAATTTCCGTTTTTTTTGCTCCCCCTCTTTAGAGATCCATCACTTTCTTTTTATTTTCCTATGTACAAGGACTTCTGTGTAACACATTGCACTTCCCGATGCCCGGGTTTTCATTTTTGTACAAAAAAATTCTTCATTTTGCCATATCCTGACACTAGTAACTTTTGACATGGCGCATGGAGCTGTAGTAAGGTCTTGTTTTTTGCGGGACATGGTGACGTTTTCCCTACTACCAGTATGCAGCAATCACCCGCTCAGCCTGTGAGCCCTCACCAGACAATTATCGGCAAGGGATTAAAGGAAACCTAAAAACTTGCAAAAAAAAATGCAAATGTATTTTTTTAAATAATTTTTGATGTTTTTTGTAATGTTCACATGTCAATATGTGCCATATATTTAACCCCTTTGGGACTCAGCCTCTTTTGGCCTCTAGGACGCGGCCCCATTATTCAGATCTGCCCTGTGTCACTATAAGAGGTTATAGCTTTGGAACGCTATGAGATATCCAGGGGATTTTGAGATTGTTTTCTCGTGACACATTGTACTTCAAATAAGTTTTAAAATTTGGATTAAATCTTTTGTGTTTTAGTTATGAAAAAAATTGAAATTTGGAAAAATTCTTTATTTTCAAAGTTCTAAATTCTCTACTTTTGATGCAGACAGTCATAGCGCCCAAATACATTCATAACTTGCATTTCCCAAATGTCTGCTTTATTTTCAATTTTTTTTTAAGATTCCATGTATTCTACTAGAATGTTATGAGGCTCAGAATTTGGGGGCCATTTTTCAAATTTTTTTGGAAAATCACCAAAACCCGTATTTAGATGGAGCTGCTCAACTTTTAATTGACTGTGAGAGGCCTAAATAATAGCTAGACTAGAGAGACCGCCATGGAGAGGTTGCAACTGGATGCCCCCGCAAGTAGCCATCAGATGTTACAGGGTACATTGTGCTCATAAAGGGATGGACATGGTCAGCAACAATACTCAGGTAGGCTGTGGCGTTTTACCAAGGGGCCCAAAGACACCATGACACCAGCACCACCAGCCTGAGCCGCTGATACAAGGCAGGATGGATCCATGACACCACCACCACCAGCCTGACCCGCTGATACAAGGCAGGATGGATCCATGACACCACCACCACCTCCAGCCTGAGCCGCTGATACAAGGCAGGATGGATCCATGACACCAGCACCACCAGCCTGACCCGCTGATACAAGGCAGGATGGATCCATGACACCAGCACCACCAGCCTGACCCGCTGATACAAGGCAGGATGGATCCATGACACCAGCACCACCAGCCTGAGCCGCTGATACAAGGCAGGATGGATCCATGACACCACCACCACCAGCCTGAGCCGCTGATACAAGGCAGGATGGATCCATGACACCACCAGCCTGAGCCGCTGATACAAGGCAGGATGGATCCATGACACCAGCACCACCAGCCTGAGCCGCTGATACAAGGCAGGATGGATCCATGACACCAGCACCACCAGCCTGACCCGCTGATACAAGGCAGGATGGATCCATGACACCAGCACCACCAGCCTGAGCCGCTGATACAAGGCAGGATGGATCCATGACACCACCACCACCAGCCTGACCCGCTGATACAAGGCAGGATGGATCCATGACACCACCACCACCAGCCTGACCCGCTGATACAAGGCAGGATGGATCCATGACACCACCACCACCAGCCTGAGCCGCTGATACAAGGCAGGATGGATCCATGCTTTCATGTTGTTGACGCCAAATGGGGTATAAATGGGGTATAAATACGCTCCCTGGTTACAGCCCCATCAGAGATCCGTGTAGTCTCTATAAGACCTGGCGAGTCCAACAGGAGATCGATACCAACGTGTCGGCATTTTAGGCAAAGTTTCCTACTGATTGATCCATATTCTTATAAACTCTGCGCTTGGTTTCCAAGCCTGTCATGACGCCTGGTACCGGCCTTCCCCAGGTTACTTATAAGAGCGGTTCTTTAGGTTTGTTCCTATGCTGAATTTGTATGTAAGTCTGAACAGGTATATTTTATAATTATAAGTCCAGACATTTATTTTGTCCCAGTGACAATTGGGTTTTCAGAATTTTTTGCTGTCATGAGAACAATAAAGCCTCATTACAGACACATTACAGCTGATCATCCCAGCCTATAGTAACATCCAGAGGTCAGAGGGGTCCGTCTGTAAATAGGGGTTGTCTGTAAGTCAGGTCCTTAAGTAGGGAATTGCCTGTTCATGCCTGCCTCGAAATGTCTCTGATAAATCCCATCAGCTAGGAAACACCTGGTCCTGTAGAATGTAAGGACATATGAAGGGAACATTTGTAATCCTCGGTAATAGATGTAAAAGAGCAGAATTTTCCATCTACATACAGAACATTTACTTGAGCTTTGCCGGCAGTTTTTCAATTTTCTTATGTTCACATCATAGTGACTTTTTTACGTTGTCATTGTCTCCAGCGTGTCCCAGCCAAATATCTATAATAGTTTGAGTCGAGGTGAATAGTGGAATATTTTTGTTATTGCCGAAAGAGGAGTTGATAAGAATAAACCGTATATAATAACTGCCCTGAGGATACTCCGATCCAATATACATCCAACATCCATGTACGAGGCCTGACCAGCAATGTCTCACTGGTTCCACCGCGGCTCCTGGGTGTATATGGTGTTTGGCTAGTTACTTGCGGTACTTTCTTAGACCAGGACCTTCAAAGGTCTTGAAATGGCTGCAGTGACACAAACTGCATTGAGAACAGAACAGATGTACAAGAATTTCATGGGTGAAGGTCCTTCTCAGTATAAAGTTTGGAGAGTTTTTGGGTGGCCCCGGACCCCTTGGAAGGCTTGGGGCCTGGGCTACTGCCTCAACCGCCTGTATTATAATCCACTACTTCTGGTCCTTACAACAACAAAATACAGGGGCACAAGGGTCCGCACGCCGCATTTCCATCGGGTTTCCTGACTATTTCCGATTTGCGTTTAACAGGGGTTTTTGGCGCACGCGATAGGTTTTTGTCGCAATGGTGCTGACCTGCATGCAACACAAATAGGGGGGCGTGGCCGACGGACTGAGCGCGGGATTTACAATTCAAATTGTGTTGCACTTACAGACACCGGGAAGAAGAAGGTGAACTCCGGGGACCTCAGCAGGGAAGTGACACATGCAGGATATCGGGCGCACGATCTTGGTGAATCACGCCGGACTTTATCCTCGTCCGACAACGCACCTCGGGGATCACGACAGGACCGGATAAGTAAGTCTGCCCCATTGTCTCTTCAATTGGACTCCCTCTCAACGTAATAAACAAATTGAAGCCCAAGCTTTGTGCTCAAATTTATTTATTAGGATCGGGGTGGGTGTCCTAGTCCAAACAGCCCCCACTAATCTCCATGTACTATTATAAGTATTATATTCCTCTGATTGTGATAATATAATAGCTTGGGCTCCAATAAAGGGGCTCATCTACTACAAAACACCTTCCAAAGCTGCACTCACTATCCCCATTGGACTATAACAGTGGTGGCGAACCTATGGCACAGGTGCCAGAGGTGGCACTCAGAGCCATTTCTGTGGGCACTCAGACCATCACCCCAGGACAGAGTTCACCAAATAGGACCAAATACGCCAAATCTTCCTGCAGTCCCTGGCACCTAAAGAGATGCTGCTCTCAGCGCTATTTCAAAGCGACACGAAAAGTGAGAAGGTGTGGACTGGACTGCATTATCTTTGGAGGTCATCTTGCTGGACCCACAATTCTTCCTCTCCGGAATGAGACCCTGGAGAGAGGCTACAATGAGAGTCTGAATTTGCCCTCCATCTTTCAACTGTATTGGTGTCCTCAGGGGGCTGATATGATTGGAAGATGTGGAAGAGCAGGTAGCAATAAGTTACTGCTTAAAATGTCGTGTTGGCACTTCACGGTAAAGAAGTGGATTTTGGTTGTAGTTTGGGCACTCGGTCTCCAAAACGTTCGCCATCACTGGCCTATAATATTCTCATCCGCAGCCGCACTTATCATTCAGGGCTGGGGGGATGAACTTTTAGACACAATCAGTGAATCTGGCCCATGATATATTGTTGCAATACATTGTTCGGAAGTCGTAAGTGCCGGTTATACCAGTGTGCGGCCAGCGGGTGGCTCTCCAGAATAGCCAATCGTTATATTGTAGCTGATCCAAATCGCTGACAATGTTGTCGTTTATTATCCAAAAGTGAAAACTGATCTGCACCGTAACTATATAATTGTATCAATCATTTCCCAGATCAGTGGCCGTGAGATTTGTGATGTTTCTCTCCGGCTCTGGTGATGGGGTGTGCAGATGCCGGTGTCTGTCAGCGGACCCGCCTCCCCTGCCTTCCTCGTCCCACAGCTGATATTTACTTGTCTGTCACAAACTGGAAACGCTGGGAAGTTCCAGCCGCTTAGAGGAAGTCCCAGCTCCGTCCTTCACTCATCAATGGATTTTCAGTCCTGGATCAGGACAAGTCTGCAATTATTAAATCAATCCCAGAATTTTCCAACTTCCCAAGTTTCTGGCTTCTGATTTCCAGTGAAGACTCTGGGTTCTGGTTCTGGTCCGTCCATCTTTGCGGTCAGCGTGGGCTCTGGTTCTGAATGATCGCACGGGGGATATTACGAATGGCAAAATGCAACAAAACAATGAAAGTAAAGAAGGTAAAGAATGCGGCGTCCATTGTGATGGAGGAGACCTCCAGGTGATCCAGAGGCCGCCGGACCCCAGACACAGGTAACATTGGGGTCAGTCATAGGGGGAGGGAACCTGTCAGAAGTTTCATTTATGACTTTAGAATTTGTCCTACAAAAGGTTTTTTTGGATACAAAGTTTACATTTGATACAGGCAGTCCCCGGGTTACGTACAAGAGGTTCTGTAAGTTTGTTCTTAAGTTGAATTTGTATGTAAGTCGGAACTGTATATTTTATAATTGTGATCCCAGCCACAATTTTTTTGGTCTCTGTGACAATTGGATTTTATAAATGTTGGATTGTCATAAGAACCAGGAGTAACACTAAAGCTTAATTACAGACACCTGTGATAACTGTTATAGATGTCTGTTGTAGCCTAGGACTAAAGTACAGGAAATTACCAGTTATCAGAGGGCTGTCTGTAACTATGGGTCGTCTGTAAGTCAGGTGTTCTTAAGTAGGAAGTGTCTGATCTTATAAACGTGTCTGCAGCTGTCTCTTATTGTTTGATCTTTGATGTCAGCAAAACCAGGAAAAAAATTGCTACACTTTTTGCGGTTTTCATAGATACAACACTTGGCCTCCTCCTGGATCCTCTAGAACAGTGATGGCGAACCTTTTAGAGACCGAGTGCCCAAACTACTACAAAGACCCACTTATTTATCGCAAAGTGCCAACACAGAAATTTAATTTGTGATTTATACTCCCTTCTCTGTCACAGTTTTCAGTGAGGACACCAATAAAGCAGAAAATAGTCCCAGGTAGTCCTGTCACTTTAAAATAGCTCTGTGCACAGCAAGTCCTGGGGTGTCTGGGACTGCAGGAAGATACCTGAAGTCATCTCTGGTGATGGCCTGAGTGCCCACAGAAAGGGCTCTGAGTGCCACCTCTGGCACCAGTGCCATAGGTTAGCCATCACTGCTCTAGAACCACGGCAGGTCTGACATCTACATCACCTTCTGCCCTGTGGAAAGTCTCTCCATGTAACCAGTGACTTGTATTGTTCTGGCTGGTTCCAGATCCGGGATCTGTCAGATGGGTTTATGGAAAGTCATATAAAAGGCTACAAAAAATCATTTTCATACATGTAAATGACAGCTCCAACTATCTGCTACATACATCATACAACTTTCCAATTGTACATAGTGTCCTATCTGCAGGCAGCATGTTATAGAGCAGGAGGAGTGGAGCATATTGTACATAGTGTCCTATCTGCAGGCAGCATGTTATAGAGCAGGAGGAGCTGAGCAGATTGTACATAGTGTCCTATCTGCAGGCAGCATGTTATAGAGCAGGAGGAGCTGAGCAGATTGTACATAGTGTCCTATCTGCAGGCAGCATGTTATAAAGCAGGAGGAGCTGAGCAGATTGTACATAGTGTCCTATCTGCAGGTAGCATGTTATAGAGCAGGATGAGCTGAGCAGATTGTACATAGTGTCCTATCTGCAGGCAGCATGTTATAGAGCAGGAGGAGCTGAGCAGATTGTACATAGTGTCCTATCTGCAGGCAGCATGTTATAGAGCAGGAGGAGCTGAGCAGATTGTACATAGTGTCCTATCTGCAGGCAGCATGTTATAGAGCAGGAGGAGCTGAGCAGATTGTACATAGTGTCCTATCTGCAGGCAGCATGTTATAGAGCAGGAGGAGCTGAGCAGATTGTACATAGTGTCCTATCTGCAGGCAGCATGTTATAGAGCAGGAGGAGCTGAGCAGATTGTACATAGTGTCCTATCTGCAGGCAGCATGTTATAGAGCAGGAGGAGCTGAGCAGATTGTACATAGTGTCCTATCTGCAGGCAGCATGTTATAGAGCAGGAGGAGCTGAGCAGATTGTACATAGTGTCCTATCTGCAGGCAGCATGTTATAGAGCAGGAGGAGCTCAGCCGATTGTACATAGTGTCCTATCTGCAGGCAGCATGTTATAGAGCAGGAGGAGCTGAGCAGATTGTACATAGTGTCCTATCTGCAGGCAGCATGTTATTGAGCAGGAGGAGCTGAGCAGATTGTACATAGTGTCCTATCTGCAGGCAGCATGTTATAGAGCAGGAGGAGCTGAGCAGTCTGTACATAGTGTCCTATCTGCAGGCAGCATGTTATAGAGCAGGAGTAGCTGAGCAGTCTGTACATAGTGTCCTATCTGCAGGCAGCATGTTATAGAGCAGGAGGAGCTGAGCAGATTGTACATGGTGTCCTATCTGCAGGCAGCATGTTGTAGAGCAGGAGGAGCTGAGCAGTCTGTACATAGTGTCCTATCTGCAGGCAGCATGTTATAGAGCAGGAGGAGCTGAGCAGATTGTACATGGTGTCCTATCTGCAGGCAGCATGTTATAGAGCAGGAGGAGCAGGTTGTATATAGTGTATATTGAATTATGGAGTTTTCCTGTAACTGATCTGGGGTGTTATGTTATAAGGGTGAAATAAGTAAATTCCATAACCTTATTATAAACTACCAAGAAGACAATTGAGCACTTACCATCTATGGGGTATTTGATGTGCGATGCTTTTACTTTTCCTTTAGATTTTTGAGCCATGTTAGGTGAAAGCTTCCATCCTGGACTTTACACTTGTATTATATGTGAGATAAAGGAAGAAAGCGTCTACATAGTGTCATATTGTGTATGGTGTATGGTGTATGTACCGCATGAGCTGCAGCATATGGTGGCGACAAATACAAAGATTATTATTGTTACATTTAGTACAGAAGTGTTACTATACACAGGTGTTACTATACACAGGTGTTACTATACACAGGTGTTACTATACACAAGTGTTACTATACACAAGTGTTACTATACACAAGTGTTACTATACACAAGTGTTACTATACATGGGCACAGGTAAAGTACTAATAGACTGCACTGAATATTCTGTGATTCTACTTCACCTGCTTTCACTTAGTGAATTACAGTCCAGTTTACTTAAAGGGATTGTCCAATGACAAGGAGTTCCCTTCTATCCATAGGATCCGCTATCTGATGGTGGGATTCCAGATCATGAGAACATTGGTGCCTTGTGCCCCCATTGTACCTGGACATGACGAGAGCGGCCGGGCCCTGCATGTACCGGATGCTCTATTCATCTCTATGACCTGACGGAGATAAGTACAGCGCTCTGCAACAGCGCCATAGAGATGTACAGAGCAGCCGGTGTATGCGCGATCGGCTTCTCTTATCATCTCGGGGTACCCTGTTCTCATGATCTGGGGGGCTCCATTACCGGAACCCTCCCCCAATCAATAAATTAGACCCTATTTTGCAGATAGAGGAAAACTTGTTGTCACTGGAGAATCAAGAACTTTCCTTCCTCCCTTATATTACAGCAAATGATCTTCTGCAACTTCTTTTTCTGGATTAGCAGGTTGAACTTGCAGGATTAAAAAACATATGGATAACAGAACCTAATACTATGACCGGATACTTACCTGACTTGGGCCCCCGGTCCCATCGTAGCTGACACTTCTGACTATGTCAATTATTGGCCTCCAATACTTCCAACTCAGCAAGAAGCATCGGCAAACACTATGGCTGGTGCAATGCGTAGGGGCTATCCTGCTGATCGATGGGAACCCCCACGTATCATGACGACATCATTGTACCCTCATTGCACCCCAAAAGAAGCAAGCTGTACATGCGCACTACTGCTCCATTCACTATCTATGGCAGTAACGTAGATAGCCCAGCATGTTCCTCGGATATCTCCACCTGCGCCAGTGATGAATAGAGAAGCAGGAGCTTATACACCGAGCTCTGGTCATCTAGGTCAGTGGTGGAGAAGCTATGGCACTGGTGACACTCAGCACCCTCTCTGTGGGCACCTAAGCCATCAACCCAAAACACCAAACATGATTCAAGGCATCCTCCTACAGTCCATGGAAGTCCAGAACGTGCCGACCGAGGTGCTACTTCTGTGCCGCCTGGGGCGAAAGGAGGAGGTAGAAGGTTTGGACAGAGCTGGATTATCATTGTAGCTCCTATTCCAGTTAACACAATTCTTAAACCGAATTTCTCCTCCTTCCTACTGCATTGGTGTCCTCATGGAGCTGATACAATAGACGGAGAAAGGAACAAGGACCATGTTGGCACTTCAAGATAAATACGTAGATTTGCATTGTCGTTTGGGCACTCGGTGTCTAAAAGGTTCACCACCGGTGATCTAGGGCTCAATGGATCATCTCGGGATTCGGTCAGGATCCATCGGCATAGAGTGGTCTCCTAAAACCTGTAGCTGTGGTTTGGTTTGACGCCCCCTGGAGATCATCTCGGGATTCGGTCAGGATCCATCAGCATAGAGTGGTCTCCTAAAACCTGTAGCTGTGGTTTGGTTTGAAACTACCTGGAGATCATCTCGGGATTCGGTCAGGATCCATCGGCATAATAGAGTGGTCTCCTAAAACTTGTAGCTGTGGTTTGGTTTGACACCCCCTGGAGATCATCTCGGGATTCGGTCAGGATCCATCGGCATAGCGTGGTCTCCTAAAACCTGTAGCTGTGGTTTGGTTTGACACCCCCTGGAGATCATCTCGGGATTCAGTCAGGATCCATCGGCATAGAGTGGTCTCCTAAAACCTTTGGCTGTGGTTTGGTTTGACACCCCCTGGAGATCATCTCGGGATTTGGTCAGGATCCATCAGCATAGAGTGGTCTCCTGAAACCTGTAGCTGTGGTTTGGCGGAGAGCAGGAAACGTTTTATTGTACAGTTTTTTTCTTTATCACAATTTCCTAAATGACGGTGAAACCCCCTGGAGATGATCGGGGAGATGTAGACTTGAGGGTTACGCTAGGATTACTTCTTTCGGAGAGTTGACAGCTCGTCACGGTTCCTCACCAGCGTTGGTTACAAGAAGGTCACTGGTGTAACGTGATGTGATGACCTGAGACATTCCAGGAGTGTTCATCCTTGGACATCTGAAATCCTGTAATGTGGACTATGTCCTTCCATCTTCACCCCTCATTACAGAAGGTTCTGACGTGATCCCATCTCCCAGGCAGATTTCCTTTCAAAGGTCTTATAATTATCCGGATAAATCCCGTACATGGAGAGACTTATTTTTGGTAATGTCTGAACCTTTAGGATCAGCAGACTAGGATTCGGACTCTCATGTTCCAGAATATCCTGCACTACTAATAAAGCGAGTTGTACTGAACAGGACGGAGCCTCTAGTCAGGTCATGTATCAGATATACAGCACTGTGCAAAAGTTTTAAGCAGGTGTTGGGGAAAAAAGCTGCAGAGTAATAATAGAAGTGTAATGAATCGATTTATACTTCATACATTGTAAGGTGCACTGGGATTATAGTGAGATCTATAATAACCAATTACTGTACTGACATGAGAACTTCTGCAGGACCTAAGTGATGTCAGAAGCATGTGACCGGTCATGTGCTTCCTGCATTACTGCAAGGTCCTTAAAAGGGGATGGGACCAGAGAAGTGAGAAAATAGGTTGCAGCTGAGACTGGGTATGAAGAAGAGCTGTGTGGGTGTGAGTGAGTATATGAATGTAACGACGCTGATCGTGTTTGTGTGAATGAATGTATGCAGAAGACCCAAGTGAGTGAGTGAATTTAGCAAGAGGTGTAGCAGAGCTGTGTGAGTAAATGGACGTAGCACAGCCTTGTGTGAATTAATGCATGTAGTAGAGCTGTGTGTGAGATTATGGATGTAGCCGTACTGTGTTTATAAATGGGTAGACATAGCAGAGCTGTGTGTGAGAGTATGGATCTAGCAGAGCTTTATGTTAGTGTATGGATGATGCAGAGCTGTGTGTGAGTGGATGAATAGAGCAGAGCTGTCTGTGAGTGGATGAATAGAGCAGAGCTGTCTGTGAGTGGATGAATAGAGCAGAGCTGTCTGTGAGTGGATGAATAGAGCAGAGCTGTGTGTGAGTGGATGGATAGAGCAGAGCTGTGTGTGAGTGGATGAATAGAGCAGAGCTGGGTGTGAGGGTATGGATGTAGCAGTGCTGTGTGTGAGTGGATGGATAGAGCAGAGCTGTGTGTGAGTGGATGAATAGAGCTGTGTGTGAGTGGATGAATAGAGCAGAGTTGGGTGTGAGGGTATGGATGTAGCAGAGCTGTGTGTGAGTGAATAGATGTAACAGAGCTGTGTGTGAGTGAATAGATGTAACAGAGCTATATGTACCAATTATTAATTGGTGGCAAATATATTTTCCTTCTTTTGGCTGACTAAGTCTGTGGAGGGACCATAGATGCAATTCTCAACTAAAATGCACTTACAACCTTTTTAACTCAGTAGAAGTGATATTAAATCAGAACGCACAGAAACTAGTGGGGTCCAGGTACACCCACCTATGAAGATGTTAGAGACCTTCGTGGAATAAGTGTGTCCAAAAAGTCATAGCTCCAAAGTTGAAAAAAAAGCTGAGTAATTACAACAGAAAGCAGTTTGTCACAAGAGCCGGAGAAGATTACACTAGAGCAGTGATGGCGAACCTTTTACAGACAGAGCGCCCAATCTACATCCAAAATCCACTTATTTACCGTGAAGTGCCAGCATGGCATTTTATAAAGTACCTTACTGCTACCTGTTCTTCCACATCTTTCAATTGTATCGACCTCCTGAGGCCACCAATATAGTTGAAAGAAGGAAGGCAAATTTAAACTATCATTGTAGCTTCTCTCCAGGGTCTCTCTGTACAGGAAGAATGAAGGGTCCAGCAGGAGGACCTCCAAAGATGATGCAGTTCTGTCAACCCCTTCCTACTTTCCCCACAGTTCCAAACAGCCAATAAAGTATCACTTTGAAATAGTGCTGAGAGCAGCATCTCATAAGTTGAAGTGTTCGGTGAACTCTGTCCCTGGACAGTGGCCTGAGTGCCCTCAGAAAGGGCTCTGAGTGCCACCTCTGGCACCCGTGCCATAGGTTCGCCACCACTGCACTAGAGAGTCCCAGTGCAGCAGTAAAGCTTAGGGAAGGTTCTTTACAAAATCATTGCCAAAGTAGTGTCCAGGGGGTTTGATGTCTCAAGAAATAAAGACCATGAAATGTACCTGTGCACTGGCTTTACGGCCAGAACCTGCTGATGTAGTCAGTAAGGGGCTTATACCTCATGCACGAAGCATCGGTGTATGATAAATGTCCCCCCTTATGTTCGAAAACAAAGCCACAATCATCTAGTTGTTCTTCCATAATGTCTACAACAACTTGTCTACTGAGATTTTACTGTGTGCCTAAAGGAGACAACGCAGTCTTGAAACGAATATTTTGTTCCCATTTAGATCTCTCTTTTTTTCATATACTTTTTTTAGTCGAAAAAAATGACCTATTCACATTTCTTTCTTTGAAATCTTTTCTGGAGCCTTTTGGGCTTGAGGATGAGATTTGTACTTGAAAGCAGAGAAACAGCTGCAATGATATCAGAAATACTATAAAGATATTCCTGTAAAAGGTTTTTCCTAAACCCTGTGTCATAGTCCTGTCATAGTCCTGCCTAAATCTACCCCGTGGTTCTCATATAGTCAGGGAGAGCACAATCCACCATTGTAGATAGAGAAAACAGAGCACAAAGCAGCAGCCAGATGTGGCACAATAGGACGAGGGCGCACGTCTGCAGAGAGCGGATGTGTACAGAATTGTGACCCCCTTTGTCTGTGTTAGAAATTGGGGTTATCTGGAAATAGTTGTAAGAAATGTCGGGTTATAAAGGATGATAGCAGATCACATTGTGACGTCTCATGTGTAAGGGTGCAGTCACCTGCCTGGGTCACGGCTCACAGCCAAATATCCTCCAGCAACGACAACCCATGTGAGAAAGGTTTTACCTCCCTCCACATACGTGCAGTATCTGTGCTACACACTGCAGGTAGCAGGGAAATAGCTGGAAATATTGGGTGTTGTCTAAAATAAGACACATAACTACGTGGGGTCCCTGAGATGAGGGAGACACCAACACTTACAGGAACCAGCAGGTAACCTCTGCTAGAAACTGGCATGGCAATAACATAGGTATAGGTCTATAACACAGGTATGGCAGGTGTATAGGATACAAGTATCACAGGTGTATATTATACAGGTATTACAGGTGTATATTATACAGGTATTACAGGTGTATATTATACAGGTATTACACGTGTATGTAATACAGGTATCACAGGTGTATATTATACAGGTATTACAGGTGTATATTATACAGGTATTACAGGTGTAAAGGATACAGATGTGTCAGGTGTATATAATACAGGTGTACAGGATATAGATGTGTCAGGTGTATATAATACAGGTGTACAGGATACAGGTATGTCAGGTGTATATAATACAGGTGTACAGGATACAGGCATGTCTGGTGTATATAATACAGGTGTAAAGGATACAGATGTGTCAGGTGTATATAATACAGGTGTATAGAATACAGGTGTATATGATAAGAGTATGTCAGGTGTGTATGACAGAGGTCTATAGGATACAGGTATGTCTGGTGTATATAATACAGGTGTACACGATACAGGTATGTCAGGTGTATATAATACAGGTGTATAGGATACATTATTCATATAGGATATATTATATGGGTGTTTCATGCACACAGGTGCATCAGGTGTATATAATACTGGAGTATAACATTGGCGCATATAACACACAAGTCTGATAGGTAAATGTAATATAGCTATGTTACACACATGGGGGATATAGGTGTATACAGGTGTATATAATAAAGCTGTATACTACACCAGTTAAAGAGGTGTAATAGTTGCATATAACATGGGCGTGTCAGGTATAACATATACACATACATGTGTGTAGATAACTGATGGTCCTACATACTAAATAGTACATCTAATACTATCCGTATCTCATGTATATAGTCATCACAGTCACCGAGCGTCTCCTGAGAGTGACAGGAAGGTGCGCGGCACAGTCTGTCGACAAGGTCGTAACCCTGTAAGTAGAAGACCTGGTGACATCCAAGTGTCGGCCTGTGATCTGCATGTATTTCATTAATGTTTATCCAGTGCTCTCATATGACAGGGCACACACCACACATGTTAGGCATAAATCACGGCTAGTAAAGCCTACAAGACACTCGAGGGAGTCCAGCAGATGCTTCACGAGGAAATGACATGAAGACCACATTCTCACCAGTTCTCTCCTGATGTTATCATGGATATGAGATGTGTCCTCTACTAGATGGCGGAACATATCACCGCTCACCTCCGTCTACCGGCACATCTACTGAGCGGCCACCAGCACAGGAGACATCTCACCCCTGTCTACCGGCACATCTACTGAGCGGCCACCAACACAGGAGACATCTCACCTCTGTCTACCGGCACATCTACTGAGCGGCCACCAGCACAGGAGACATCTCACCCCTGTCTACCGGCACATCTACTGAGCGGCCACCAGCACAGGAGACATCTCACCTCCGTCTACCGGCACATCTACTGACCAACACAGGAGACATCTCACCTCCGTCTACCGGCACATCTACTGAGCGGCCACCAGCACAGGAGACATCTCACCTCTGCCTACCGGCACATCTACTGAGCGGCCACCAGCACAGGAGACATCTCACCCCTGTCTACCGGCACATCTACTGAGCGGCCACCAGCACAGGAGACATCTCACCCCTGTCTACCGGCACATCTACTGAGCGGCCACCAACACAGAAGACATCTCACCTCTGTCTACCGGCACATCTACTGAGCGGCCACCAGCACAGGAGACATCTCACCTCCGTCTACCGACACATCTACTGAGCGGCCACCAGCACAGGAGACATCTCACCTCTGCCTACCGGCACATCTACTGAGCGGCCACCAGCACAGGAGACATCTTACCTCCGTCTACCGGCACATCTACTGACCAACACAGGAGACATCTCACCTCCGTCTACCGGCACATCTACTGAGCGGCCACCAACACAGGAGACATCTCACCTCTGTCTACCGGCACATCTACTGTGCACCCACCAACACAGGAGACATCTCACCTCCGTCTACCGGCACATCTACTGACCAACACAGGAGACATCTCACCTCTGTCTACCGGCACATCTACTGACCAACACAGGAGACATCTCACCTCTGTCTACCGGCACATCTACTGACCAACACAGGACACATCTCACCTCCGTCTACCGGCACATCTACTGAGCTCCCACCAGCACAGGAGATATCTCACCTCTGTCTACCGGCACATCTACTGAGCGGCCACCAGCATAGCAGATACCTCACCTCTGTCTACCGGCACATCAACTGATCGGCCATCAACACAGAAGACATCTCACCTCTGTCTACCGGCACATCTAGTGAGCTGCCACCAGCACAGGAGACATCTCACCTCTGTCTACCGGCACATCTACTGACCAACACAGGAGACATCTCACCTCTGTCTACCGGCACATCTACTGAGCGGCCACCAGCACAGGAGAAATCTCACCTCTGTCTACCGGCACATCTACTGAGCTCCCACCAGCACAGGAGAAATCTCACCTCTGTCTACTGGCACATCTACTGAGCGGCCACCAGCACAGGAGACATCTCACCTCTGTCTACCGGCACATCTACTGAGCGGCCACCAGCACAGGAGACATCTCACCTCTGTCTACCGGCACATCTACTGAGCACCCAACAACACAGAAGACATGTCACCTCTGTCTACCAGCACATCTACTGAGCGGCCACCAGCACAGGAGACATCTCACCTCTGTCTACTGGCACATCTACTGAGCGGCCACCAGCACAGGAGACATCTCACCTCTGTCTACTGGCACATCTACTGAGCGGCCACCAGCACAGGAGACATCTCACCTCTGTCTACTGGCACATCTACTGAGCGGCCACCAGCACAGGAGACATCTCACCTCTGTCTACCGGCACATCTACTGAGCGGCCACCAGCACAGGAGACATCTCACCTCTGTCTACCGGCACATCTACTGAGCACCCAACAACACAGAAGACATGTCACCTCTGTCTACTGGCACATCTACTGAGCGGCCACCAGCACAGGAGACATCTCACCTCTGTCTACCAGCACATCTACTGAGCACCCACCAGCACAGGAGACATCTCACCTCTGTCTACCGGCACATCTACTAAGCACCCACCAGCACAGGAGACATCTTACCTCTGTCTACCGGCACATCTACTAAGCACCCACCAGCACAGGAGACATCTCACCTTTGTCTACCGGCACATCTACTGAGCACCCAACAACACAGAAGACATCTCACCTCTGTCTACCAGCACATCTACTGAGCAGCCACCAGCACAGGAGACATCTCACCTCTGTCTACCAGCACATCTACTGAGCTCCCACCAGCACAGGAGACATGGGTCTTCCATTGAAATCCATCATGATAAACCCAAGACATTACTCATAGATCCAGGCACCATGACTGTGGTATCTTCTTACATGTGTTACCCATGGCCTCAATCCTTCTAAAATCAACTTTTAAAATGATGCTAATGAGCCAGAAGGGCTACCTTAGCTACTCTGAGGACAACCGGCCCTTATCACGCTTTGGCCGTTATTGGCCTAACATCTTCCGTGGACTTCACCAATCACCTCTTAGTGGTGTCACGTCCTCTGGAACTTTCTCTTCAAAGTTCTTTTGAAATCCCCTTACGGTTTGCTCCCCGTATTTAGCCTCAGGTGGAGGTTATGACCCACTGTGGGCTGCATCCCCACCAAAAGATTCTATATGGTGCTTCATCAATGAAATGTAATCATGACCCTTAAACCCCGGCAGGAGCCCCTCACACTCGGAACCCTCCCCATTAGGTTCCACCTTCTGGTTGCCTCCCGACAGTAGAAGACAATACAGCGCAATGATGTCATGTGTCCGGAATACGCCGCCTGAGCTATTGTACTAAATACAATCATTGGATTTAGACGACCTCCACATTTAGTTTGGGATTTGGTAACACAGTTGGTCTAGATATCAGTTTGTCTATAATACATTGTCCTCTGTGTCCTTCTCTGAGGCCAGTTTTATGATTCGTGGACTTGGGTTTTTTTGTGCTGTTAGGGTAGTGAGAATAGTTCTGCTGTAAGTCCAGGGTAATGTCAGCAGTGATTGTTGTGTCCACTGGCCTCTCCCCTGCCTTAGCCCATACTCATGGCGTCACCCACTGTGGGGAACATTTACTAAGGGCTTTGCGCCAGTTTTCTGTCAGATTTTGCACGTTCTTTCTAGTGTAAACTGCTCGCACAGGTATTTAAGAAGTGTCTGCACCACATTTATCTCGCACGTGATCCTTTTGTGTTGCAGCTGCACTATACTTCATGCAACACAAATTTCTTCACTAAAGGGGGCGCTCTGGTGCTCAGTCGGACCGCGCGCCATATCAATCATGCAAAGTCCAACAGAAGTGTGTAACACACCCTTTGTTGAAGGTGCACCAAAAAAAAAGTGGTGCACTCTGTTGGAGCAGTGCAGGGGGCGCCAGATTCATGAAGAACGTGCGCCACAAATCCTGAATCTGGTGCCCTCTGCACACTACACAGGCAAAGTACACATAGCACACAGTGCTCTGCTCCTAGTAAATGTGGGCCTTTGTCTTTCTTCTCACAGTCCATCCACACTGACAGAGAAATGACAAGGGGAGGAGGAGAGCGGTACGAGTCATATCTCCACTGCTGCAGCTCCTCCTATTCATCAGTGCTCAGACATGTAAATAATCATGGAGAGTCTGCACACAGCACAAAACTAAGTAGCAGGACTGCAGAATCCCTTTCATTGAAGTTTCAGAGATTATCCACAAGGCAGTAAAGGCACATGGGCAACTTATGTAAAAGAGTGGCCAACTCCTTTAAGGTGAGATGGGAAGGGAGGAATATGTCACCTTCTCCAACCTATAGGTGGCCAAGGATGGGTGCTATAAAATGGGTTATCCCAATATGGTGCGGGAAGGGGATTTTGCCATTGGCACAGTGACAGAGCGACGGCTTATACAAGGCCTTGACATCAGGGTTGTCCTAAGATTCTTTAGGAAATGATATCCATCAGGTTTCTCTGGATTGTCTATGGTCCAAAAAGTCCTGGAACCAAAACAGTCCTATGGTGTAATGTGTTCAAGCTGTTCCTCTCAGGTTGGTCATCACCTGCTTTGTCATCAGGGGGAGAAGTCATGAGGGTCCATGAGATCCCTTGTACATACACTGGGGCTCATTTACGTACCCGGTCCTGACGCAATCCAGGGGCGCGTTCTCCAACGAGGATTCGTATCTTCCGGTGATTCACTAAGGTCGTGCGCCCGATATCCACCAGGTGTCGCTGCTGTGCTGAAGTCCGCCGAGGTACGCTGGAGTTCACCAACGTATTCCCGGTACATGTGAGTGATTGATTTTGCGACACAATTTGTTTTTTAAATTCCACGTTTTTTCCGAATCTGTTGGGTTTTCCGACGGCCACACCAACCGCGACCCCTCCCCCCCCCCCCCAAATTCAGTCGTGTGAAAGCTGGTGCTGATGCGCCACAATCCGATTGCGTGCGCCGAAATCCTGGGGAAATTCAGCGCAAATCTGAAAAATTCTGGAAACCCGGCGGAAGAAAGCGATTTGGACCCTTAGTAAATGTGCCCCATTATGTTCTGCAGTCACCACTGACATGAAGCAATGACGCCAGAATATTTCCGGACCTCCCGTTGTCAGTACACACTGTCCATGTAATGTATAGTAAGTTCTGTACGTACATCATAGAATAGTCCATACTACACCCATAGCAGACTACATCACCCCCATTAGTAGGTAACATCGGGGTATGTGTAAGTCATTGGGGTATTTGATCTTCTGACTTCCAGTAGGTGAAATGTCTCGGGGACGTCCAGTAATAAGCAGCAGCTTGTTCTCTATCAATGTTCCGGTACGTCTTTCATCGGGACGCGGCGATCTGTCGCCACATAGTCATGAGTAATAACACTGCCTGTTATAAGTCCCCAGAGGGTGTGGTGGCTAAAAGGGTAACTGGTGGAGACCGACAATGGTATATATAGATATAGATATAGATAGACAGGGCCGGGTATAGACAAAGTGCGGCCCAAAAATAAAACTATTTCATGAGCAGTCACAGTCAGTAAGAGGCTCCTTTACCCTGCACTGTAATAACACGGTGTAGTTACACACAGGAGCAGGTAAGTGTCTGTAATATAGGACTGTAGGAGGATGTTATAGGAGAGACAGATGAAGATAAATAAGAAATATGAGATTTATAGATAGATGCACAAATATAAAGTACATTATATATAGACGGCTAGATATAGATGGTAGAAGATAGATATGAGAGATAGAAGATCGATTGATAGATGGATAGATAGTAAATAGACAGATAGATAGCTATATAGATAGATAGGAGATAGATAGATAAATAGGTAGAATATATATAGAGTAAAAGTGCAATACATCTTCTGCCCACAAAAGTCCACATGGAGGGGGCCCTTTAGACCAGGGGGCCCTAAGCAAATGCCCAGTCTGCCACCCACTAACGCCGGCCCTGTAAATATACACAAAAGAATAAAAATAAATTAAAATAAAGTTAAAGGGAACCTGTCACAGGTTGTAGCTCAGAACCACAAGCCTGATGTCATCTGGAAGATAAGATTCCTATCTATATGACACCAGCAGGGTGTTTCTAGGTGCTATAGTTATGCAGATAGGAGCAGCTGAAGAGACCCTCCCTTGAAGGCTCGAAACTTGACTCATCTCAGGCAAAATTCAAGACTCTTCTTTGCTCATGTTTACATGAGTGTAAAGGAGATATTTTACAGATAAATGAGTGAGATTTTCCAAAAAAAATGAGGGAATTCTAGAAAGGACATTTCATACCCCACCTGAGGGGCCGAATGGTTTAACTCCTTGCCTCAAACTGACATAATAGGCAAGGGGTGCATGCAGAAGGCTCATGGGCTAAACCTTCTCCGTACAGAATGGGTGTTTGCAGCATATTGCACCAAGTCCGGTGCAAAGCAGAAAACATTAAAGCAGGATGTAACAGGTGGTACGTATGCCATCTTGGCTGTGATCGTTGCTTCTGCGATGTCACCATGAGCCGACCATCTGTCACCATGATAGCCTGGGTCTATTATTATTTGCAATAATAAAGAACCATAGAATTTTTTTTAAAGTGGATCTTTTACAATGTGCCAGTGGCACATTGTAACAAATCATGGGAAAATATGCCAAATATGTCTATAAAATAGTACACTTAGAAAATTAAAAAAAAACCTAAAAGTTCAAATCACCCACTTCCCAAACATCCCAATCTATCAAAATGGTTATTCCCGGTGGTGAACCCCATAACGGAAAATAGTGCCCAAATGTTCGAAATTCCTCTTTTTAAAATTTCATTCAAAGGTGATCAAAAGGTTGTACAGTCCTCAAAATGGTAGCAATGTAAACGTCATCACTTCCTGCAGAAAGTGCCGTCTTTCTCATCTCCATGTGCTATAGTATGTAGAAGTTAATGTCGTCAAAATGAAGAAGTTTTTTCTTTCATTTACTGTGGTTTGTACAGAGGGACCATTACAGCCTTAGGCTATATTCACACGAATGTATGGGGGACGCATATACAACCAACGTATATGGCGTATACACGACCCCCATTCAAGGCAATGGGCACACGGCTCCCTACGGGAGCGGTAAGGTGCGACACACTTACGGAACCATACCGTTCCGTAGATGGGAAAAAGATAGGACATGTCCTATCTTTTGCCGGAATACGGCGCCGTGCGCCATATATGACTATGGAGAGGGGCGGGGATGAGCGCTGCCCCTCGCCAAAAAGGTGATTGTCACAATATATGATATTATTTAGCGCACTAATAAAGCAGCGATAACAAGAGGTAATAAAAGCCCTAATGTCTTGTCGGAGCTCAGTGAGATCCCCAATAATGAACACGGGCTTTGCACACGATCCATAAATAATCTGCTCCTTAGGGGATGACTAGATGTGGATGGCGGGACAATAGGGCTCCCGGCCCGGAGCAGCATTTCCCTCCGTCAGCCACTTTAACTTATTAGTAGAAATCTGGCACCTTATGCAGGAGCTTGCAATTAAATGTATAAATAGCCGCCATGTGTCTCCGGGGATTAGTCAGGCTGCCGGTGTATGTCAGGGCTCCGATGGTAGAGCGCCAGCCACATACACGCATTCACCATAAGGAAGTGCTCACAATTATCCTTTCTAGTGATAGTGCAGGATAAACCTACAAAGTGTTTTTTACTTAAACTTAGATACCAACAGTACAACAAGAGAAGAGGTAAGTGAACCCTCGTCGTTTAATTCACTCGTTCTGTGTTGTTTCTGTTTGGTCTCTGCATGCGCAAAAACAAAATTAAGGTTAAAAAAACACAACAAAAAAAAACGTATTTAAAAAATAAAAATAGAAAAAACACATTTGTTAGGTCAGCTCCCCTATATTCCAATATACACCACTTTTATGTCCTTCTGAATATGTGCACGGAAAGAGGAGAGGAGGGGATGGACAAAGGTAACCGCATCGTCCAACGGCATCAATATAATCCTTGATTGATCCATCAGATTAATGTGACGGGTGCTCCTGTGACCCACATCCCAGGAAGCAGTCACAGCCGTGCCCCTCTCCATGGTGCCTGCTCCCCCCAGCATCACTTACCTCTCCACGCTCCTGCTCCCGTCCCGGTTTCCCGGCGTGCACATCCCTGGCACCTAGTGTGCATGTGCTGGCGCTCATAAATTGCCGCTGATTGGCGCTGGCCATTTCCCGAATTTTGATAAAAGCCGGCTTCCCCCAGCATTCCCCGCCGGATCTAGAGAAAGCTAGTACCCTTGCGATATTCCTGTGTATTGACCTCCAGTTGTGATCCGGGACCTGTTCCCACTTACGCTCCTCCGCTGCCAGCCATGATCTTCAGCTCTGCCTCTGACCCTGAATCCTTGCCGCCTGTCTTGACCTCCAACCTGTTCCCAACCACGAACCTGCCTTTAAATCTGAAGCTCACCGAAGACAAAGTTGCACCCGTGGAGCGACCTGGTGGTATCACAATGCAGCAAATCCAACCTGCTTTGCGTCGGGCTCTGGTGAAAAGTGGGTGCCACTTAGACTCTGGTCCTAGGTGTCATTGTTCGCGGTGGTCCAGTGGGTCCACTACCCCTAAAGCCTGACAATTAAAACAGAACATATCGACAGTAGTCTGGATTGTAGGCAGACCGACGGGTTTTGAGCTCTCACATACGGCTCTTACTCATGATCTGAATGTCCATCGTACCCCAACACACATTCAATCTGATGAATCAATAAAAGAATGTATATGTTACAATGTTTTTCCTTGAATTAAAAACACACCCCTTGGTTCCGCAGCCTCATCAGTAAAAAAAAAAATGGACCAATCATCTTTTTTTTTTTTTCGCGGACCCATAGACTTCTATTGCCTTCGGTGATCCATTTGCGTAAAAAAACTAGGAAAGGTTTCAAAATCCTTTTCCTGGACAACACAGTGAAAAAAACCTGAAATCTGAAACACCCATAGTAAACAATGGCTCAGTGATGCATCTGTGAAAGAGCCCTAACACGAAACAAGAAGTCTATTAGTAATAGTAGAATAATATTGGCCATGGCCTTTTAACCTCTTAGATGCCTCATTTCTGACGGTGGCATTTTAGGCTTTTACAGGTTCCTTCTGCCTGATTGTCACCTCCCCTCTGCGATCACGATGGTATTTGTGGCAGCTGGGGGTCTCCTAAAGGCCACAGAGCTGCCATGTCTGAGGACTAGGGGGTCTGCCAAACCTAATAGGATGCCTGGCAGTGCTGTCTATCAGCATTACAGTGTTGCACTGTGACGTCACCTACTTGCAATTTGGAATTTCTTCTGTATAGTCAAAATACAGAAAACAAACTGGAGAAAAAAAACTTAAAATAAAAGTAATTAAAAAATATGCCGCCACATGTGCATAGATCAAAAATATAAAAAGGTTAAGACCCTTAAAGTCATACACAGAAAGAAACTGGAGAAACGCCTGCTTGGTATGAAAAGGTTTTCCTTTTTCGGAGACATAATGACCCCCAATGATTTCAGTTTGGATCCGAGCAGGATCAGGCTGTGTTGGATCCGGTGTAACCCACCAGCTCGTAGACACTCACATAATTTTTTAGGTTATGACAGTTGTTGCTGGAAATGTATTAACAATTTTTCAGTGGTGGCCGAGCCCTTGACAGACCTAACCGGAAGGGATGTGGTCTTCATCACTGGTCTCCTGAGGCTCAGCAGGATTTTTTTACCCTAAAAGATGGTGTTTTACCTCTGCTCCAGTCCTTGTACCACCTGACCTTGAGAAAACTTTTGTTGTGGAGGAAGATGCTTCAGAATTGGCAGTAGAGGTTGTTCTATCTCTAGGTTCTGCTGCTCTGATACTCCTAGATCTTAGTAGTAGAGGTTGTTCTACCTCTAGGGTCAGCTGCTCTGACTACTCCTAGACCATGGTAGTAGAGGTTGTTCTATCTCTAGGTTCTGCTGCTCTGACCACTCCTAGACCTTGGTAGTAGAGGTTGTTCTACCTCTAGGGTCAGCTGCTCTGACTACTCCTAGACCTTGGTAGTAGAGGTTGTTCTATCTCTAGGTTCTGCTGCTCTGACCACTCCTAGACCTTGGTAGTAGAGGTTGTTCTATCTCTAGGTTCTGCTGCTCTAACTTCTCCTAGACCTTGGTAGTAGAGGTTGTTCTATCTCTAGGTTCTGCTGCTCTGACCACTCCTAGACCTTGGTAGTAGAGGTTGTTCTATCTCTAGGTTCTGCTGCTCTGACCACTCCGAGACCTTGGTAGTAGAGGTTGTTCTACCTCTAGGGTCAGCTGCTCTGACTACTCCTAGACCTTGGTAGTAGAGGTTGTTCTAGCTCTAGGTTCTGCTGCTCTGACCACTCCTAGACTTTAGTAGTAGAGGTTGTTCTATCTCTAGGGTCTGCTGCTCTGACTACTCCTAGACCTTGGTAGTAGAGGTTGTTCTATCTCTAGGGTCAGCTGCTCTGACTACTTCTAGACCTTGGTAGTAGAGGTTGTTCTATCTCTAGGTTCTGCTGCTCTGACCACTCCTAGACCTTGGTAGTAGAGGTTGTTCTATCTCTAGGTTCTGCTGCTCTGACTTCTCCTAGACCTTGGTAGTAGAGGTTGTTCTATCTCTAGGTTCTGCTGTTCTGACCACTCCTAGACCTCGATAGTAGAGGTTGTGCTATCTCTAGGTTCTGCTGTTCTGACCACTCCTAGACCTTGGTAGTAGAGGTTGTTCTAGCTCTAGGTTCTGCTGCTCTGACCACTGCTAGACCTTGGTAGTAGAGGTTGTTCTATCTCTAGGTTCTGCTGCTCTGACTTCTCCTAGACCTTGGTAGTAGAGGTTGTTCTATCTCTAGGGTCTGCTGCTCTGACCACTCCTAGACCTTGGTAGTAGAGGTTGTTCTATCTCTAGGGTCTGCTGCTCTGACCACTCCTAGACCTTGGTAGTAGAGGTTGTTGTATCTCTAGGTTCTGCTGCTCTGACTATTCCTAGACCTTGGTAGTAGAGGTTGTTCTATCTCTAGGTTCTGCTGCTCTGACCACTCCTAGACCTTGGTAGTAGAGGTTGTTGTATCTCTAGGTTCTTCTGCTCTGACCACTCCTAGACCTTGGTAGTAGAACTTGTTTTATCTCTAGGGTCTGTTGCTCTAACCACTCCTAGACCTTGGTAGTAGAGGTTGTTCTATCTCTAGGGTCTGCTGCTCTGACTACTCCTAGACCTTGGTAGTAGAGGTTGTTCTATCTCTAGGTTCTGCTGCTCTGACCACTCCTAGACCTTGGTAGTAGAGGTTGTTCTATCTCTAGGTTCTGCTGCTCTAACTTCTCCTAGACCTTGGTAGTAGAGGTTGTTCTATCTCTAGGTTCTGCTGCTCTGACCACTCCTAGACCTTGGTAGTAGAGGTTGTTCTATCTCTAGGTTCTGCTGCTCTGACCACTCCTAGACCTTGGTAGTAGAGGTTGTTCTACCTCTAGGGTCAGCTGCTCTGACTACTCCTAGACCTTGGTAGTAGAGGTTGTTCTAGCTCTAGGTTCTGCTGCTCTGACCACTCCTAGACTTTAGTAGTAGAGGTTGTTCTATCTCTAGGGTCTGCTGCTCTGACTACTCCTAGACCTTGGTAGTAGAGGTTGTTCTATCTCTAGGGTCAGCTGCTCTGACTACTTCTAGACCTTGGTAGTAGAGGTTGTTCTATCTCTAGGTTCTGCTGCTCTGACCACTCCTAGACCTTGGTAGTAGAGGTTGTTCTATCTCTAGGTTCTGCTGCTCTGACTTCTCCTAGACCTTGGTAGTAGAGGTTGTTCTATCTCTAGGTTCTGCTGTTCTGACCACTCCTAGACCTCGATAGTAGAGGTTGTGCTATCTCTAGGTTCTGCTGTTCTGACCACTCCTAGACCTTGGTAGTAGAGGTTGTTCTAGCTCTAGGTTCTGCTGCTCTGACCACTGCTAGACCTTGGTAGTAGAGGTTGTTCTATCTCTAGGTTCTGCTGCTCTGACTTCTCCTAGACCTTGGTAGTAGAGGTTGTTCTATCTCTAGGGTCTGCTGCTCTGACCACTCCTAGACCTTGGTAGTAGAGGTTGTTCTATCTCTAGGGTCTGCTGCTCTGACCACTCCTAGACCTTGGTAGTAGAGGTTGTTGTATCTCTAGGTTCTGCTGCTCTGACTATTCCTAGACCTTGGTAGTAGAGGTTGTTCTATCTCTAGGTTCTGCTGCTCTGACCACTCCTAGACCTTGGTAGTAGAGGTTGTTGTATCTCTAGGTTCTTCTGCTCTGACCACTCCTAGACCTTGGTAGTAGAACTTGTTTTATCTCTAGGGTCTGTTGCTCTAACCACTCCTAGACCTTGGTAGTAGAGGTTGTTGTATCTCTAGGGTCTTCTGCTCTGACCACTCCTAGACCTTGGTAGTAGAGGTTGTTGTATCTCTAGGGTCAGCTGCTCTAACCACTCCTATACCTTGGTAGTAGAGGTTCTTCTATCTATAGGTTCTGCTTCTCTGACTACTCCTAGACCTTGGTAGTAGAGCTTGTTTTATCTGTAGGGTCTGCTGCTCTGACCACTCCTAGACCTTGGTAGTAAAGGTTCTTCTATCTATAGGTTCTGCTGCTCTGACCACTCCTAGACCTTGGTAGTAGAGGTTGTTGTATCTCTAGGTTCTGCTGCTCTGACTTCTCCTAGACCTTGGTAGTAGAGGTTGTTCTATCTCTTGGTTCTGCTGCTCTGACCACTCCTAGACCTTGGTAGTAGAGGTTGTTCTATCTCTAGGGTCACCTGCTCTGACCACTCCTAGACCTTAGTAGCAGAGGTTGTTCTATCTCTAGGGTCTGCTGCTCTGACCACTCCTAGACCTTGGTAGTAGAGGTTGTTCTATCTCTTGGTTCTGCTGCTCTGACCACTCCTAGACCTTGGTAGTAGAGGTTGTTGTATCTCTAGGTTCTTCTGCTCTGACCACTCCTAGACCTTGGTAGTAGAACTTGTTTTATCTCTAGGGTCTGCTGCTCTAACCACTCCTAGACCTTGGTAGTAGAGGTTGTTGTATCTCTATGGTCTTCTGCTCTGACCACTCCTAGACCTTGGTAGTAGAGGTTGTTGTATCTCTAGGGTCTGCTGCTCTGACCACTCCTAGACCTTGGTAGTAGAGGTTGTTGTATCTCTATGGTCTTCTGCTCTGACCACTCCTAGACCTTGGTAGTAGAGGTTGTTCTATCTCTAGGGTCTGCTGCTCTGACCACTCCTAGGCCTTGGTAGTAGAGGTTGTTCTATCTCTAGGGTCCACTGCTCTGACCACTCCTAGACCTTGGTAGTAGAGGTTGTTGTATCTCTATGGTCTTCTGCTCTGACCACTCCTAGACCTTGGTAGTAGAGGTTGTTCTATCTCTAGGGTCTGCTGCTCTGACCACTCCTAGGCCTTGGTAGTAGAGGTTGTTCTATCTCTAGGGTCCACTGCTCTGACCACTCCTAGACCTTGGTAGTAGAGATTGTTCTATCTCTAGGGACTTCTGCTCTGATACTCCTAGACCTTGGTAGTAGAGGTTCTTCTATCTCTAGGGTCTGCTGCTCTGACCACTCCTAGACCTTGGTAGTAGAGGTTGTTCTATCTCTAGGTTCTGCTGCTCTGACTCCTCCTAGACCTTGATAGTAGAGATTGTTGTATCTCTAGTTTCTGCTGCTCTGACCATTTCTAGACCATGGTAGTAGAGGTTGTTCTATCTCTAGGGTCCACTGCTCTGACCACTCCTAGACCTTGGTAGTAGAGGTTGTTCTATCTCTAGGGTCTTCTGCTCTGATACTCCTAGACCTTGGTAGTAGAGGTTGTTGTATCTCTAGGTTTTGCTTCTCTGACCACTCCTAGACCTTGGTAGTAGAGGTTGTTTTATCTCTAGGGTCTGCTGCTCTGACCACTCCTAGACCTTGGTAGTAGAGGTTATTCTATCTCTAGGGTCCACTGCTCTGACCACTCCTAGACCTTGGTAGTAGAGGTTGTTCTATCTCTAGGGTCTTCTGCTCTGATACTCCTAGACCTTGGTAGTAGAGGTTGTTGTATCTCTAGGTTTTGCTTCTCTGACCACTCCTAAACCTTGGTAGTAGAGGTTGTTTTATCTCTAGGGTCTGCTGCTCTGACCACTCCTAGACCTTGGTAGTAGAGGTTGTTCTATCTCTAGGGTCCACTGCTCTGACCACTCCTAGACCTTGGTAGTAGAGGTTGTTCTATCTCTAGGGTCTTCTGCTCTGACCACTCCTAGACCTTGGTAGTAGAGGTTGTTCTATCTCTAGGGTCTTCTGCTCTGACCACTCCTAGACCTTGGTAGTAGAGGTTGTTGTATCTCTAGGTTCTTCTGCTCTGACCACTCCTAGACCTTGGTAGTAGAGGTTGTTGTATCTCTAAGTTCTGCTGCTCTAACCACTCCTAGACCTTGGTAGGAGGGTTGTTCTATCTCTAGGGTCAGCTGCTCTGACTTCTCCTAGATCTTAGTAGCAGAGGTTGTTCTATGTCTTGGTTCTGCTGCTCTGACTACTCCTAGACCTTGGTAGTAGAGGTTGTTCTATCTCTAGGTTCTGCTGCTCTGACTACTCCTAGACCTTGGTAGTAGAGGTTGTTCTATCTCTACTGTCACCTGCTCTGACTTCTCCTAGACCTTAGTAGTAGAGGTTGTTCTATCTCTACGTTCTGCTGCTCTGACTACTCCTAGACCTTGGTAGCCGGCAGGGACGTGGCCATGTTATCTTCCTGGGGCAGGCTGGGCTGGCTGTATACTACTGGGGGCAGGCTGGGCTGGCTGTATACTACTGGGGGCATGCTGGGCTGGCTTTATACTATTTGGTTCAGGCTAAGCTGGCTGTATACTACAGGGTACAGGCAGAGCTGGCTGTATACTACTCGGGGCAGGCTGTGCTGGCTGTATACTACTGGGGGCAGGCTGGGCTGGCTGTATACTACAGGGGACAGGCTGAGACAGCTGTATACTACTGGGGGCTGGCTGGGCCGGCTGTATACTACAGGGGACAGGCTGAGCTGGCTGTATACTACTGGGGGCAGGCTGGGCTGGCTGTATTCTACTGGGGGAAGGCTGGGCTGGCTGTATACTACTGGGGGCAGGCTGGCTGTATACTACTGGGGGCAGGCTGGGCTGGCTGTATACTACAGGGGCAGGCTGTGCTGGCTGTATACTACTGGGGACAGGCTGGGCTGGCTGTATACTACAGGGGGCAGGCTGGGCTGGCTGTATACTACAGGGGGCAGGCTGGGCCGGCTGTATACTACTGGGGGCTGGCTGTATACTACAGGGGGCAGGCTGGGCTGGCTGTATACTACAGGGGGCAGGCTGGGCTGGCTGTATACTACAGTGGGCAAGCTGGGCTGGCTGTATACTACTGGGAGCAGGCTGTATACTACTGGCGACTGGTTGTATACTACTCGGGGCAGGCTGGGCTGGCTGTATACTACAGGGGGCAAGCTGGGCTGTATACTAGTATACTACTGGGGGCAGGCTGGGCTGGCTGTATACTACTCGGGGCAGGCTGGGCTGGCTATATACTACTGGGGGCAAGCGGGGGTTGGCTGTATACTACTGGGGGCAGGCTGGACTGGCTGTATACTACAGGGGGCAAGCTGGGCTGGCTGTGTACTACTGGGGGCAGACTGGGCTGGCTGTATACTACATGGGGCTGGCTGGTTGTATACTACTCGGGGGCAGGCTGGGCTGGCTGTATACTACAGGGGACAGGCTGGGCTGGCTGTACAGTACTGGGAGCAGGCTGGGCTGGCTGTATAGTACTGGGGGCAGGCTGGGCTGGCTGTATACTACAGGGGGCAAGCTGGGCTGGCTGTGTACTACTGGGGGCAGACTGGGCTGGCTGTATACTACATGGGGCTGGCTGGCTGTATACTACTGGGGGCTGGCTGGGTGTATACTACTGGGGGCAGGCTGGCTGTATACTACTGGGGGCTGGCTGGCTGCATACTACTGGGGGCTGGCTGGTTGTATACTACTCGGGGGCAGGCTGGGCTGGCTGTATACTACAGGGGGCAGGCTGGGCTGGCTGTATAGTACTGGGAGCAGGCTGGGCTGGCTGTATAGTACTGGGGGCAGGCTGGGCTGGCTGTATACTACAGGGGGCAAGCTGGGCTGGCTGTATACTACTGGGGGCAGGCTGGGCTGGCTGTAAAGTACATGGGGGCTAGCAGGCTGTATACTACTGGGGGCTGGCTGGCTGTATACTACTGGGGGATGGCTGGCTGTATACTACTGGCGGCTGGCTTGCTGTATATTACTGGGGGCTGGCTGGTTGTATACTACAGGGGGCAGGCTGGGCTGGCTGTATACTACAGGGGGCAGGCTGGGCTGGCTGTATACTACTGGGGGCAGGCTGGGCTGGCTGTAAAGTACATGGGGGCTAGCAGGCTGTATACTACTGGGGGCTGGCTGGCTGTATACTACTGGGGGATGGCTGGCTGTATACTACTGGCGGCTGGCTTGCTGTATATTACTGGGGGCTGGCTGGATGTATACTACAGGGGGCAGGCTGGGTTGGCTGTATACTACAGGGGGCAGGCTGGGTTGGCTGTATACTACAGGGGGCAGGCTGGGCTGGCTGTATACTACAGGGGGCAGGCTGGGCTGGCTGTTTACTACAGGGGACAGGCTGGGCTGGCTGTATACTACCGGGGCCTTGCTGGCTATATACTGGGCTACCCTTGTCAATAGGTTTTACCAGTTTTTGGTGGTAAAATTAGGGGTCTCGAGTATATACAGTATTATATATCAATAACAAATTAGGAGTTCCTTAATGATGTTCAGTTTGAGTAAATTTAAAAAAAATATATACTAAAAATTACAAAAAAAAGCTTTATAGTCTTCAGAGCTTTTTCAGGCCGTGTCAATAAAACGTTAAACAAGTAGCATAAACTTTTTATATACTGATATTTATTAATGGTGTTTTTTCACTACAGATATTGAAGTGTCTGACTCCAGGCGTTGGGACCTCCAGTGATCATGAGAGGGGAGGCCCATACACACCCCGCAGCCACTTTACGCATTTTTATGGAGCTGTGGGAGAGGTGTTGGGGCATATACTCCAATCTCAGGATCGCTGGGGGTCCAGTCGTTGGATCCCTAACAATCCCAGATATCCCCATCTTGTGGATGGAATAAATGTGTAATTACTCGCATGTTAACATAACGTAAAAAGCAAATAATCAAAGTATAATTTCATGATTATAAAAATGAGAAGTTAACTCATCAATATGTAAAACCCCACATGTAATATCCGTATATAAAGCCCGGAGCGGCTGATTAATGGTACCTGAAGCTCCGGCCCCGTCACAGGATCCTCCGTGCTGAAAGGTTAATGAAGTTGTAAAGCAAATCTATTTCTCACTTCATCATCACTGGAATCAGACGTCGGCTTCTCACATGACACAAAATCTCCTGATGAATATCACCAAAAATGAAGATCTATCATCTTACAAAGTCATGGGACACTTGTCTGTGCAGGGGATCAACAAGGACGCCTCAAATGACGTCTCTGACTCTTAAAGGACTTCAGCCCAATGGTTTCAATGGTTGTAACCCAAGCGCACTTACCTGCTAGCGTGCGCCCCCTGAAACAGGATATCTACTTCATTTCGCTGTTAGTGGCTTCTTTTTTGTGAAAAAGGACTTTTAAAAATATGCAAATGAACCTCAGGGGCTCCGGTGTGCGTCACAGGTACCCCATCTGGCTCTGTCGGCTGCTGATTATTCACCTTCCTACAACGTCCCCTCTCCCTTTTCCCTACCAATGAGCCGGTGAAAGCCGATGGAGCCCAAAGAGGCACCTGTGAAGTATACCGGAGCCCCTAGGACTCATTTGCATATTTTAAAATTCCTTTTTCACAAAAAGTAAGCCATTCACAGCTAATTGAAGAATGTTTCCAGTATCAGGGGGCACATGATATCATGTAAGCATTTTAGGGTAAAAACCAAATCCATTTGGTTGATTCCTTTAAGTGAGATGATACGAAAACACTAATTACCTATTGGTCAACTATTAAGCATTTACCCCAGTTCATCATGATGTACAGATCAGCATGGAAGCTCTAGGTGCAGGGTCGGCTCCAGGTTTCAGCCGGAACCTGGGCAGCAGAGCCTCAGTGGGCCCCTGGGTGACCAAGCCTCAGTAGGTCCCTGGGTGGCAGAGCCTCAGTGGGCCCCTGGGTGACCAAGCCTCAGTAGGTCCCTGGGCGGCAGAGCCTCAGTGGGCCCCTGGGTGACCAAGCCTCAGTAGGTCCCTGGGCGGCAGAGCCTCAGTGGACCCCTGGGTGACCAAGCCTCAGTAGGTCCCGGGGCGGCAGAGCCTCAGTGGGCCCCTGGGTGAACAAGCCTCAGTAGGTCCCTGGGTGGCAGAGCCTCAGTGGGCCCCTGGGTGACCAAGCCTCAGTAGGTCCCTGGGCGGCAGAGCCTCAGTGGGCCCCTGGGTGACCAAGCCTCAGTAGGTCCCTGGGCGGCAGAGCCTCAGTGGGCCCCTGGGTGACCAAGCCTCAGTAGGTCCCTGGGTGGCAGAGCCTCAGTGGGCCCCTGGGTGACCAAGCCTCAGTAGGTCCCTGGGTGGCAGAGCCACAGTGGAAAGTGGAAAGTTCCCTTTAGTGGTCCTGAGTTTCGTCCTGCACACTACTGATTTCTACTGAATTCCGGCATGGGCAAGATGAGCCAATCCTGGAAGCCAAACCCAAGCTATTTAGAGAAGGTAATGGGGCACTTGTGGTCCCCTCGTTCTAGCAGTCAGGCCCTGATTATCAGACATTTATCCCCTGAATAGGGGACATCATGTGAATACATTTACTAAGGGTCAGCGGAGTGCATTTTCGTGGGGTTTTCCCCGACGATTTCCTTTTTGTGCACGCGACAGAAATTGGGGGGGGGGGGCGAGCCATCGGACAACCCGACGGATTCAGACAACGCGTGGGACCTAACATTTAGAAATGTGTCGTAAGACACACACTTACAAGCATCGGGAAGAAGCAGGTGAACTCCGGCGGACCTCGGTGCAGACGCGTTGGGTTCCAGGAACCCGGGCGCACGATCTTAGTGAATCCCAGCAGACCCGAATCCTCGTCAAACAAAGCACCGCGGGATCGCGACAGGACCGGATAAGTAATTCTGCCCCAATGTGATTAATGGAAATTCAAGTAGATTATCTATAGAAGAAAGGTGACACGTAAACAGCTCAACATTTACAAATTAAAATGTATCCATGAAAAACCAAGCCCTCACGTGGTCACGTAGACCCTTAGAATGCAGGACATAACATAAGAGTAGTGTCTGGTCCATAATGGGATGAGTCCGGGGCTCGTTGTGTATCCACAGAGATGTAGAAGGACTTTGAAGGAGACCGCGGCTGATGCCTCGTTACATCTTCATTCAGTGACTGCTCCATCTTCTGGCATGAAGTCCAGCTGCACCCGGCAAGCGGCTTTATGAGCACAGTCTTAGAGAACGGCCATATGCTTCTCCGTAAGGAGATGCCAGAATCTGTAACTCAATCTGGAACTGATTTAGAAAGAGATGATATCATTAAATTGACATTGGGTTTTAACCCTGGATTTAACGTATCCGTATTCCGACCCTCGACTTTGCTGTTAACCAGGACTTGGATAAGAAGCTCCATTTTCTTGGAGAACTGACAAGATTGACACCTTCTGCAGCGTCAGCTGAGTCCCGTCTGCTCATCACCTTCCCCATGCTCTGTACTCAGGGCAGAAGCGTCTACACGGTGACTCAGGGTGGACTGTGCCAGGAGATATTGTATCATCCAGAGCCCGAGCTCTGCTGACCTGCCCGTGTCTTCAGCTCTGCTATGTGTAGTCCTCATGACCTGCTCGTGTCTTCAGCTCTGCTATGTGTAGTTCTCATGACCTGCTGGTGTCTTCAGCTCTGCTATGTATAGTTCTCATGACCTGCTGGTGTCTTCAGCTCTGCTATGTATAGTTCTCATGACCTGCCCGTGTCTTCAGCTCTGCTATGTGTAGTTCTCATGACCTGCTCGTGTCTTCAGCTCTGCTATGTGTAAATCTCATGACCTGCTCGTGTCTTCAGCTCTGCTATGTGTAGTACTCATGACCTGCTCGTGTCTTCAGCCCTGCTATGTGTAGTTCTCATGACCTGCTCGTGTCTTCAGCACTGCTATGTGTAGTTCTCATGACCTGCTTGTGTCTTCAGCTCTGCTATGTGTAGTTCTCATGACCTGCTCGTGTCTTCAGCTCTGCTATGTGTAGTTCTCATGACCTGCTTGTGTCTTCAGCTCTGCTATGTGTAGTTCTCATGACCTGCTCGTGTCTTCAGCTCTGCTATGTGTAGTTCTCATGACCTGCTAGTGTATTCAGCTCTGCTATGTGTAGTTCTCATGACCTGCTAGTGTATTCAGCTCTGCTATGTGTAGTTCTCATGACATGCTCGTGTCTTCAGCTCTGCTACGTACAGTTCTCATGACCTGCTAGTGTATTCAGATCTGCTATGTGTAGTTCTCATGACCTGCTCATGTCTTCAGCTCTGCTATGTGTAGTTCTCATGACCTGCTTGTGTCTTCAGCTCTGCTATGTGTAGTTCTCATGACCTGCTAGTGTATTCAGCTCTGCTATGTGTAGTTCTCATGACCTGCTAGTGTATTCAGCTCTGCTATGTGTAGTTCTCATGACCTGCTCGTGTCTTCAGCTCTGCTATGTACAGTTCTCATGACCTACCCATGTCTTCAGCTCTGCTATGTGTAGTTCTCATGACCTGCTAGTGTATTCAGCTCTGCTAAGTGTTGTTTTCATGACCTGCTCATGTCTTCAGCTCTGCTATGTACAGTTCTCATGACCTACCCATGTCTTCAGCTCTGCTATGTGTAGTTTTCATGACCTGCTCGTGTCTTCAGCTCTGCTATGTGTAGTTCTCATGACCTGCTAGTGTATTCAGCTCTGCTATGTGTAGTTCTCATGACCTGCTAGTGTATTCAGCTCTGTTATGTGTAGTTCTCATGACCTGCTCGTGTCTTCAGCTCTGCTATGTACAGTTCTCATGACCTACCCATATCTTCAGCTCTGCTATGTGTAGTTCTCATGACCTGCTCGTGTCTTCAGCTCTGTTATGTGTAGTTCTCATGACCTGCTAGTGTATTCAGCTCTACTATGTGTAGTTCTCATGACCTGCTCGTGTCTTCAGCTCTGCTATGTGTAGTTCTCATGACCTGCTAGTGTATTCAGCTCTGCTATGTGTAGTTCTCATGACCTGCTCGTGTCTTCAGCTCTGCTATGTGTAGTTCTCATGACCTGCTCGTGTCTTCAGCTCTGCTATGTGTAGTTCTCATGACCTGCTAGTGTATTCAGCTCTGCTATGTGTAATTCTCATGACCTGCTAGTGTATTCAGCTCTGCTATGTGTAGTTCTCATGACCTGCTCGTGTCTTCAGCTCTGCTATGTACAGTTCTCATGACCTACCCATATCTTCAGCTCTGCTATGTGTAGTTCATATGACCTGCTCGTGTCTTCAGCTCTGCTATGTACAGTTCTCATGACCTACCCATATCTTCAGCTCTGCTATGTGTAGTTCATATGACCTGCTCGTGTCTTCAGCTCTGCTATGTATAGTTTAGCCCCAGGCTACAATAATCAGCTATAACAGATATCACATTTGTCTGCAATTAAGTTTTATTGTTAATCCCGATTCTGATAACAACCCAACATTTTTAAAATCCAATGGTCACAAAGACCAAAGAAATTTTGTCTGGATCTACGATTATAAAATATACAGTTCCGACTTACATACAAATTCAACTTAAGGACAAACCTCCAGAACCTATCTTGTAAGTAACTCGGGGACTGCCTGTAAAGTTGTAAAGGACTTAGTATGTTTTGGACAAATTATTCCTCCTAGTGACCCCATTTAATGTTCTGAAATGAATACTACACTCCTGCTCAGCCACGTAGTTTGGTACACAGCCAACACCACTCCTTATGAGGTGCACAAACCGATCCGAAGCCCTCGGATACATAGCAACATAAAGATATTATGATCCGGCTACACTCATAAACAATTCAAAGGATACTGAAAAACTCTTCTTTATTTATGCTAAAAACTCAAGATCAGCGGTTTTCAGCACCAGGCAAAAAATTGCGTTGATCTTGTTTGACGCTGTATTTTTTTTTTTTTTGTTGCATGAATTTTTATCATCAATAAAGAAGGGTTTTTAGTTCCCCCCCCCCCTGTTGGTTATGAGTTGAGCCGGATTGTAATCTCTAAAGGTGGAAAAACTTTCCAATGCTGCAAGAGTTAAATTTTATAAATCTTTGCCATTTTGACTTGGAATTGTTTTTATACTTTGATTTATAGATCTGCGTATGGTGTTATTTTTTGGGAGGAAAAATTGAAGTTTTCACTACAGGGTTCAGCAATGCTGATAATTTTTGTAAAATTTTGATAGCCCGGACATTTTCAGACATGGAGGTGCCTATTGCTTTTATGAATATATTTGTTAATTTATGGATATATGCGTTCTATGGTAGGTAATTTTATTATGTATTGAGACCCTCAGGGGAGTGTGAACCTTAGGGGGTCTGATCTCTCATATAATATACTGGAAACCATTAGCTACTCTCGGTCAATACTTAGATACAGTCTTAAACAGTGTTTTTCCTGATCTCTGTATTCTGATATCTTGCCCTTATTCCTGTATTCAGACTTTCCTTCTGCTTTGTGATTTGGAACTGCATTTGTCCTCTTTGTCATGACACAGTAATAGTGACCAGTCTTCTGTGATTTATTTTTGTCTTGTCTTCTTCTACATGTTTTGCACTTTGGCACAAGGTGGGAACATCTTCTAGTTGTCTACCCTCTGTCTACGGTTGGGCCTGGCAATAGGCAGGGAAAGCTGGAGTAGAAGGTGAAGTCTTAGGGCCTACTATCTTTGTCTGTGTCTCAGTCTGTTACCAGACCCTGAATTACGCATATGAATAAAATTAATCTAATTAAGGACATAATTTTTGATCTACAATAGAATTTGTTAAATAAAATCAGAAATTCATGCCTGTCCCCTGCCCATCCAGCTTCCTGTCCCCTGCCCAACCGGGTCCCCGTCCCCTGCCCACCCGGCTCCCCGTCCCCTGCCCACCTACTCCCCGTCCCCTGCCCACCCGGCTCCCCGTCCCCTGCCCACCCGGCTCCCCGTCCCCTACCCACCCGGCTCCCCGTCCCCTGCCCATCCAGCTTCCTGTCCCCTGCCCATCCGGGTCCCCCTCCCCTGCCCACCCGGCTCCCTGTCCCCTGCCCTTCCGGCTCCCCGTCCCCTGCCCTTCCGGCTCCCCGTCCCCTGCCCTTCCGGCTCCCCGTCCCCTGCCCATCCGGCTCCCCATCCCATGCCCATCCGGCTCCCCATCCCCCGCCCACCCAGCTCCCCGTCCCAACACTCCCAAAATGGAAATGGGGAGAATTAGGTGCCATCTTCGCCACATAAAGAGAAGGCATAGTCAACCTCTCCCATAGAAAGTTTTCAAAGTCTAGAAAATCTAATACCTTCAATGTGTCTAATGGGAATCTCTCCACGATTTAGATACAACACATCCGGTATCGGCCATAGAGAATGGACACTCTCATTTCTTCTCATTTCCTCTCATATGATGACCAGGGAGACCTCCAGGTCCAATCCTCTTTTCTTGGGGGCGCAACGTCTGGAGCAGGACCGGTTGTACTTTTGAGTATACGTCGGAAGTTAGCGATGAGTCTTACAAGAGTCTTCAGAAGTCGGAAAAAGAAAATATTTTCTTCTCTTTCGGGAGGATTTTCTTGGATTGCTTTCCATGCTTCATGGGGGACTTAGAAAGGATTGAATTTGTTGTGGCTACTAACACTTGTGACCTTGTGAGGCGGTGATCTGGCAGCTTCCATCGATGTTCTTGGCTTTATAACGTCTGTTTATTATTTCTGGTTACAAGGTTTGTACTTGCAATTAAGAATAATCAGCAGACAGTACACACTGGCTTCATGACGAGGGTGCGACTAATGTGTCCAAGGTGAAAACCAATCTCCTCTTCTTAATCCAAGGCCAGGAGATCGCATTGAGGTTAACAATGTTTTTCAAGCCCCCCCCCCCCCCCCCCCCCCGGTAACCAAATACAACACAAACAGAAGAAGGGCAAATAAATCTATCACAATATAATGAGCTTGAGGCCACAGAGAAGACTTTTGCTTATCCTCCCTCACCCGCCCTTGGCTGATGACAGCTGACTATCTCCAAGCTGCAGAGTCACATTCTTGGTGGCTCTGTACTCGGGCCGAATCGGGTGAAAATAGACTTCTGTTTCCTTACTTAAAGTTCAAGAGTTATAACAATGATACAAACACGTACTATGTATAACGTGTGGACAAATCACAGCAAGGACAGACTCCTAGACCCCCCCCATTCTGCAACCCCATGTGACCAGTAGTAGGTTTAGCAAGTATCGCTCTCTCCATCAGGCTTTATGGGGGTTATTTATCATTAGACCACATCCTTGGGGCAGTTCTTTGTCAATGTTTGGAGCTTGGCTGATCATCAGATTCATTAAAGTGGCTTTGGCCCTTTAATAAATGTTTTAGGTCTACTTACTGTATGGGATTTTTTTTCTCGAAAAGTCCCAAAAAAGTTTCAAAATGCATAAAAAGTCCCAGCACATAGACCAGCAGGGACTGGGGTAACTATGAGACTTTTTGCAAAAGTGGCTTTACACAGTGTTGTACTAGCAGCTGTTCTATGTTTATGCCAAATTAATGAAGAGGCCGAAATAGTCGTATGAGACTTTTTAGCAGTGAAAAGTCCCAAAAAACCTCAATGTGAATTTGAGACTTTTTTAACACTTTTTTACTCCAAAAATATATGGTTAGAACTTTTGAACACTGTTACTTATCAAAGCGATTCTGAGATTTTTTCCCCACATGTCGTGCTTCATTTTAGTGGTAAATTTTGCCTGATAAGTTTTACGTTTTTTCGCAGGTGTTACACTGGATATCAGCTATTCCAGCTTGGCTCAGATCTTGGGCTGATCCGGGATCAGCTCAGAGTCAGATATATCCGCCACGGAGCCGGAAGGGGTTACACAATATATTGCATTTATAGTTTGGGGTTATATAAATGTAGCAATAGCATATATATGCGTTTTTTTTATTAGGGAGATTTAAGTTTTATTTATATGTTTTATCAGGGTGCTGATGTGGGTGTTTTGGCACAAAGAAGATTTCTGGTAGGAGGGTCAAAGAGGCTACTGGGGTGTGGAGTAGCCGTGCTGTGTAGCCTCATGTCCGGCTACTCCCCGCCCCAGTAGCTTCTTTAGAAAATGTACATATTAGCCAAATAAAAGTTCTCAAAATATTGCGGGGATGTGAGGATTAGCCCTTAAAAGGACTATCCTCACGTCCTATAGATGCACCTCCACCCAATCTACCTTTATAGGTAGATACGTGGTGGTAGGTTTCCTTTAAACTTTCAGGCAATAATAATTTATGGTTCATGTTTTGTTTTTATTTGTAACTCATGGTGAACCTGGAAATGGTCACAATGTTTGTAACCCCTGTGAGCTGACTCATAGGAGCACATTTACTAAGGGTCCGCATGGCACATTTTCATCTGGTTTTCCGATTATTTGCGCCGCATTTAACAGGAGTTGTTGGCGCATGCGATTGGATTTTGGCGCAATCGTGCCGACTTGAATGCGACACAAATCGGGGGTGTGGCCGACGGACAACCCGACGGATTCGGACAAACTGCGGGATTTACAATTCAAATTGTGTCGCAAGACAATGCACTCACATACACCAGGAAGAAGAAGGTGAACTCCGGCAGACCTGAGCGGGGAAGCAACACATGCAGGAAAATGGACGCACAATGTTGATGAATCGCGCCGGGATTTACAACTAGTATTACATATATAAACACACATAAAAAAACTAAAACTCAACCCACAACATTTTTCAGCATTTATCTGGCTATGCTGAAAAATAAGTTTGGAAAGAAAAGAAAAACAAGAACCTTCCCATAGATTTTATCGAACACGTGTTCCGTGCCCTTTCCCGTCCATCTATATTTACTACTTACTGTAGATTATTGAATTTGTTTCACTTCTAAATATTTCATGAGAAAATCGTGAGAGAGTTTACGATCAAAAGACGATGGCATGCGGCTCGCACAGCTAATTAATGGCGTCTCAGCTTACACAGCCGTCATTACTAAGATCCTCGATATTAGATACCACATGGCAGAATTAGACTGACACTGAGACTCTGCGCGCTGATCAGAGAAATCTTACGAATTTCAGAAACTTGTAAGGAGTCTTCTACTTGTCAGGAGTCTTCTACTTGTCAGGAGTCTTCTTCTTGTCAGGAGTCTTCTTCTTGTCAGGAGTCTTCTTCTTGTCAGGAGTCTTCTTCTTGTCAGGAGTCTTCTTCTTGTCTGGAGTCTTCTTCTTGTCTGGAGTCTTCTTCTTGTCAGGAGTCTTCTTCTTGTCAGGAGTCTTCTTCTTGTCAGGAGTCTTCTTCTTGTCAGGAGTCTTCTTGTCAGGAGTCTTCTTCTTGTCAGGAGTCTTCTTCTTGTCAGGAGTCTTCTTCTTGTAAGGAGTCTTCTACTTGTCAGGAGTCTTCTTCTTGCCAGGAGTCTTCTTGTCAGGAGTCTTCTTCTTGTAAGGAGTCTTCTTCTTGTCAGGAGTCTTTTGATTCTTCTGAGTTGTTCTTGTCAGGAGTCTTCTTCTTGTAAGAAGTCTTCTTCTTGTCAGGAGTCTTCTTCTTCTAAGGAGTCTTCTTCTTCTAAGGAGTCTTCTTCTTCTAAGGAGCCTTCTTCTTGTCAGAAGCCTTCTTCTTGTAAGGAGTCTTCTTCTTGTCAGGAGTCTTCTTCTTGTCAGGAGTCTTCTTGTCAAGAGTCTTCTTGTCAGGAGTCTTCTACTTGTCAGGAGTCTTCTTCTTGTAAGGAGTCTTCTTGTAAGGAGTCTTCTACTTGTCAGGAGTCTTCTTCTTGCCAGGAGTCTTCTTGTCAGGAGTCTTCTTCCTGTCAGGAGTCTTTTGATTCTTCTGAGTTGTTCTTGTCAGGACTCTTCTTCTTGTCAGGAGTCTTCTTCCTGTCAGGAGTCTTCTTCTTGTAAGGAGTCTTCTTCTTGTCAGGAGTCTTTTGATTCTTCTGAGTTGTTCTTGTCAGGAGTCTTCTTCTTGTAAGAAGTCTTCTTCTTGTCAGGAGTCTTCTTCTTGTAAGGAGTCTTCTTCTTGTAAGGAGTCTTCTTCTTGTAAGGAGTCTTCTTCTTCTAAGGAGTCTTCTTCTTCTAAGGAGTCTTCTTCTTGTCAGGAGTCTTCTTCTTGTCAGGAGTCTTCTTCTTGTCAGGAGTCTTCTTCTTGTAAGAAGTCTTCTTCTTGTCAGGAGTCTTCTTGTCAGGAGTCTTCTTCTTGTCAGGAGTCTTCTTCTTGTCAGGGGTCTTCTTCTTGTCAGGAGTCTTCTTCTTGTCAGGTGTCTTCTTCTTGTCAGGTGTCTTCTTCTTGTCAGGAGTCTTCTTCTTGTCAGGAGTCTTCTTTTTGTAAGAAGTCTTCTTCTTGTCAGGAGTCTTCTTCTTGTAAGAAGTCTTCTTCTTGTCAGGAGTCTTCTTCTTGTCAGGAGTCTTCTTCTTGTCAGGAGTCTTCTTCTTGTAAGGAGTCTTCTACTTGTCAGGAGTCTTCTTCTTGCCAGGAGTCTTCTTGTCAGGAGTCTTCTTCTTGTAAGGAGTCTTCTTCTTGTCAGGAGTCTTTTGATTCTTCTGAGTTGTTCTTGTCAGGAGTCTTCTTCTTGTAAGAAGTCTTCTTCTTGTCAGGAGTCTTCTTCTTCTAAGGAGTCTTCTTCTTCTAAGGAGTCTTCTTCTTCTAAGGAGCCTTCTTCTTGTCAGAAGCCTTCTTCTTGTAAGGAGTCTTCTTCTTGTCAGGAGTCTTCTTCTTGTAAGAAGTCTTCTTCTTGTCAGGAGTCTTCTTCTTGTCAGGAGTCTTCTTGTCAAGAGTCTTCTTGTCAGGAGTCTTCTTCTTGTCAGGTGTCTTCTTCTTGTCAGTAGTCTTCTTGTCAAGAGTCTTCTTCTTGTCAGGAGTCTTCTACTTGTCAGGAGTCTTCTTCTTGTAAGGAGTCTTCTTGTAAGGAGTCTTCTACTTGTCAGGAGTCTTCTTCTTGCCAGGAGTCTTCTTGTCAGGAGTCTTCTTCCTGTCAGGAGTCTTTTGATTCTTCTGAGTTGTTCTTGTCAGGACTCTTCTTCTTGTCAGGAGTCTTCTTCCTGTCAGGAGTCTTCTTCTTGTAAGGAGTCTTCTTCTTGTCAGGAGTCTTTTGATTCTTCTGAGTTGTTCTTGTCAGGAGTCTTCTTCTTGTAAGAAGTCTTCTTCTTGTCAGGAGTCTTCTTCTTGTAAGATGTCTTCTTCTTGTAAGGAGTCTTCTTCTTCTAAGGAGTCTTCTTCTTGTCAGGAGTCTTCTTCTTGTCAGGAGTCTTCTTCTTGTCAGGTGTCTTCTTCTTGTCAGGAGTCTTCTTCTTGTCAGGAGTCTTCTTCTTGTAAGAAGTCTTCTTCTTGTCAGGAGTCTTCTTCTTGTCAGGAGTCTTCTTCTTGTCAGGGGTCTTCTTCTTATCAGGAGTCTTCTTCTTGTCAGGTGTCTTCTTCTTGTCAGGTATCTTCTTCTTGTCAGGAGTCTTCTTCTTGTCAGGAGTCTTCTTTTTGTAAGAAGTCTTCTTCTTCTCAGGAGTCTTCTTCTTGTAAGAAGTCTTCTTCTTGTCAGGAGTCTTCTTCTTGTCAGGAGTCTTCTTGTCAGGAGTCTTCTTCTTGTCAGGTGTCTTCTTCTTGTCAGTAGTCTTCTTGTCAAAAGTCTTCTTCTTGTCAGGTGTCTACTTCTTGTCAGGTGTCTTCTTCTTGTAAGAAGTCTTCTTCTTGTCAGGAGTCTTCTTCTTGTGAGGAGTCTTCATCTTGTCAGGAGTCTTCATCTTGTCAGGAGTCTTCTTCTTGTAAGGAGTCTTCTTCTTGTCAGGTGTCTTCTTCTTGTCAGGAGTCTTCTTCTTACCGGGAGTCTTCTTCTTACCGGGAGTCTTCTTTTTGTCGGGAGTCTTCTGATTCTTCGGAGTCTTCTTCTTGTAATAAGTCTTCTTCTTGTCAGGCGTCTTCTTCTTGTCAGGCGTCTTCATCTTGTCAGGAGTCTTCTTCTTGTCAGGTGTCTTCTTCTTGTCAGGAGTCTTCTTCTTACTGGGAGTCTTCTTTTTGTCGGGAGTCTTCTGATTCTTCGGAGTCTTCTTCTTGTAATAAGTCTTCTTCTTGTCAGGCGTCTTCTTCTTGTCAGGAGTCTTCTTCTTGTCAGGAGTCTTCTTCTAGTCAGGAGTCTTCTTCTAGTCAGGAGTCTTCTGATTCTTCAGAGTCTTCTGATTCTTCTGCTCCGGGGCTCCTTGGTCGTCCACATTACAGAGATACCACATTTCTGTTTAAAGTTAATTATTTAGATGCTTATTATAAGGTCAAACAGTGAGGTCACACAATAATAGAGACTCATGGGAGTGTTTAACCCCTAACGGACCGGGCCTTTTTTGCTTTTGCATTTCTGTTTTTCACTCCTTACCGTCAAAAAGCGAAAACTATTTTTATTTTTCCTTTAACAAAGCTCTAGGAGGGTTTATTATCTATGTGAAAAAATACAATACCGGGTGTCCATATTTAATATTTTTTACAAATTCCAAATGCTGTGTTTTTTATTAAAAAAAATGCAGTTGCAGCAATTTCTTACGGGTCTCATAGTTACGTTTTTCACTGTTACACATGCACAAGATTTGCAGAGTAGTCACCGGCTGTCTGCCTGAAGAAGGGGGCAGCACTAGGTGGGCAGCCGAGGAGCAGAGTGTATAAATTAAAATGTAGAAGAGCCCAGACGGGATCCCTTGACACCCCCAGAGCCCCTGAGGCTCATTTACCTATTTCTTAAAACCTCTTTTCTTTAGCAAATTGCAGGAATTCCAGGATATAACAGAGAGACCACCGGACTTCATCTTTAGTAACTGTTGGTTGCAGCGGAGACTTATTCATGTTTAAGGTTTCGTCCACACATGACAATCACTAATGAAAAACTTGTATTACTATTTATGTGATTTGCTGTTTATCTACACTAGATATTTCGTTTTTAATATTCCCTAGTGTTGGCCACTAGAAGGGGGCTTCGGCTGTGACCTGTGCACATACAACAGAGCCCCACAGAGCCCAGCAGGGTTGGGAGTACAGAGATACACAGCTGTGTCTGTGCTGTTACACATGTAATGAGTCGCCGCTGGCAGCTTAGCGCAACGTACAGTCACTTCTGTTCTCAAAACTTGTCTTTCTGCTTTTAGGAGAACCAGAGCAGGATCTTTCCCCCTCCCCAATCATCTCATCATGGTAGATCCTGCCCCAGGCAGTAACCAATGTACTGTTGCATTGGTGCATTGACAAAGTTCCCAGATGATGCTCCCTCTAGTGGCCAATAGTAGTAATTAAAATATTATTTATTTAAATTATTATTTTTCCAAAATTGTGAAAAAATTAAAATGCCTCCCAAAAATAATTTACATTTATTAAAAAATAATAAATATTTGGTGACGTAATGGTAACCCCCCCAAAATGGCCTATAACCTGGGACTGGGTGCAGAACAAATAGGTTTTCCATGGCCCCTACATTGTATAAACCCCCACTTATATTGCCCCCTTTTATGTAATCCCCCCACCTCTTTCTTTTTGCTCTGAATAAAAAAAAAAAATGACATACTCACCTTTCCTCATAGCATTGGTCTTCTCTGCAGCTGGCAGGTGACATGTCACGACATCATCCCGCCTGCAAGTATTAGCGCTGTGCATAGCCTCATCAGAGGGGTGCGGGAGAACAGGAAGAGGGCAGTGTATCATTCTTTTTTGCATTACAAAAGTCATGACTTATTTTTCCATACTACAGTGTTAGAAATTTTTGTGAATCTATCTCTTCTCTATTACACCCTGCCTTCTATCTCTTCTCTATTACAGACTGCCTTCCTATCTCTTCTCTATTACAGCCTGCCTTCTATCTCTTCTCTATTACAGCCTGCCTTCTATCTCTTCTCTATTACAGCCTGCCTTCTATCTCTTCTCTATTACAGCCTGCCTTCTATCTCTTCTCTATTACAGCATGCCTTTATGTCTCTCTTCTATCACAGCCTGTCTTTTATCTCTTCTCTATTACAACCTGCCTTTATCTCTCTTCTCTATTACAGCCTGCCTTCTATCTCTTCTCTATTACAGCATGCCTTTCTATCTCTTCTCTATTACAGCCTGCCTTCTATCTCTTCTCTATTACAGCCTGCCTTCTATCTCTTCTCTATTACAGCCTGTCTTTCTATCTCTTCTCTATTACAGCCTGCCTTTATCTCTCTTCTCTATTACAGCCTGCCTTTATCTCTCTTCTCTATTACAGCCTACCTTCTATCTCTTCTCTATTACAGCCTGCCTTCTATCTCTTCTCTATTACAACCTGCCTTCTATCTCTTCTCTATTACAGCCTGCCTTCTATCTCTTCTCTATTACAGCCTGCCTTCTATCTCTTCTCTGTTACAGCCTGCCTTCTATCTCTTCTCTATTACAGCCTGCCTTTCATCTCTTCTCTATTACAGCCTGCCTTTCTATCTCTTCTCTATTACAGCCTGCCTTTCTATCTCTTCTCTATTACAGCCTGCCTTCTATCTCTTTTCTATTACAGCCTGCCTTCTATCTATTTTCTATTACAGCCTGCCTTCCTATCTCTTCTCTATTACAGCCTGCCTTTCTATCTCTTTTCTATTACAGCCTGCCTTCTATCTCTTCTCTATTACAGCCTGCCTTCTATGTCTTCTATATTACAGCCTGCCTTCTATGTCTTCTCTATTACAGCCTGCCTTCTATCTCTTCTCTATTACAGCCTGCCTTCTATCTCTTCTCTATTACAGCCTGCCTTCTATCTCTTCCCTAGTACAGCCTGCCTTCTATCTCTTCTCTATTACAGCCTGCGTTCTATCTCTTCACATCATGCCTTCTATCTCTTCTCTATTACAGCCTGCCTTTATTTCTCTTCTCTATTACAGCCTGCCTTTATCTCTCTTCTCTATTACAGCCTACCTTCTATCTCTTCTCTATTACAGCCTGCCTTCTATCTCTTCTATATTACAGCCTGCCTTCTATCTCTTCTATATTACAGCCTGCCTTCTATCTCTTCTCTATTACAGCCTGCCTTTCTATCTCTTCTCTATTACAGCCTGCCTTTCTATCTCTTCTCTATTACAGCCTGCCTTTCTATCTCTTCTCTATTACAGCCTGCCTTTCTATCTCTTCTATATTACAGCCTGCCTTTCTATCTCTTCTATATTACAGCCTGCCTTCTATCTCTTCTCTATTACAGCCTGCCTTTCTATCTCTTCTCTAGTACAGCCTGCCTTCTATCTCTTCTATATTACAGCCTGCCTTCTATCTCTTCTCTATTACAGCCTGCCTTTCTATCTCTTCTCTATTACAGCCTGCCTTTCTATCTCTTCCCTAGTACAGCCTGCCTTCTATCTCTTTTCTATTACAGCCTGCCTTCTATCTCTTCTCTATTACAGCCTGCCTTTCTATCTCTTCCCTAGTACAGCCTGCCTTTATCTTCTCCCACAGTCTAGTATTCATCAGGTTCAGCTTTGTCCTAGACATCCTCCGCAGATCTCTAATCCTGCAGATAGATCTCACAAGAGTTTTGTATTGCAAGGCGATGCCAGTCCTGAACTTGTGACCAAAGACCCTAAAATAACCCGTCAGACAGCTTGTAATATATGGCTGGATTACGTGGTCATGTGTCTGAGGACAGTCCCTCCAAATATTCAGAAATGAGCTCAGAGCACTGTGTCACCAGCAGCAGAGAACTCCAAGAACAAGACAAGCTGCGTAACCCTTATGTCCCGTCATCTATACATGCTAAAAATATGACTTTTCATTTAATACATGTGTTATTGCCAAAAAAAAAAATGTCATAATGACCCCACCCATAGTGCAAGGAATCGGAGTGACTTATAACTGAGGCTCTTCAGACATTTGCCCTGGAGATATGACGTAGTGTTACACTGCAAAATAGTCCCTGAAGAATATGTCTGGGCACGAATGTTAATAATGGGGAACCCCCTTCAGCGCCTCATGGTCACTGCCCTTTTTGATTTTTCACCTCTCCAACTTCTGAAAGCCGTAACTTTTTTTTATTTTCCTATTTACATATCTGTATGAGGGCTCGTTATCTGCCAGAAATATTCCCAGTGTCTGTATTTAGAGGAAATCTCCCACCATCCTGATAAATCATAAAATTCCTCATAGATTCTCCTTCCTTCTAAAATCAACTTTTAAAATCATGCTAATGAACCTAAAGAGCTCCTGGTGGTCAGACTGCTGCACTGTCTCCCCCTCTACTCCATGATGTAATCTCACTGCAGCAGAGGAAGTTCCAGCAGAAGGTGCTCCTGTACAGTGTAACAGCCTGTGAACCTACAGCTTTGTTTACATCCCCAGAGCTTGTCTGGCTCATTAGGATAATTATAAAAGTTGATTTTCGAAGGAAGAATGTCATAGATAAGAAATATAAGAAGATTATCACAGTCACGGTGCCGGGATCTATGAGTAATGTTCCTGGTTTATCAGGATGGATTTTCGGGGTAAGTTTCCTGTAATATTCCATGTATCCGGAAGCTGGAAATGATTCCAAATGTAGAACAATTTACAAAGATATGCAATTGCACCCATTTTTTTTAGGGGTTCATATTTACAGCTTTCAAGCCACTGAATATATAGTTTTATGTTTTAATACCTTTCAAGAAAAGAAAACGTTGGTGTACTGCATATTCTGACACCCATAACATTTCCATCCTTCTGTGTAGGGTGATATATTTTGTGGGGTGAGCCTACGATTCAGTTTATACCATTTTAAAGACTGTTCGACCTTTTGATGACCTTAAAATTAATGTTTGGCAAAATGTTACAGAAATAATAATCATTATGATATTTTGATAGATGTGGCACATTTGTGATTTCTAGGGAATAAGGGTTATTGAACTTAAATTTTTTTTTTTTAATTTTACATGTTTTCAACAATTTTTTTTCATTTTTTTAACAATTTTTGTAAGCCCCATAGGTTTCCTTTACCAGAAGGATGTAGTGCTGTGTTTATGTACTTACATGCCGGCGTGTGCCCAGGGAAAAACGATCTGTTTTTTAATAGTTAATGGCTTGGTTTCAGCGAAAATCCACTTTTAAAACTATGGAAATGAGCCTCAGTGGTTCCCGTGTATGTCACAGAAGCCCCTTCTGGCTCCATCGTCTGCTAATTATTCGTGCCTCACTTCAGCACTTATGTCCGCCACAACGCTCGCCAGCCAGACAGCCGGTGAGGTCAACCGCTCTTGCATGCCGCGCATGTGCAGTATTTGATCGTTGATTGCGCCTAAGATGGCGGTGCCCAGGTGAGATGGTTGTGTTTTACCACGAGACGTTGGCGTTAGGATTGAGTCAGTGAGCCCCCTCCATATTGCCTTAAAGGGAACCTCTCACCACATTTTTCACAACTACAACTAGTGGCAGGTTCCCATAGAGCCCTAGTAACTATCTGTCACCCTTATTTTAGCTAAAAGTTGTCCAGCCTCATGTCCCCACAGAATCAGCTTTATAATTTTACCTGATTTCCAGGGATGTCTATAGCGAGTCAAGGTGGCCGTGGCCTTCTCGGGCTGAATACAGCAGCTCCTCCCCATGCTATCTCTGCATGCAGCAGTAATGTCATGTGACCAGGGTGACATCATTGCAGGTCCTTTAGCCTCCTAACATAAGCAAACTATAAACCAAGCATATATCTCATGAAATCACAACATATCATATCACATGAAATCACAGCAGCCTGCATGGAGAGGAGTAGAAGTCCATAGAGGCTGCTGTGATTTTTTATGTGGTCAGATATGTGCATGGGGTACAGTTTGCTAATGTTAAGAAGCTAAAGTACCTGTAATGATGTCAATCTGGTCACATGACATTAGGTGTAGCTCCATAACTCACCTTAAAGATGCATAGATACCAGACAAGATTATAACTCTGATTTTAATGGGGATTTGAGGGGAACACTGTTTAGCTAAAAAAAAAAAGGGCTCAGATAGTTACTGGGGCTCAATAGGAACCTGCCACTAGCTGTATTTGTGAAAAATATGGTGACAGGTTCCCTTTAATGATGCCATGAGGATATATTTGGTACAATTGTACCAAGAAATTGTCTTTGCCATGGCAAAAAAACATCCACGACACTCTGCGAGCCCCGCGCCATCTGTCGTTACTGTAATACTCAGTGTTTTGCAAAATCAAGAGAATAGTAATAGGCATCTCATCTTACTGAACCAGACAAGCACTTAAAACCTCCTCACACCAACTCAAGTGTTCGGACACAGCCGGCGATGACATATAAAGACGCAATATGAGCCCCTCCTGTGCTAAAACAGCAATTACATTCACAATTACCGCTAAACGAGCTGTCGCCTAAGGAAAACATGATTGGAGTCTATTAGTCAGGGGGGCGTGTCACTGGTGTGTCAAAAAGAAGCGTAAACCAAAGGCTCAGTTAGTTGAAGTTTTATGAAAAATATGATATGTTTACATTTGATATGTATAAACACTTATGCAAAATATATATTAACCCCTTCAGTTTTTTGCTGCTGTGTTGGGTGTCTCTTTCTTTATTTTTGATGACGTTTTTAATTTGTTGGACTGTAACGGCCTTTTGATCACTTTTTATAGAATTTTTTTATATTTTTCAAGGTGGCAAAAAAGTGGCATTTCCGACTTTGGACGTTATGTTCCGTTACGCGATTAAATGCTGGGGAAAACTGTTATTATATTTTGATAGATCGGACATTTTGGGATGTGACGATACCGACCATGTTTATGATTTTGATGTTTATTTATATCAATTATAGGAAAGGGGGTGATTTGAATTTTTAGGTTTTTTTAAAAAATTAAATTAGTTTTTTCTTTGCTTCACTATTTTTCAGACCCCTAGGGTACTTTAACCCTAGGTTGTCTGATTGATCCTACCATATATGTATGGAGAGGGTACGTCATAGCCGACGTGTGACTTTCAGATAGGTCACTTGTCGATTAGGGGTCCAAAGTATCCACGTGTCAGTATTTCGCATCCCATTAAGGCCATGGGCCAATCAGGCCACACAGGGGTCAATGACCCGAGCCAAGGTGGTCTACGATGTTATTGGTTGGTCATTGGTTGGTTGAATAGGACTTAGCTCGGTCAACTTAAAGGGGTTTTCCCACCAAACAAGTTTAGGTCCTATCCGTGATGCCCTCATCAGTGACAAGACCCCCACAGGTCATTAAAACGGGGGTCCAATGGGGTCCAAGCTACCTCCATCAGACCCCTCGCTGCTCCCCGCACATGTCCGTTCTGCTCCATTCATCTCTATGGAGCTGACGGAGATTTTTGAGTGCTGTGCAGTGAAGTACAGTTACCTCGCATGTCATTAAGATGTTAGTACGGACATTCCACTACTTAAAGACACCCGACTTACAGACAACCCCTCTGCCCCCTGTGACCTCTGGTGAAGCTCTCTGGATGTTACTATAGTCCCAGATTGCAATGATCAGCTGTACGGTGTCTGTAATGAAGCTTTATTAATAATCCCTGGGCCCATTACAGCAAAAAAAAATGTGAAACTCCAATTGTCACTGGGACAAAAAAATTTTAGGTCATGCACCCGATGTCCACCAGGTGTCGCTGCTGCGCCGAGGTCCGCTGGAGTTCACCATCTTCTTCCCGGTGTATGTGAGTGCTTGATTTTGCGACACACTTAATTTTTAAAATTCCGCATTTTTTCCGAATCCGTTGGGTATTCCGACAGCCACGCCCCCGATTCCTGTCGTGTGAAAGCCGGCACGTGCATCAAAATACCCGCCGGAATTCGGTGCAAAACGGAAAAAGTAGGGAAACCCGACGAACGAGCGGCCACGGAGCCCTTAGTAAATGAGCCCCAGTATCCATAGGGGCATCTTCTAATATAATTAGGCTGACTTTGAATTTAGCCGCATTTAGAACTATGATGAATGCCAATTTGTTATATGGCTTCCAGGCAATAGACAGTATCAGTTTTATGAAAGGCACATCGATGTCTGGAACGTCTGGGCTGCGGCTGAATGTTTGATTCCATGAAAGACGTCCCTGTGCCAGTGATGGAGATCAGAAAGTGTGAGGACCCGGCGAGCGGCAATGTGCTGACTTACTTGTGTCACATGGACATTGGGTGATGAGTGACCTGATGGAAATAGACAGACTGCCCCGCGAAATGCTGTTTGTAATCAGAGCTCGTTGTTTTGTCGGGGTGGAAATCCCTTTCTAATGTTCCCTGGATATCAAACAACTCAAATGTTCCTGAGCTCCGAGCCCCGGGACATTTAGCGGTAAAGATGTTCTGTAGAGTCGTGACCCACGACTATTGCGATATAGCGGAGGATAGAAGTTGTCTACATTCCAAAAGTTTCAAACTTGGAAATGTGTCCTTACCACGGGTGCCAACGTGACCTTCTCCTTGTGCGTGCCCTCGGGGTGAGAAAGGCTTATCTTACCCGGCTGCTAAAGATCTTCTTATACTTGGAATGTGGCAGCAGTGTTAGATAGACGAGAGACAAGCCGGGTGTGTGCTTACATGTGTCATGCGTGCTGTATAATATAAGGCTGTGATTCCATACTATTATTAATTAGAATACTAACCCCTCATACTTTCAATAAGGATAGTTAATTAGTATACTCATCAGTAAAGTAACAGAAGCCCATGACACCTGCAGTGCAAATATGTCTTTCTGCCTTCTCTAAGTATTTGCATTATAATATAATTGTGTTATAATATAATTGCACCCTGACAAAATCCTCTATGTAGTCCCAGGGGTTGGGCTTTGGTTTGGATGCATTTAAAAAAAAAAAACAACTTGTGAGTTGTCAACTGCTCAGCTCTTAGCCCCCACCTGTACGGCTCCTCCCACATGCTCCTTCACAGAGCTCACAGCCTGGTAAACTGGCATAAATGGGAGAGGGAGGAGCTGTACAGGTGGGGGCCAAGAGCTGAGCAGTCGACAAGTCACATGTTGTTTTGTGAAATGCATCTATACCAAAGCCCAACCCCTGGGACTACACAGAGGATTCTGTCAGGGTGCAAAGTAAGTTATAACACACAATTAGGGTACATACACAGCCGTATGCCCACCCGGTCACAGTGGGGCAAGCATACTGATGTGCGCTGGAGAGGAGGGGGTCACCACTCCATAGATGCTTTATCTTTTCCCCGTGTATGGTGCAGAATGGTCATATATACATCCCACCAGATGGCCGTCTAAATGTACCCTTATATTGTAATGCAAATGCTTAGAGAAAGCAGAATGGCAGATTTGCGATACAGCTGTAACGGGTTCCTGCAACCTGTCTTTAGTGAAAATGAGGCACCTGGTGATAGGTTCCCTTTAATAGGATGAGCGGTTTTGGGCCCACATTTATTACACAGTTATTTGTCACACCTAGAGAGTTGAACATAAGATCAATTGAGCGCTTGTACCATAAACTTCCGCACTTATTGCAGGATATTTTACCACTAAACCTATTGAAGCCTTCCCTGACTTTAAATTAAATCGAATTAGAGTGGTCAATGGCTAGAGTTGTTTTCAGACCCTACCCCCTGCTGGCCGCTGATACAGGATTAGTTTCGATGTGTATCAGGCAGGGCGGATGGGTGCGCGTAGCCGACGGGCGGCTGCACGGGACAACTGCCGGTACGTATAAGTTTTTTTTTTGTTTTTAACAGCCTCCCAGGCCAGCTTTATATATTTCTTAACCCCAGATGACCCTTTTAATTTCCAAAATTTCTTTAGTACAATATTAAGTGAAGGCTTGTTTAAAGCGGTTTGAAAAAAGTCTTCCCTAGTGATGTTTACACCATAAAGATCATTTTAACCTCCTTAATTTACAATTTTACTCAGTTTTATTGGTGTTTTAGTGATGGTCAGTGTAAGATTCCAAAGTGTAAGTGGGGACTCTCTAAGCACACACTTCATGATTCCTCTAGTTCTGTCAGCTGACAATGTGCTTAGATTATCAGGGTGTAGGTATATACACTTTCATTTAGATTCTGAACATTCTACTAGTTCTACACATAGTAAGAGAGATGAAACAAATGAGAGATGATGAGATCCATGAGATGCCTATTACACATGGCAATCTCAGTTCTATTATCACAGCCATAACACAGCTCTCCTATACACCTCCTTCCCCCTCTCCTGGATAAAGATCTTATCTGCCTGTAGCTTGTAACTTTACTCTCCTCAGGATGCTGCTGCTTGCCGACAGGAAGTCTCTGTGTGTGTGAGCTCGTCCTGGAATGCAGGGGGTGGGGCTTGAAGCAGAGAGGAGCGTCAGACAGGAGAACAATATGTTTGCTGACCCTAAACTCAGTAGATCCAGGGTCGGGTCTAGGGGCAACCAAAATTGTGTAAAGCAGGACTGATAGAGACAGGTTGGAATTATATCTGTGAAATTCAGCATTTTTGTTAATAACAGTGAATTAGAGAATGCGTTATTTTGTTATGCTGAATACATATGAGAAATTTGTCTTTGTGGGAGGAATACCCCTTTAAGCAGTGTATACTCCACAAGGTGGCAATGTTAGATCTCCAAAAGAAGTGTTAATAGGGGAAAACAGGCGTCATTTCCACAATCAAGACCCTAAACATACTTAACAACAGTTCCATCTTTTAAGGTACCAAAATGAGTGTTCTTATTCCTTTCTACTTTTGGATCTGGATCTGACTATCCCGAATGGTCACCAATAGAATGTGTCTGCATAAGGAAAGTATAGAGTCTCATACATGACCTAGCTAGACATTAGCTGGTTGGATGGCTGTACCCGCTACTCCGAACTAGTCAGAACATGATGGCGTATCCCAAGGACAGGGGATGGCGTATCCCGAAGGACATTGGATGGCGTATCCCGAAGGACATTGGATGGCGTATCCCGAAGGACATGGGGTGGCGTATCCCGAAGGACATGGGGTGGCGTATCCCGAAGGACATGGGGTGGCGTATCCCGAAGGACAGGGGGTGGCGTATCCCGAGGACAGGGGGTGGCGTATCCCGAGGACAGGGGGTGGCTTTTCCCGAGGACAGGGGATGGCGTACCCCGAGGACAGGGGATGGCGTACCCCGAGGACAGGGGATGGCTTTTCCCGAGGACAGGGGGTGGCGTATCCCGAGGACAGGGGGTGGCGTATCCCGAGGACAGGGGGTGGCGTACCCCGAGGACAGGGGATGGCGTACCCCGAGGACAGGGGATGGCGTATCCCGAGGACACGGCATCAATCACATTCCCTTGACATAATCCTTTAAAATAAAATGTAGGACAGCAGCTGCAGTATGAATTACTGTAAGAAAATCAGTCACATAAAAAGTCCTAATATATTGTAGCTTGTAACACGTTCCATAACAGGTGTCACCAAACTGCGGGGGGGGGGGGGGGGGGGGGGTAGTAAAGGTCTTCCACTGTATAGAAGACTGTATTGCTATATATTCATATGTGATTTACGTTTTATGAGCTCGGAGGAAAAGCATATTGGAGCGGATCCACAGATTCACAAAATTTGGACATACAGTGAAAAAAAATGTCTAATTTGCTATATATTTTGGAACCACAAGATAATCCCCCTATATACTGACCCAAAACATGATGGAGACGTGAAAGTGAGAATTGTAAATTCAGAGCTCGTAAGAAAATGACAACACCAACCACAACTTATATTTCAACTTCAATGCAGGAGAGTGCATAGAGTATTGGGAAACGAGCTTTTATACAGCTCTGTAAATGGTAGGAAAAAAAGTTATTGCTATTAAAATGTGGGTAGTAAAAAAGGATCTGGTCTTTAAAAGGTTAATATAGTTATAAATGATTATTAGGTCACCTATATAATGTGACATTAATATATGTGACCAGATAACATGTGGGGTAGTCGCTGAAGTATCTCCTTTTCTCTCCTGTGCTGAAAATGATGACTCAGCTTTTATATACATTTTATGTGATAATCCGTCTGTGAGCTCCGGCCTCCTCATAAGGGCACATGATCACAAGAAATAGCACAACACATAGCAATGTTTAGGTTCTATGTCTCCCTCTGCTGATAAGAAGTAGATTTACAAATGTTAATTACGAGTCTTTCTCTAATGATCCAGTCGTCTGAGGTCAGGTCATAGCAAACCTAAAGGGAACCTGTCACCACGGACCTCATTTTCACTAAAAACTCAATGAGGAACATTTACTTTCCTGGTCCCTCAGAGTTCCTGAAAGTGATTTGTCCAACGATAATGCTCTGTGCCGGGATTCCCTAAGATGGTGCGCCCGATATCCTGCATGTGTCGCAAATCGTCCCACGACCGCCCCCCCGATTTCTGTCTCATGAAATGAGATCGCATGCGACACAATCCCCTGCTAAATGCCTGTCACAGCGGCGCAAATCCCGAAAAAAATCGGGAAGTCCGACAGAAATGCGATCCGCGGACCCTTATTAAATAAGTCCCAATGACTGCTCTTCGTACAAGAAAGGTCCATGCATTATCTTTTGAAGTGGCACAAAATGGTGAAATTATTTCTTGTGCTTGGCGCTTTGTTTGGTAGGTTACATGACATATCAGCATCCCAGGGATCTTTGAGGGACACATAATAGATTCAAAGTCGGAGTCTGAAGTATCCCGAACTTGTCCGAGTTTCTTTCTAGGTGATTCTGGACAGATTGGCGTTTTCCCGACGTGTTACCCGAATATTTCCGATTTGAGACGATTTTCCCTGTATTGCCCCAGGAGTTTGGCGCACGCGATCGGATTGTGGCACATCGGCGCTGGCATGCACGCGATGGAAATCGGGGGGCGTGGCCGAACGAAAACCCGACGGTTTCGGGAAAACCGCCGCATTTTAAAAAAAAAATGTGTCGCGAAACTTGCACTTACCTTCACTCAGCCCGAGCCGGTGAATTTAAGGGCATTCCAGCAGGCCTCGAGGAACTTCAGCGCAGCAGCGACATCTGGTGGACGGCGGAGGAACTACCTTAATGAATCCCGGCCGGACCCGAATCCACTGCAGAAAACGCGCCGCTGGATCGCGAATGGACCGGGTAAGTAAATCTGCCCCAATGTTTTACTTCAGCTCTGATCATGGATCTTAGATCCTCCATAAGAAAAGCCTTCTCTGCTGTCATTACACTTCCGCTTTGGCAGCATTGGCCTCCGACATGTCCGAAATTATACATCCGCCTTCCCCAAACTCGTCTCATTCCAGCATCCGGGCACTATAGGAGTCCAAGCTATGCTGGGAATATGGCAGGGAGAGCCGAAACGAATAAACCATCCCCCTTCAGTCAACACACTAGTCCTCTCCATTAACCCTTCAGGATAGACTGGATAGACCTTCCCAGGAACGGAACAACTGAGTCAAGGCTTCTCCCCCATCTGGAGGAGAGACCTCCCTCCTATCATCTGGAGGGACAGGAAGACACTGGTGAGGGGTTTCTAGGGAGAGACATTTAAACTCTCTCGACTTCTTGTCCCTACACAAAATTGGAACAACCTCCAGGTGGGGCCGTCGTGGGGGACACAATGGAAAAAAGGCAGGAATGAAATGAAACCACCAATACCCACATCTCTCAGAGCTCCCGTCCAGTCCTCTGTATTTACTGCAGGTATTTAAGGCTGTATCAGGTGCGCAGCTTTTTGTGTGACTTAACTGCCACCCCAAGCCCATATATTAAATATTTCACATCTTTGATTCCTTTTAATCCAGTGACATTTTACGAATTACAAAACATAAAGAAAATTCTAAACTTCCTTCGCCCCAATATTTTCAGAAAATTTAAATCAGGAGCACCTTGAAAATTTGTTGCATCACACAAAAAACTCACTGGGGCTCATTTACTAAGGGTCCGCGGACCACACAAACGTTGGATATTCCGACGATTTCTGATTTGTGCCGCATTTAAAAGGGTTTTTATTTGGTGCACATGATCGGATTTTGGCGCCACCACGCCAGCTTTCATGCGATAGAAATCGGGGGGGGGCGTGGCCGCTGGAGGATCCGACGGATTTGGACTGAGCGCAGGATTTAACATTTTAATTGTGTCGCAAGACAATGCACTTACATGCACCAGGAAGAAGAAGGTGAACTCCGGGGACCTGAGCCGGGAAGCGACACATGCATGATATCGGGCGCAGGATCTTAGTGAATCGCGCCGGAGTTCATGATTGTCAGGGAACGTACAGCAGGGATTGCGACAGGACCGGGTAAATAAATGTGCCCCACTGTGTATGAGTGGTATTTTTTGGATCCAACCTATAACCATTGAACTGAACTCTGCATTTCATTTTTCGAGGTTCGGTCTGGAAAATTCACATCGAGTGAATATTTCATAAGAAACTCACTCATGGGCAACAGGTCTTAATCTTATGTATTATACACAGTCAATACGATTGTTGTCATCTCGAGCTGCTGCTGACAGACATGTCCACCCTCATGTGACATAACAATGAAGAAACCTTCGATCCCATACCAAAGTTATTTCCATAGTTGTTTGGATCTACAGTTTTTTTGTTATGTTTATCGCTGTGTTGTTCAATAAACGGTTTCAACATAAAAAAGGGTTAAACCAGAAGAAAAATAGTGAAGCGTTCATTACTTTTGTAACATGTATCAATGGAAAGAGACCAAAAGCGTAATGACTTCCATATGACCCGCAGGGATCGCTGAGTAGAGCAGAGGCCATTATTCATACGTGTGAGCTGTTACATACGGGCAGTGAGCTGTTCCCGGACTCCATTGATGCAGATAGGGTGACACGTGTGTGGGGGGGTCTGGCGCTCCTCCGTTGGACTTTGCCAAGGATCTTCACCTGTTTTAGATCCACCTCCTACTGATTGGAATAGGATCCTCAGTGGGAATGAAAATGATAACTCTTCATTAATTGTTGCTGAGCTCTGCGTGTGGTTCTGCCTTGTACACGGGTGACATCTGAACTGACATAATCCCTCGTCAATTACATTTGTCAAGACATTTTGTAAATAATAAAAAGTTGGCAGTCCTCATAAAAGCAGGATTATCTCTGATTGGATATGGAACACTGGTTTACAGTAATGTCCTTGGCTGGCAAATGATTAACCCCTAAGTAGCCAGCCATGTCCAAGCACTTTTTTTTTACCCCGTCTTTCTAAAGTCACAGCTATTTCAATTCTCCATCATCTCGTAGCCATGTGAGGGCCATTATTTTTATAGTGGAGTTGAATATCAGCATCTATGTCCCAGGCGCATCCTTGCCCCTCTCGGCTCCCCAGGACCCCCTGCTGTCTGTCTTGCCACGTTCCAGCCATGGCTCCAGCGGCCCGGAGATTTATAGGCCCAGTGCATCGATAATTGGCGCTGGTTGGCTGCCCTTTCTGTTAAATGTCCAGCCCCTTCCTGTGTCGCCTGCCGGATCTTTGTGCTTCTATGTCTCAGAGAAAGCTGCGCTCCATGCCCTGTGCGCTAGTCTTCATTTCCCGTTGTGACCTTTGAATAGAATGCGCTTGTACATGTATTTATAGTCAGCCAGAAAACCAGCGCAAACACTTTAATAAATGTGGCCCCATGTCGGAGTTCTGTCTCTAATCACATGTATAAAGACATCTGAAAGGTACAGTGTGGGGTTGGAGAGGGGGTGGTCGCTGCTGACAGGTTCCCTTTAAAGTAAGTGGGTTCCAGATAATTAATAAGATTTGTAGCAGAGCTCAGTGCAAGAAATATATATATATATACACACACACACACACACACACACATACAGTATACACGCACATATATACACAGCGTACATCTGGAAATTGTTATCACTCCCCACACCTAGCTGCTCCTGGATAGATTATCTGTAGTAAATACAGGTGTGTAACTAAAAAGGGACTTTGATCATCTTGAAAAATGATCAATCTCAAATTAAAGATGGACCAGAAGAACACAAAGCAACTTATCTACTTCCTACTTATTTTTAGATTTAAAGGGGCTACACAGATATGATGCAGTAAATGTGGCAGAATGTTCAATGCTGACTGCTACAATCTATTAGTTGAGCACAAGTGAGCACAATGCGGAGGAGATGCGCTTGAATTACAATTATTACATCATACCAATGGGTCTGGATCCTAACTGCTACACTGAGGGGGGTCCCGCCCTCTGCATTGTTCTCAGAAGCGGAAAAATAAATCCAAATTCTGTGAAATTGACCAAAAAAAAAAAAAAAATAGTTGCGCCATTGTCTTATGGATTTAGATTTTATGACTTTTGATATGTGGTCCTAATGACGGATCTCCCCGATTCTTTGGATCAATATGATGACAGAGACGCCCAATTTATTTATCTTTATTACATTTTAATAACCTAAATATTACAATCTATCCAAGAAGAAAAAAAAATGTCTTTATATTCCTAACTTCTGACACCTTACGCTTTTATACTTTGGCACACGGAGTTGTGTAAAGTGTCATTTGTTTTTATTAGACCAGAAGAAGTTTTCCCAGGTTTTGTTGAAATTGTTATGGTTGGTGAAATGATAAAAAATCTGCGATTCTGACACGTAGACATTTTATTCCTGCTATGGGGTTCACCCCATGGGATATATATTTATACATTTTGATAAATGTGGCATTTTGGGATATTTGGGGATATCTTTTTTTTTAAAAATAATATTTACCATATACACTCGAGTATAAGCCTAGTTTTTTTTAGCACAAAAAAAAATATGTGCTGAAAACCCAAACTCGGCTTATACTCGAGTGAAAAAAATATATATAAAAACTCACCTTTCTGGCTTCCCCCGCTGCTGGCTATATACTGGGGGATATGGGCTGGCAGGCTATATACTGGGGGCAGGTGCTGGCTATATACTGGGGGGCAGGCAGGCTATATACTGGGGAGGCTGTAACCAATGCATTTCCCACCCTCGGCTTATACTTGAGTCAATAGGTTTTCCCAGGTTATTGTCGTAAAATTAGGGGCCTCGGCTTATACTCGAGTATATGCAGTATTTCTTTTGTCAACAAATTAAAACAAAAAAAGGAAGTATAGCTAAAACAACATAATAACGGTTTATAACAAGGTCATCGTTCTTTGACCAGAAAGTTGGCGGCACCAACTAGGCAAACATTACTAAGCGTCATCCCCTATATATTATCTAATGTGTCTAATAACCAAAAAGAGAAATAGTAAAATTTTTTAAAAATTCAAAGACTCTACAATACTTATCCTCTTTAGCGCACAATTAAACAAGGTTTACTGATATCAGTAGCTTTGTGTGCACTAATGTTATATAGACATCAGCCCAGGTCACTACTCTGTGCCGCAAACTATCCATTCCGACCTCCTTGTTTTGTAAGTTTACATGTTTTTGGTTAAAATATTGAGCCCTTACCTTAATATAAGAGGCTGCTGCTGGACACTGTATAAGGTAAATATATGTTGTTGTAGCATATATATGTATTATCAAGTGTTACATGCAGGACGGGGGTGGCAGTGCAGCTTTAGGCATAAGGGGCCCTGATACACATTGGGGCCCCCTGCGGTCTTGTTACGCCACTGCCTATATTTCCCATCTATCAATGGGAACTATTGTCATCAGGTAATCAGTGTTATTACTGTAATTGTGAAAGAGAAGTCAGTTGTGTACAAGGTGCTGACAGCAAAACCTGATGACGAGTGCCATGTGAGTAACACACAGCGCAGCGACCATTGCCCTCGGGTTATTCTGGTTGCACAACTGCCTGGTAAGTGTGAAGCAATTATAAAGCAATGCTATCCACTTTGACTAGAGTCACATTTCTGAAGTGCAGAAGTTTTGTTGTCTAAATATAAATCCTTAGAATTGTTTGTAGCTGGACTTGAAGCACTAGCGAAGGAAGTGGTGGTGGGGGGGGGGGGGGGGTGATGGCACCAAAGTCCTCATTTACATATAATATATTGGACACGGATGATTATACAGACATGTATCAATTCAAAGTGAACGGGCTGCATTTGTCAGAGGTGGACCCCCTATTGAGTTTCTATTCCCCATAATTATGTGACCTTTCACAGGTTTAGGGCTAGTTAGTGACATCATTCGCCAACCTTCCATTTTTTTGAGGGCAGGGCCATAACTACAGTGGTAGCAGCCGCTATGGGGCCCGCAGTGTCAGGGGGCCCTGGCATCTTACTTCACACTAAAGAATGGAGGATGTGCAGCTTTGTATAGCATAATATGTATATAACCTTCTCTGTTCGAGACTCAAACCGTCCTCCTGAAGATCACTATCTGCGACATGACATTGGACTTCTTTTCCTGCGGAAGAAAAGAAACATGACCAGAATCTAAAAGAACATCTAAAAATGTATTTTGGATAGCTGCGGAGGTCGGATTTTTCGCTGTTCATTTGCCAGTCTTGGTCTGAAAGCACAGAACTCGTCAAGACTCTGGAAGTCAATCCTATAGTATCTTTGGCAATAATGAGTAAGTCGTCTAAATATGGAATGATGCATACCCCCTTTTTCCCCTAAGAAAGCAACCACATCTATCCTTGGGGCAGATGAGATTCCAAAGTGGAGTGCACAAAACAAACTGGAGCACCACACCTTCCAGAGAAAGGATAGAGAATCTCAGAAATTTTTGAGATGGGTGAATAGGCACATGATACCATGCATCTCTTAAGGGGTATTCCCACGAAGGTATAATTCTTAATTACATGCAGAATAGAAAAATAACATACCTGTATCCACTGGTCATTATGTGTAATTTAGTCGTCTCTGGATACGACCATAAACTCATCCCGACTATGGTCGTGCAGGTCGGTTAGAATCACATGAACGCGCGCATCTCCTGCTGCCTATAGATTGCCAATGCATCAGCTGTTCTTCCCTGCACTGCCTGGCACATCCCATGTTTTGCCCTTCATTGTCTCTACATTAATCTATTTAGCTTCCATGCCGGGTCTGCACCCTCTTTTCCCTGAACCATGATTCACTTCTACCTACCGGTTCCCACAGTATCTGGTCTGCATGTGAGCCTTGTGTCAGTGTTGGCTCTGCTAATTGGAGGCTCTGTACTGTGAAGGAGCTGGAGTCTCCACAGCAGACGGCTCAAATATGATCCGTGATCCGGGTAGCGCCACCTGTCATTGCCATCCAATTTTGAACAAGCCCGCTACAGTTCCTGGTACTGGGATGGAGTCGGAGTCTCCCCTACACACAGCAGGAGGATGTAGCAAAGAGCCCAGCACCGTATATATTTGTCAAGCTGTGGTGAATGAGCCCATTCCAGTCCCTAGTACTGCCCCGCACAGACATGGCTTCCTTGCGGGGTCTGCCCCACATGGCCAGTCACTGAGCAGAGTATTGGTGCCCAAATTGTGCCCTTGAGTAGTGCTGGGGCAGGCATGGCTCGGATGGTTATATCCCTTATAGGAGTCCCCTTCATGGGCACATTATTAGATGGTAGCAAGAGATATGTATCTGTACTATATAGATGTCCTACATTATAGGGTCAACTCTATGAAAAAGGAGGACAAAGCGGCTACTTTTCAGGTAGTAATGGATGACACGCAGGGGTGTGCGTGTGGTTAGATGCAACTCAGCAGCGCTGTGCGTGTGGTTAGATGCGACATAGCAGCAGTGTGCTTGTGGTTAGATGTGACAGAGCAGCAGTGTGCGTGTGGTTAGATGCGACATAGCAGCAGTGTGCGTGTGGTTAGATGCGACATAGCAGTTGTGTGTGTGGTTAGATGCGACATAGCAGTGGTGTGTGTGGTTAGATGTGACATAGCAGTTGTGTGTGTGGTTAGATGCGACATAGCAGTTGTGTGTGTGGTTAGATGCGACATAGCAGTTGTGTGTGTGGTTAGATGTGACATAGCAGTTCTGTGTGTGGTTATATGTGACAGCAGTGGCGTGTTTGTGGTTATATGTGACATAGCAGTGGTGTCTGTGGTTAGATGTGACATAACAGTGGAGTGTGTGGTTACATGTGACATAGCAGTGGTGTGTGTGTGTGGTTAGATGTGGCATAGCAGTGGTGTGTAAGGTTAGAGGTGACAGACCAGTGATGAAAATGGCACTTCTCAAGTTTGGCATATAGGCTATTGGCCCTTAAATGACTGAGGATTTGCCATACGTGGAACTGGTGGGACTCAAGATCTGGAGAGAACACCAGAATGTCGTCCAGATATATCATATATCATATGTCATTAACAAACTCCTGGAATACAGCTGGTGCGTTACAGAGTCCAAATGGCATTACCAGGTACTCGAAGTGTCCATCACGAGTATTAAAAATGGTCTTCCACTCATCCCCCTCGCCGATACGAATGAGGTTGTAGGCCCCTTGAAGGTCCAGTTTGGAGAAGGACTTGGCTCCACGTAGACGGTCAAACAGCTCCTTGAACAACGGCAACAGATAGCGGTTCTTAACTGTGACTCTAAGTCCACGATAGTGAATGCAACGATGGAGTGACCCATCCTTTTTGGTCACAAAGAAGAAGCCTGCACCAGTCAGAGAAGAGGACTTACATATGAACCCCTCTGTAAGTTCTCTTTGATGTAGTCCGACATTGCTACGGTTTCAGGCACAGAGGGTAGCTACACCCAGCCCCAAGGAGATGTACCTGGCAGCAGATCAACAGGGCAGTCATAGGGGCAGATAGGCGGCAAAGTCTTTGCTGACGTCTTTTCAAAGAAGCAAGCCAAGCATGCTGGAAGACCCTCCAGAGGCTTGGGAGCCACAGAAGAAACCATTACTGGTACTGGATGAGGGATCTCCATACAGCGAGACTGGCAATCAGGTCCCCAACAAAGGATCTCCCCCCGTCTTCTGGTTAAGAACAAGTGCATGGAGCTGCAACCATGGTAGACCCAAAAGGATGGAGAATGTGGACCGTAGTAGACAGTCTCTGTTTGGGTAGCACACTGACCTGCAGGGACAGAGGCTTGGTGCAGTACTGGACCGGGTCAGAGAGGATTTGGCCACTGACAGAGGAGATGACCAGAGGCTACTTAAGGCAGACTAGGAGGAGGTGATCCCGGGAGACCAGAGCAGCATCCACAAAGTTCCCTGCAGAGCCTAAGTCCAAGAAGGCCGAAATCTGGAACTGAGTACCGGTTCCAGAGCTGAGCAAGACTGGAATATTCAGGCATGGAGAAGCTTTGTTCTCTTGTAGGCACGCTTCTCCCAATAACCCTAGGTGTGTGCGTTTCCCGGAAGGACAAACTGGGTGAGTCTCAAGAAAGTGCTCTGGGCTGGCACAATATAAACAGAAATTCTCAAGTCTTCGCCTGGAACGTTCTTGGATGGTCAGACGAGCTCTATCCACCTGCATCGGTTCCTCAATAGTAGACACGGAAGCTAGCAAAGCGTCAAGTCCTGAGTTGCAGATGTTCCAGACGCCGTTCCTCAGAACGGCGTAAATCTGAGTAGCCAGAGAGAGGAGACCACACAGAGTAGACGGTAGATCACGTATGAACAATGCATCTTTAATTTGTCTTGAAAGTCCCTTTTTAAAGGTAGCAATGAGCACTGCCTCATTCCAGGCTAGTTTAGAGCCCAGACTATGGAATCGCACTGCGTAGTCACCAACCGGGGAGTCCCCTTGACGCAGGTTCAGTAGTGCAGTTTCAGCAGAAGATGCCCAAGCAGGTTCCTCAAAAATGGACAGCGAAGGAGGTGATGTCAGCTGTAACCGGGTCTTTTCGGTCCCACAGAGGAGTAACCCATGCCAGGGCCTTCCCGGAGAAGAGGCTGATGACAAATGCCACCTTGGACCTTTCTGTGATTAATGGAGTCGGCATCAGAGGAGGTAACTTGTCCAAGCGGTTGACCTCGCATGGGAATCTGCTGGGATCGCGATTGGCCAGTTCAGGTAGTGGAACCTTGGCGGGGTCAATGGCAGGATCTTACTGTCAGGCTCCAGGGGTAGTGGACCCACTGGAACACTGCGGACGATGACACAAGTCGACACCTGGGACGCATGCGCATAGCCACCAGACAGGAGAGAGGACAGTTGAGTCAGAACTATGGGGGGCTGGGGCACACTGAGGAGCACGGGTGAGCCTGCGACCTGAGACATGGGGCAAGGGAGCACCTGTGACAACAAGTGTTCAACACCACTTACTTGGTTCCTTTTTCACGTTCTTCACTCAATCAGCCGGCAATTTTTATGTAAGAAAATGCCCCATCGCAAAACAAATGGGTACAGCAGGTTTTTGAAACAGAAAACATTGAACAGTCACAGAACTGTGGAAGAAGAGTGTAGCAGAATTGTGTGAGAGAGTGGTGATGTCATGTGGCCACAGATGTTCTAAAGTCATTCACAGCAAAATCTTGTGCACTTGGTGACTGCTGTAACCATCATGGTGCGGCCACTTGGAGTGCTTTGATTCAGTTTATAAGCGCAATGAAAGTGCACGGGGGGTTGGCCGTGTTTCTATGGTACACACAATCGGTAACCAATTTCCGATGTTTTGCATTTAAACAATACAAGATGCCCGGCCCTGGTTACCAATCAAGTGCGTTTCCATGGAAAAGTTCCCCACCTCTGTGCACTTTAACTCTGCTTATAAACAGAATCAAAGCGGTACGTGTGACCACACCCTCAGAGAATGTAGTTGTAATCTTAATCTGTGCTTTAGTCATTGCTGTTCTCTAATTATTATCATCACGTTTCTGCAAAAATGGGAATTATTCTCACCGTTAATTCGGTTTCCATTAGTCCACCATGACGGCCCACCTGGAGGATGACCCCTTGAACTCTGTAGGGACAGGAAGCAGAGAGGTTAAATTCCCCCCCTTGCACTCACATACCAGTGTCTACCAAATAATTACACCGGCAGTGGATGCAACCCCTTTATTTGCATGTTAATTTCACATACACTATAATACTACAATATACTATCATAGTATAACAAATATATATATATATATATATAATTTATAGGGGTGGGAAAAAATACATGGGCCGTCATGGTGGACTATTGGAAACCGAATTAACGGTGAGAATAATTCCCATTTTCCATATCGTCCCCCATGACGGCCCACCTGGAGATTTATCAAATAATTCCTTAGGGAGGGACTACAGCTTGCAAGACTTTTCTACCAAAGGCTAATTCTTTCGTATTCTGGATATTCAGTCTGTAATGTTTGGCAAAGGTTAATTGGCTCGACCAGGTGGCAGCCCTGCATATCTCTTTTCTGCCCATGTGGCGGCCATAGCCCTAGTTGAATGGGCTCTAACCCATGGAATAGTCAGATTCTGGGACTCATATGCTCCTTTGATGACCAGCTGAATCCATCTGGCGATAGAGCCTTTGGATGCTTTCTTTCCTTTGTTCTTGTTGCCGAACTGAAGGAGAATATTGGAATCTTGGCGCCATGATTCCGTGCTTTTTATATAATGTAGTAAGATTATTCTGACATCCAAGGAATGCCAAGTAGTTTCTTTTGGGGATTTCGGATCCTGAAAAAAAGATGGAAAGAAAATTTCTTAATTTCGATGAAACTCTGAAGAAACTTTAGGAACAAAGGTTTTATCAAGTCATCAGAGATTCTCAAGTATGGCTCTCTAATTGATAATGCCTGAATCTCTCCCAACCTTCTAGCGGATGTTATAGCTATTAAGAAAGTCAATTTTTGGGTCAAGTCCTTTATGTTAGCATCTTCCATTGGCTCAAATGGTGACCCAGTAAGGTAATTAAGCACTAAAGAAAGGTCCCAAGATGGGATCTTCTGTATATAATTTGGTCTCAGTCTGGATGTGGCTTTCACAAACCTGCTGATCCATCTGTTATCGGCCAAGGGTTGATCAAAGAAAGCGCTTAGTGCTGAAATCTGGACTTTGAGGGTACTGGTCTTCAACCCTTTGTCAAACCCGGACTGCAGGAAGTCTAGGATCTGGGAAACATTTGGAGATGTTTGGTTAGGTTGACTTGAACCACAAAATGACAAACTTTTTCCATATTTTATTATAAATAGCAAAGGTGACAGGTTTACGACTTGCTTTCATGGTGGTTATTACCTTGTCTGAAAGACCTCGTAACTTTAGTAATGACCTTTCAGGATCCAAGCTGAGAGACTGAGAGACCGTGGGTTTGGGTGATAGATGGGGCCTTGGGACAGGAGATCCTCTCTGACAGGCAGAAGTATTGGTTCCACTAGGGCCATCTCTTTTAAGGCTGGGAACCAGTTCTTTTTCGGCCAGTATGGCACTATTAGGATTACAGTAGCCTTGTCTGCCCGAATCTTTTGTATGAAATCACTGGAATAGGAGGAAAGGCATACATAAGAGGAGCGTCCCAAACCTGATTGAATGCGTCCATCTGAAGGCCTGACCCGGTGCTGTCCAGCGAGTAGAAATTCTTTACTTTGGAATTGGTTTTGGTAGCAAACAAATCTATCGTCGGATGACCCCAAACCTTGGTTATCTCTTGGAATACATTGTCGTTTAGACACCACTCGTTTTGATCCAGGCGATTCCGGCTTAGGAAATCCGCCACCTTGTTGTCTTCTCCTCTTAGATGGATCGCTTTCAATGAGAGGATATGTTTTTCTGCCCAGGAAAAAAAATTTTCGGAGTCCCCTTGACGCAGGTTCAGTAGTGCAGTTTCAGCAGAAGATGCCCAAGCAGGTTCCTCAAAAATGGACAGCGAAGGAGGTGATGTCAGCTGTAACCGGGTCTTTTCGGTCCCACAGAGGAGTAACCCATGCCAGGGCCTTCCCGGAGAAGAGGCTGATGACAAATGCCACCTTGGACCTTTCTGTGATTAATGGAGTCGGCATCAGAGGAGGTAACTTGTCCAAGCGGTTGACCTCGCATGGGAATCTGCTGGGATCGCGATTGGCCAGTTCAGGTAGTGGAACCTTGGCGGGGTCAATGGCAGGATCTTACTGTCAGGCTCCAGGGGTAGTGGACCCACTGGAACACTGCGGACGATGACACAAGTCGACACCTGGGACGCATGCGCATAGCCACCAGACAGGAGAGAGGACAGTTGAGTCAGAACTATGGGGGGCTGGGGCACACTGAGGAGCACGGGTGAGCCTGCGACCTGAGACATGGGGCAAGGGAGCACCTGTGACAACAAGTGTTCAACACCACTTACTTGGTTCCTTTTTCACGTTCTTCACTCAATCAGCCGGCAATTTTTATGTAAGAAAATGCCCCATCGCAAAACAAATGGGTACAGCAGGTTTTTGAAACAGAAAACATTGAACAGTCACAGAACTGTGGAAGAAGAGTGTAGCAGAATTGTGTGAGAGAGTGGTGATGTCATGTGGCCACAGATGTTCTAAAGTCATTCACAGCAAAATCTTGTGCACTTGGTGACTGCTGTAACCATCATGGTGCGGCCACTTGGAGTGCTTTGATTCAGTTTATAAGCGCAATGAAAGTGCACGGGGGGTTGGCCGTGTTTCTATGGTACACACAATCGGTAACCAATTTCCGATGTTTTGCATTTAAACAATACAAGATGCCCGGCCCTGGTTACCAATCAAGTGCGTTTCCATGGAAAAGTTCCCCACCTCTGTGCACTTTAACTCTGCTTATAAACAGAATCAAAGCGGTACGTGTGACCACACCCTCAGAGAATGTAGTTGTAATCTTAATCTGTGCTTTAGTCATTGCTGTTCTCTAATTATTATCATCACGTTTCTGCAAAAATGGGAATTATTCTCACCGTTAATTCGGTTTCCATTAGTCCACCATGACGGCCCACCTGGAGGATGACCCCTTGAACTCTGTAGGGACAGGAAGCAGAGAGGTTAAATTCCCCCCCTTGCACTCACATACCAGTGTCTACCAAATAATTACACCGGCAGTGGATGCAACCCCTTTATTTGCATGTTAATTTCACATACACTATAATACTACAATATACTATCATAGTATAACAAATATATATATATATATATATATATAATTTATAGGGGTGGGAAAAAATACATGGGCCGTCATGGTGGACTATTGGAAACCGAATTAACGGTGAGAATAATTCCCATTTTCCATATCGTCCCCCATGACGGCCCACCTGGAGATTTATCAAATAATTCCTTAGGGAGGGACTACAGCTTGCAAGACTTTTCTACCAAAGGCTAATTCTTTCGTATTCTGGATATTCAGTCTGTAATGTTTGGCAAAGGTTAATTGGCTCGACCAGGTGGCAGCCCTGCATATCTCTTTTCTGCCCATGTGGCGGCCATAGCCCTAGTTGAATGGGCTCTAACCCATGGAATAGTCAGATTCTGGGACTCATATGCTCCTTTGATGACCAGCTGAATCCATCTGGCGATAGAGCCTTTGGATGCTTTCTTTCCTTTGTTCTTGTTGCCGAACTGAAGGAGAATATTGGAATCTTGGCGCCATGATTCCGTGCTTTTTATATAATGTAGTAAGATTATTCTGACATCCAAGGAATGCCAAGTAGTTTCTTTTGGGGATTTCGGATCCTGAAAAAAAGATGGAAAGAAAATTTCTTAATTTCGATGAAACTCTGAAGAAACTTTAGGAACAAAGGTTTTATCAAGTCATCAGAGATTCTCAAGTATGGCTCTCTAATTGATAATGCCTGAATCTCTCCCAACCTTCTAGCGGATGTTATAGCTATTAAGAAAGTCAATTTTTGGGTCAAGTCCTTTATGTTAGCATCTTCCATTGGCTCAAATGGTGACCCAGTAAGGTAATTAAGCACTAAAGAAAGGTCCCAAGATGGGATCTTCTGTATATAATTTGGTCTCAGTCTGGATGTGGCTTTCACAAACCTGCTGATCCATCTGTTATCGGCCAAGGGTTGATCAAAGAAAGCGCTTAGTGCTGAAATCTGGACTTTGAGGGTACTGGTCTTCAACCCTTTGTCAAACCCGGACTGCAGGAAGTCTAGGATCTGGGAAACATTTGGAGATGTTTGGTTAGGTTGACTTGAACCACAAAATGACAAACTTTTTCCATATTTTATTATAAATAGCAAAGGTGACAGGTTTACGACTTGCTTTCATGGTGGTTATTACCTTGTCTGAAAGACCTCGTAACTTTAGTAATGACCTTTCAGGATCCAAGCTGAGAGACTGAGAGACCGTGGGTTTGGGTGATAGATGGGGCCTTGGGACAGGAGATCCTCTCTGACAGGCAGAAGTATTGGTTCCACTAGGGCCATCTCTTTTAAGGCTGGGAACCAGTTCTTTTTCGGCCAGTATGGCACTATTAGGATTACAGTAGCCTTGTCTGCCCGAATCTTTTGTATGAAATCACTGGAATAGGAGGAAAGGCATACATAAGAGGAGCGTCCCAAACCTGATTGAATGCGTCCATCTGAAGGCCTGACCCGGTGCTGTCCAGCGAGTAGAAATTCTTTACTTTGGAATTGGTTTTGGTAGCAAACAAATCTATCGTCGGATGACCCCAAACCTTGGTTATCTCTTGGAATACATTGTCGTTTAGACACCACTCGTTTTGATCCAGGCGATTCCGGCTTAGGAAATCCGCCACCTTGTTGTCTTCTCCTCTTAGATGGATCGCTTTCAATGAGAGGATATGTTTTTCTGCCCAGGAAAAAAAATTTTCCGATAAATCTAGGAGTTCTTTGTTCCTTGTGCCCCCTTGATGCTTCAAGTAGGCCACTGTTGTTATATTGTCTGAATAGACTTTTACATGGTGTTCTCTGAGTTCTGAGGCACTGTTCTTCAAAGTCTCCCATACTGCTCTTAGTTCTTGGTAATTCGAGGACCGATTTTGAATGGAAACAGTCCACTGACCCTGAAGAAGTTTGTCTCCTAAATTTGCCCCCCATCCTGACCGACTGGCATCTGTTTGGATTACTTTGATTGGCCATGGGTGCCAGGGTATTCCTTTCATCAAATGTGACATTTCTGTCCACCTATTCAGGAAAATTTTGACTCTTGGAGGTAGTTGGATATTCTGATCTAGATGATGGGGGTTCTTGTCCCAAACCTCTAAAATCCAACACTGAAACCTTCGAGTATGACTCTGACTCCATTGAACAGATTGAATGCAAGCCGTCATCTGCCCCAACATTCTCATGGCTTCTCTTATTGTGCAACAATTTTGTTGTTGGAAGTGATGTATCTTCTGAATGAGTCTGTCCCTTTTTTCGGGAGGAAGAAACGACATCTGTAAGGATGTGTTCAGAAGTGTGCCTAGGAATATTGTGTTTTTGCTGGGTGTCAGTTTTGATTTCTCCCAGATTATGCACCAGCCTAGTTGTTGCAGGGTAGTAATCGTCAGATTCCTGTGCTGTATAAGTTCCTGTTCTGTCTGACCAATTATCAGTAGGTCGTCCAGGTACGGAATCACCGCCACTTCCTTGGATCTCAAAAAAGCCACTACTTCTATCATGATTTTTTAAAAGGTTCTTGGGGCAGACGAGATCCCGAACGGGAGAGCTTTGTACTGAAAACAAGCTGTGTTTCCCTCCGGGGTGACTACTGCAAATCTGAGAAATTTCTGAGATGGTGGATAGATTGGTACGTGGTAGTATGCGTCTTTTAGGTCGATGGTACATAAAAACGCATTTGGCGGAATTAATGGGGTGGTTTCCAACTTGAATCTCCTGTAAAGAATATGTTTGTTCAGATTTTTCAGATTGGAGATTAGACGGAATGTTCCATTTGGTTTTGTTATGAGAAATAAAGGAGAATAATGACCTTTCCCCTGTGACTGTCTGGGAACTGGAGATATCACATCCATGGCCTTCAGTTTCAGAACCTCCTGCCATAAGCTGGTGGTTAGTGACTGCGATGGTTGCTTTGTTATCATGAAGTTGTTGGGAGGAAGAGAAGTCAGTTCTAACTTGTATCCGTCTAGTAGAATCCCTAAGACCCATGGATTCGAAGTTATTTGGGTCCAATGGTGACGGAAATGGAGCAGTCTTCCTCCCACTCTGGCGTCATTGTTTTCTAAAGTTGGATGTTGAGTTACTGGAGCGAAGCAGGAATCCTCTTCCTCTTCCACCTTTGGAATAACTCCATCTACCTTGTTTGCCTTTACCTCTGTACGGAAACTTCTTCTCCTTTGGGTCACGAAAGGATTGTTTCCTTTGACCTGTTCTTGTCTCAGGAAACCCTTTTTTAGGGTTCTTCTCCAGAATGGTGTCTAATTCTGCACCAAACACATATTCACCCTGGAAGGGAAGACTACATAATTTGGCTTTTGATCTGCAATCGCCACTCCACTGTCTTAACCAAATGGCACGTCTAACAGAATTTGATAAGGCACTTTCTTTTGCGCTAAATCTAACTCCCTCAGCTGAGGCTTCCGCAATAAAGGCTGTAGCAGACTATAACATAGGAATAGTATCCAGCAACATCTCCCTTGAGGTGCCACTTTTTATGTGGTTCTCTAATTCTGATAGCCAGAAAAAGAGAGTACGGGAAACAGAAGTCGTGGCTATGTTCACCTTTAAATTAAGCATGGCGGTTTCCCATGCTTTTTTTAATAAACTATCAGCTTTTCTATCCATCGGGTCTTTAAGCTGTATGGCGTCCTCAGATGGGAGATCAGTCTTTTTCGTGATTTTGGTCACCTGGACATCTACTTTGGGTGTAGTATTCCAGTTTTTTACTTCTTCCTCATCAAATATTAAACGATTTTTGAATTCTTTGGAAACAGAAATTCTATTTTCAGGCTCTCTCCATTCCTCCAAAATCAATTCCTTAAGTGTATTGTTTATTGGAAACACTCTTTTCTTTTTCGCCTTAAGTATGCCAAATAGTTCATCCTGAACAGATTTTGCCTCTTCAATTTTTAAAGTATCTCTGACTGCCTTAAGTAACGCGTCAAGATTTTCTGATGCGAATAGGCATTTTGACTCCATCTTGGTAGCCGCTATAGACTGGGAAATATCCATATCTAAGGAACAGGATGTACTAGCTTCTTCTGATTCAGCTTCAGAATAAGACTCCATTACCCTGGGCCTTTTAGGTGGTACTATTTGGGGAATAATGGAGGCTACAGAAGCCGCCACAGATGTCTGGACTTCTCCTTTAATGAATGACCTCATCTCCTCCATAAAGGAATATTTCTCTTCTTTGAGCAGATTGTCCAAACATTCTTTGCATACAGGTTTCTTGTAGTTATTTAAGAGCTTATTGAAACACATATTACATCTGCGTGACTGTGCCTTCTTTTTCTCTAGGTCTTTTGATTTCTCCTTCTCTTTAGATTCCTACCAAAAAGAAGGAGAACAATACCAGATTTTGTAGGATAGGCTCCATGTAATGTGGAATTTAAAATCCCAAACATACTAGACACCCCGAAACCACTCACAGGAGTTATAGGCGGGGGGTCTGATACCATGATGTCCATAGTTGAGGACTTGGAGCTGCCAATTGTAATCTATGCATAAACATAACAATTGTTAGAATGTGCATTTTACATAGCCGCAATATCATATATATATATATATATGCTCACATATGGCTGACCTTATTAGCGCACAAAACCCCAAAGGCTCAGGTAAGCTAGAAATCCAGGCACAAGATCTATATAAAAAAATGATTTCCCATTAAAATCACTGAAGGAAGAGAATAATCAATTCTAAGACAATGTACCTGTTCCACGTAGCGTGCACGGCCAATGGCGACAGAAGCATAGACCTCAGATCAACGTGAGAGCCCGCTTGATATTTCAAACATACTCACGCCGGCATCTCGTGTTCGCGACGCGTCACTTCCGGTGCGACACTTATTGGCCGGAAGTCGCCATCTTGGAACACCCGGAAGTGTTCCCTTGTATGCGCACGTGCCCGGGTGATGTTGGCTTCGCGGAGCCGTCAACAGAGCCGGTAGGAGGACCCATTCAAGGCAGGGGAAGGATGTGCCATGCACCGCTCGCGGCCCGGGACCAGGTAGAATGTAGGGACGAGTCCCGCACCTATACTCCCCCCCGACGAGACGGGGAGAGCTCTCTCCGCTCCCTGGACAGGGACAGGAAGACACTGGTATGTGAGTGCAAGGGGGGGGGGGGGGAATTTAACCTCTCTGCTTCCTGTCCCTACAGAGGTCAAGGGGTCATCCTCCAGGTGGGCCGTCATGGGGGACGATATGGAAATAAAGATGTTATATTAAAGGAAACCTACCACTTCTGATGGTAGGTATGAGATGTAAACACCGGGCACCAGCTCAGGGTGAGCTGGTGCCGGAGCTTACCTTAGCGAGTGTTTTAAACCGCTATATCGCGGTTTAAACACATTTTGATTTACCACTCCGAGGTAGCTTCGGCGCCGCGCGGCCGTGCGCGCGCCTCCATACGGAGTGCCGGAGGCGTCACGCGCGCATGGCCGCGCGCAGCGCCGAAGCTACCTCGGAGAGGTAAATCAAAATGTGTTTAAACTGCGATATAGCGGTTTAAAACACTCGCTAAGGTAAGCTCCGGCACCAGCTCACCCTGAGCTGGTGCCCGGTGTTTACATCTCATACCTACCATCAGAAGTGGTAGGTTTCCTTTAAAACTTTGGTAATTTTGTAAAAGACTGTTCTAGTGGCATGGTAACCCCTTAAACATCCATCAAATGTTTAGCAATGGAGATTATATGAGGTCTGAAGAAAAAAAAAAAAAATCAAGTGATCAAACGTTCTCTAATTTTGATCCCCACTGGTTATGCAAACAAGGTATATATTTTGTAAGACACTGAAGGTGTTAACTGTGGATGGACAATATGTTTTCCCTGGGTTTTCTTATTATGCAAGGACGTTATGTGGAGGATGTGTTTGCACATGTTATTTGTTGGACCAGTTGTTTAAAACTCTCCTGGGCCAGGTTTAAATGGAATGGATTTGCAGGCCGGTAGTGGCTAGTCCGTTAGGCTAGGACAGGTTTTGTAGTGTTCTGCACACAGGTGGTGGTAGCAGTCTAAGCAGGCTGCATAAAGCTGCTGAGCAGAGCTGACCGAGTGCTCTCTGAAAGGATGAGAAAAGTGATGACCTTGGAGGTGACTTTATATGTTAGTGGTGAGTTAGGGGAACTCTCTGATTAGTCAGCACCCAGATGGGTAGGATTTTGTTTATGTTTGATGCCTGAATGTGAAGGCCGTTTTGTTTAGTACCTGCTGCTTAAATAAATGCAGACGAGACCTGTTTTGGACAGAACTTTGGTGTCACTGTCTTGAACTGCATCAGAAATCTCCGTTACCTCAGTCTCTACTGGGCCAAATCGCCCACAATATATATTATTTATAGATTTGCATTCATTTCATAAAACGGAAACCTGAATGCAGATGGGAACTGGCCCTCAGGTTGCATTCACGCACACGTTTTGAAACAATATACAACCGCTGAGAAAAGGAGATTTGCATACTTACTTCGCTGTTTACAAAAAGTAACCCCTAATACATGTGTTGAAGGAAATTACCACTAAACCTAACTAAAATGAAATTACTGATACTCAAATATAGTCTTCTGGATCCTGGCGCTGGTTTTATTTACAGGATAAAAAGAGTTATAAAAAAAAAAAAAAAAAATCAGTCTGAAGCACAGGGTGCAATGTCCACCACATCAGGCTGTTAATTATTCACGCCTCTCCTACCATGGGAGAGGGAGGTGACCTCATACGAGGGGTGTAAAAAATTTAAAGTTCAGAGCAGCTTTTTCTAACTAATTTTTTTACAGCAATCTCGGCATGTCAATATTAAATAAGACCAGCACCAAAATCGAGAAGTGGACTATAGGGGAGCATACCTCCCAACCTCGGCGGTCAAAAAAAAAAAAAAGGGACAGAAAGGGTTTTTTTGCATAATCATCCACACCCCTGGCCTCTTATCCTACTTCCTAGTATTCCTGTCCGCAACAAGATCTTACAGTCACAGTGTCATCCTATGCATGTGCATAGGCAGACTGACCCAATACCCGGCAACAGTCCCATGGTGGTACTAATAAAAAATTTAAAAAAAAAAAATGTTCTTACCAATAACAACTGCCCTCTAGCTATACCATGGCAATCAAAAGGCAATAAAAACACATCTTAGAGGCACAAGGATAAGACACGGTGGTGGTCAATCCCCCATCAAATGTATAGAATCCCCATATGAAATTATCCAAAAAGTAAATAATAAAATACAAGTCATTTTACCCACTGGGTGTTACTTACTACTCATAAATACCAGGAACATTAAAGGGGTATTCCGGGAATATGAACGTCTGATACAAAAATCCATAATGCTATAAATAAATGAATATAACAAAACTTTATGTCATTAGTCACAAAATGGAGCTTAGTTTGATTTTATGATTCACAAAACTTTATGGCCTCTCTAAAGTTATCACCAAGATGGCTGCCACTGGAAACTACAAGTCCCAAGATCCTTTAGTTCTCAGTAACTCCTCCTCCCTCTGATGATCTAACAGGTTTTCTTGCTCTGTTACCATAGTGATGACGTGTAACTGCCATCACCAAAACACTGGCCATGCACTGCAACCAACCAACTACAGCCAAACTTAGTGGTGATCACATGACCTGCCCAGGCAGGTGCAGGACATGTGATGTGAACATGTGACCAGTGGCCATCTTCTTCCCTGTGTATGCTCTGCAATGGACCGCGCAGAGGAAATTAACGGACTGATTAAGGGGCCAGTAGCATTTTAGTTCCTCATTACAGTGCATGCATATCAGCATTTTCTGGTAACGGGAGCAAAATTTTAAACAACAACTAATTACACGTTAGCTTAAAGTTTAAGGACCCATTTGTATATGAATTATGCTTATTCCTGAAATACCCCTTTAAAGGAACCACCACCACCCCCGTATGTTTCGCCGTCACTTCCTCAAGGGGGTGAACTGTGGTGGCTCCTCCCTCCAGCTTCTTTACAGAGCTCATATCAGAGGGGGAGGGAGCTGCAAAAGTGGGGCCTAAGAGCTGAGGAGTGAGCGGCACAGGCAAGTCACATGTTGTTTTTGACATGCAGCCAAATCAAAGCCGACCCAGGGGAATAACCAGAGGATACTGGCAGGGAGCAAGGTAAGTAGAAGCACACAATTATACGGTAAGGCAAATAATCAGAGAAGGCAGGAAGACATCTTTGCAGAAATGAGGTCTCTGGTGGCAGGTTCCCGTTAGGCCGCGGTCACACGTTCCACGTTCATAACACAAAGCTAGCGCACAGAGGGGGTCTGCATAGAAGCGCACATGATCGGTAACCGTGCCCCGGCATCTCGCAATTAAATGCAACCTTAACAAAGTGGATGCGTACTGAACCGGTTAACAAAACACGTACGTTAACGCATATGAAAACGCAAAGCAAGAGCCACATGTGAATATGGCCCGAATCTCCTGTGAAAAATCAAAAAACGGGGGTGATGAGAAAAACACCAGAGTGAAAAAACCCTGACACTGCTGTATAAGCAGTAGGAGACAGAAATACATGGCGCTAGTGAATGCCGGGCCTGAGCTCTGTACAGTGACGCCGCTACCGCTCTGCCTCAGCCGCCGCTTCCCGCCTAAACAGCCTGAGGTAAAAACCTGGCGGGCGCGCGCTCGCGGCAGCAGCGGCGCCGAGCACGGGGGGAGGTGGTGGAGAGGCGTCATGACGTCAGGGCGGTTGGGAAACAGCGGCGGCGCGCACGTTGGGAGAAGGGACGTCGTCCGAGCTGCGAGGTGATTTCGTCGCCGTCTGGATTGTGTGACATCGGCGAGAGACGAGACCGGGAAAGAGCCGGACATAAGCGGGAGAGGCGAGCACGGCCGGAGGACACAGGGCGCAGGTAAGAGGCGGCTCATACACACACACACAGGCCCGAGCACCGGGGAGCAGCAGCTGCGTGTGTCCGGGCAAGATGGCGGCGGCGGCGGGGATGGAGAGCTCCGCGCGTGACCGCCACTAACCTGCGGATCTCCGGCCATAGCGGCCCGGCAAGGGTTAATCCGCACTAAGCACATGCCAGGGGTTAATAATCCCCATCAGGCATCGGGGCTTCAATGGTTCACCCACCCCCCAAAAGAGATTTTTACTGAAAATTATTGCAATTTATTTTTTTTCGTAACATCTTGATGGAGACGCGTTTGGTGATTTGCGTCCATCAGATGTCACCGTCCTCCCATCACTGACCGGTGCTCGGCCTTCGGACTATTCAGTATTGTGCCCCCTTCTGCCTGGCATGATGGTTACCATGTAATGACCCCCCCATCCTGATGGTATAGTCCAGGACGCATCAGGTGATAGCCTTCGGGGTGACAGTTGTTCCTATTACGGGGCGTATTCCTATATATTACCCTCTATCGGGTGATTATGTTGTGATGGAGGCCCTCCGGAAACATAAGTAGAGATAGGTGGAACCATAGTCCTTGTTTGACTGTGCAACCAGGACGAACAGCCCATCCGGCAAATTGACTCCCCTTGTTACTAGCCAGGCCTTGACCAATCATGGCCTCGGCTACTAGCAAGGAGCAGCAATTGGCCAGATGGGCTGTTCGCCCGCCAATGCATCTGGGTCACACATCCCGACCCAAAATGAAAATACGAGTTCTCAAGTGGCTCAGGCTCCGTGATGTACGCGGTGGGCGGCTCTGCTCGCAGCTGGAGAGTGACGACATGACGTAGGGGGATGATTGCAATGTCTGGCGGGTCACAGGGCCCTGTGATTATTTCAGGGCTCTTGCACCAGTTTTCTGGTTTACAAGCTCTGATAAACATCTCCCAATGTCACGGTTTTCTTCCATCACGAATAGCAACTCCTCTGATTATCTAAACTGATGCAGCTCATGAATATTTATTACAGGCTTAACTGCTGATTGGCCAGAACCTTTCATATTGCTCCTCCCTCTGGACTGATCCATTTTCTATAAACCCAGTAATTGTTGAATACACTCATTGTACCATCTAAGCCTTCACATCAGACTGGCATCTTTGCACCCCACTGTGAGGAGTAGGCTACATGCATGGATACTTATTTCTATAGCGCCATCATATTGTGTAGCACTCTACAGATCACAGAGTACAAATGCAAACAAAATTAGACCTTAGAGAACTATAACATATTCAGATGAAACTATGGGGAGGTTGGTCCTGCTCGCAAGAGCTTACAATCTATGAGATTACAGCTATGCTCAGGTCGCTGTACTCGACTATCTTCTCCAGTCACATGGAAGTGAATTGGCTGTACCACACATGCAGGGACTCCATTGCATATTTGCCTGGGGTACCATTGGTCATATACTTACGCCTCTCATCCAGTAAGTTGTGTGAAGGTGAGAGTATGTATCCACGTGCAGTAGATTGCTGAAACCTGGCAGGCCACTTTATTAGTAAGTGGGTTCCATGAGGTGCAGGTCAGGTATTGCTGTCACTTTTGTTTGGGGGAAACAGGTTAAAGAAAATTTGGATGCAGGTGCTGACCCCCGGAAGGAGATTATTTGTGAATTTCTTCAAGTGGCCAATGGAACAGTCACTTCAATTTTTATAGCCCATCCCACCCAGTATGGGCTATAGATGCCTGACTGCAGTTTCCTCCATGTGATCGGTCACCTTCATACTCCTCTCCTGTTGAAGTCTAAGGAAGTGACAGAACGCTCAGAGCCGCTATTGCCACCACGTCTCTGAAAAACTAACACAACATTGGTGCGCACGGTACAAGAAGAGGAGTCAAGACACCCGGTAATCAGTCTCCGGTGCGGCTTCTCCCCATCCTTTACATTTCCAAGTGTCCCTGTTTGTGTACTGTGGCTGAGCTGTCACTCGGGGTGAGCGGGGAGGGTAGAAGCGTTCAGGCAATTTCCCCATTCTCAAATATTTTCAAACTATAATTTTAGAAACATTTCAGAGTAGAGCAGACTGCGTGCATGTGGGTGCAGACCTGGTGCATTATAAGCTGCCTGTATGAGAACAGATAGGTTATGAAGATGAGATGTTTGTCTTGTGTAAAGGTCAAGAGGAAAACTCTTCTAGTCTGTATAGGAAGAAGTTAATTTTAAACTTCTTTTAAAAAGTTGAACTCGTAACCTATCTGTAACCGCTGCCTTGTATCACACGACTGATCATTTCAATTGAGTTCAAAGAACACACATAGTTTTATAGAAATGTTTTCACTATTTCTTGTGCTCTCCACTGTAAGCATCTGCCCGTCTTAACGGAATCTCATTGTTCGGGTATCGGGACACTTGTGACAATCCTGAACGCTCTGCAGAAATCAACTTTGCAGCATTTTTGAAGAGTTAAATATTTATGAAATGTTTACGTAAGAGAAGAGGTCACTTGTTCCGGCTTGATATAATATGGAGTTCACTAACAATGTGGGCAAATAGCATTCACACTCTGCAGCAAGTGGTTTATGCCAAATCACACAAGTTGTGGTGAGAGCGGCACAATGCCTGGAGGGGGGGAACGTGACGCCGCTCGTTTTTAGATACCGTTTACTCTATTCAGCCCTCTGTCAATATTCAGGATAAATCTTTCCTTGTATGTTGGATAATTGCACCCTTGTCCTGAATTCTGGATACATAGGGATGGCTTGTTTGTACTATTCAGAGCACATGCAGAATTGTACCAATAGAAAAATCTACTAGTACTACTGGACAAGTGTAAGCTGCTTATTTCTATGTGTACACTAACCACTTGCAGGGAGGATGGAGAGGACACACAGGCTGAGCTCTCTCCATACCTGGTAGGTGTTTGCTTAATATTGCAGCAAACACCCAATGGCAACACACATGATAGGTGCTAGCAAAGTGCTTCAATTGCCACTTGCAAAGCTGTCAGTAGCGGTTGATAGTATATTGGCTTAGATTGCCGCCACAGGGAGTGACAATCTGTTATCATGACAGCCTTGAGCCATGTAAAGACCCAAGGCTGTTTCGTTTTTTCCAGATTATCTATTACAATGTAATAGATTGGCTAAGCCCTGTATACTGCCATACTATGGTATGGTAGGATCAATCAGACAAATACCCTAAGGGCGGGGGGGGGTTTGAGTGTCTGAAAAACCGTAAAAAAAAAAAAATTAAAAAAAACATTAAATCACCCCCCCTTACACCTGATATAAAAATAAACAGTAAAATCATAAACATGCTGGGTATCGCCAATATCAAAATATAATAATGGTTATTTCCAGATTCTAACCTGAAATATTTTTATAATTTTTTTGAAAACCTTAAAATCTACATTAAACTATAGTATCCCCGTGATCATTTGGGGCACTTGGTGAAAGCTGTGAAAACCAAACGCAGAAAACCTTGCATATGCATTTTTTCACCAATTTCAATGCCTTTGCAATTTTTTTTTCCTGCATTCCAGTACATGGCATGGAATATTAAATACAATCACTATGAAGTACAATTTAAGCAGAAATCAAAGCCTCACACAGCTCTTTACATGGAAAAATAATAAAGTTATGAATTTTTGAAGGTGGGGAATGAAAATTGAAAATGCAAAAACTAAAATGGACCTGGTTGTTCAGGGGTTAAGATTGGGTACATAGTAATTAAATATTCGTAATTCTTTGCCCTTGAACATTTACCGTTGGAGCCGGCCAGGAGATCTCATTCACTGTAGCTGGGTGGTTTGATCCATATACATCTCCTTTCAGATCCCTCAGCTATAGAGCACAGGTCTGATTATAATCAAACAGCAAGATGTTTGGTTGTAGCGGCAAGCACCTATATTTTGGATGGGGGGGGGGGGTATCATAATAGGTGGCTTACCAACTGTTAGGACATCATACAAATGATGGAAAGATATTCCATCCTAATGGAAGGGCTTGTCTTGCAGGCATCCTGCTTCTCCATTCATCCTCTAAGAACAATGTGTTTAGCAACTGTCCACAGTCTCCTTTACATTAGCATATAATGTCCAGATGGTATATTATACTTTTAATTGTTTACGCAGACGCCTAGATCTGAGTTCCGCGGACACCAAAAGGGCTGGTTCCAGGCCCAGTACTTTAAATTATGGTGATCTGATATAGGTTTTTAGGGGCCCAACAGCTTTAGGCTACATTCACATGATGTATGCCCGCCGTACATTGGCGCTGCGGAGAGGAGCAGGGGATGAGCGCAGCTCACCCCCGCCCTTTTCCATAGGAATCTACAGTGCACGGTGCCGTATTACGTAGAAAGGTAGGACATGTCCTACCTTGCTACGGAGCGGTATGGTGCCGCACGTGTGCTGCACTGTACCGCCCCTGTACAGGGCCGTGAGCCCATGAAGTGTATGGGGTACGTATAAACGCGTATATATGTCGGCTGTATATACGTCCTCCATACGTTCGTGTAAATGTAGCCTTAAGTTGTGATTTTGGAGAGATCCCACATGGAAATCGCAATGGGCTGGATACGTGGAAGTGTACAGTACAGCTGCCACGCAAACACAAGCACATAGGCTACGTTCACACTGTGATTTCTTCTTCCGTTGTAATTATATGTTGTGAGTATCCCTAGCATTTTGTGTATATATAAAGGAGAGCATCAACCCAACATACTGTAAGATTAGATGTTTAGGATCTCCACTTATGGACAGTTGAATTAGGGGATCTAAGGTAGCCGCTCTCTGACAGCTAGGGATGGAGGTTGTATACGTGTTATTATCAAGATTTAAGCACGTCTACTGAGCTTTTGTTTCCACCGGGCATATGTTCGTGTAGCCTAAGAAGGTGTAAATTAAGCTGATTTGTGTTGGACTAGAGGCTCCATTTAGTCAACATACAGGCAGTATTTATAATACTGTTCTATCACTCCAGTCTGTAAATGAGGAGACTAGTGCAAGATTTGGCCAGTGTCAAATTATTAGGAATAGTGGCTGAAGGGGAAAATTGCAGGATTTAGTACCTCTATTAACCCCATAATGGTCAGCGTATTGACCTGATGGTCATTAAGGGTCCTTCTTCTGATTTGGGCATTTCGGTCACTCAGGTGCCAATGGTGTCGTACGGCAGCCCAGGTAATACGGAAGGGCTGCCTGGGATAAAACTATTAAGCCAGGCTAGAATTCTGTTACCATGTCCCCTTGTGCGAAAAAAGTAATATAAACATGTATTGCCAGCCCTTAAAAAAAAAAAAAAATAAAGTAAAATCAGGCTCATTTAGTACCTCCACATTCGTACCAACCCAGGTTACAAAACTATTTATCCAGTGCAACTAAAAATTTTTCCAAATGATGGCCAAATCGACATTTTATTGAAATCATCCATCACTCTAAAATTTTATTTATGGCAAAGATAAACTTCATGAACCCCAAGGGGTTTAAATAAAATATCTTTTTACAAAAAAAAGAAGTATTTTTATGCAAAAGAAGGTGAATCGATAAACTGTATCGACCCAGAGATTTTTTTTTTTAATATTCTGTACAGAAAGTGTTAATGAAGACCGTGATCCAGTATTTAATAAAGTGCCACACCCTGTACCCTCGAAAAGCAGACTGCACTTGGTGCTGACTGCACAGCTTTTGATAAATCTGACCCATTGTCTTCAATAGTTGAGTTGATGTAAGGCTAGAGATGCAAGTGCATTTACACTGTGAGACTGGAAGCTGCATTGTGAATAATCTGCTCGCGAAGTCAGAATAAACTCTTGACACAGGAGAGTAAGAAGCTCAGGAAAACCGGAATGTCCTGGAGGAAGCACTTTTATACCTAATCCCTACAAACAACTTTACAGAGGCAAAAGACTCGGAAGTCTGATTCTCTCACCCGATTCCTTGAAGAGAGACGGCCACTGTTCAGCAATCTATAGATATGATGAATGTATCAGGTATAACCTGTCCTGTAACGTGGTCAGTTGTTCTCTATTATGATGCTTTATTCTGCTCTGAGATGCCTTCACCAGGGCCGCAAGATGCTTCCAATAAAGAGTTCCTGGTGTTGTAAGCCTTATGCAGAGGTATTGGCAGAAGTTTACACTACATGGTGATCCAACTGCTGGTGGCGGATATCTGCTGTTTACATTGCCGTAATTTATGATGCACTTGAAGTCTGGTTACAGTGGTTTATACCTGCACAGCTGACTCCAAGCTCCACCATTGTCCTGAGGATCCAGATCTTTTTTTAGGTGTTATCGTTGAAAGCATATTTTTACGTTTCTAGATTCTGCTCCAGATCTGTTTTAGGTTTTTCTAAAACTTTTCAGTAACTTGAGTGAGTAAGTTTTCATGAATCAAGTACAAGTGAAACTTGATCATTTATCTTATCTGAGGCAAATGCTTCCTTATCCAACTTTTGCTCGTGTTCTCCTCCCTCATCTGTTTTACAAATGGAAATTTTCCCTGAATTCCATCTTTCTATGAATCAGAGCAGCTCCCTGAGGTCTTGGAGCAAGCTCTGCATGGAGGGCCGCTGCTAGATCATGAAGACTACAAGTCAGGTGATGAGGAGAAGCAGTGTAACTTCTCATGTACACATTGGACCATAAAGCAGGTTAAACCAACAAACTTTGCAGGACTTTAAGGGGCTGTTTTATGTTTTTTTTAATATTTGCTCCAGTAGGCGCGCGTCTCTCGAGTTCTCTGATCCAGAGCATTGCTTCCCGTCACCACAGCCTCTTGATCTATAGACCCTCAGCAACAATATCACCTGTCTGCAGCCTGTATTATGCTGTAGCAGGGGCTCTCTGTCAGTGTGATGATAGATGAGATTCTGTATACTAATGAGGTATTCGGTGACTGGCAGCTCGCGGGACCACGGTGCCAGATAGAGGTATGTATATATTATTTAGACCACCTTCAACCCATTACATAAAACTGGACAGCCTTTTTAAGCCATTTTCATGCTGAAGGGGTTGTCCTGGAGGGAATGTAAAAACTAAAGAATCTTACCTCCTCCAAAGCTCCTGTCATCCCACACTGTCGCTTGTAGGTGCTGTGCCCGGTTTGTTTAGAGGCAGATGTACCCATCGGACCACTTCGGCTCGCCTGATAAAGCCTTAAACTCATCAGAGCACACCCTAGAGCAGTGATGGCGAACCTTTTTGGAGACTGAGTGCCCAAACTACAACCAAAATCCACTTATTTACCGTGAAGTGCCAACATGGCATTTTAAGCAGTAAGTTACTGCTACCTGTTCTTCCACATCTTTCAATCGTATTGGCCCCCTGTGGCCACCAATACAGTTGAAAGAGAGGGCAAATTCAGACTCTCGTTGTAGCTTCAGAAGATTTGGTGCACTCTGTCCTGGGGTGATAGTCTGAGAGTTCCCTTAGAAATGACTCTGAGTGCCACCTCTGGCACCCGTGCCATAGGTTCGCCACCACTGCCCTATAGCATAGGACGGATGGGCATGCTTGTCTCTGTAGACAGACAGACAGCAGCACTGACTCTTTACAGCTTACCCATTAGAGAACCTTTAGCTGACCTCTAAGACACATTATCAAATCACAGACTATATGCAGGTTTTTCTTGTGGTTTATGATACAGACAATCCTGATTGTGTGCATTTAGTCCAACCGTTGTTTTCATGCCTTATATCTGTCACTCAAGGTCAGTTCCATATTTGATGCTGTAAAATAGAGAAAAATTCCTGAATTCTGACACTAGTGAGTTCTGACTTGCTCTAGTTAATTTATAAATGCCCTTTTATTAAAGATGTTTTCTTGTTTGTTACACTCAAGATTTGTTCTGGATTATTTAAACCAATCTCGATGAACTAATCTTATGCCGTTCTGCGGCTAATGTTCTCTGTGGGTGATATAGAAATTATCGTCTACTTTTGGATGACAAATAACAATTTCTCTTGTAAGACTCTTGTGAAAAAAAAACTAATCTCTTGTCCCATGGAGTTTCCATCTCTCCAGAGAGCACTCATCTAAGTGCCTCAGGAGAAAGCTGGCGTTGTTCGGTGGGATCTCTTGTGCCGGCTCCTTGGTTTTGTTAGCTGTAGCTTTACAAGGGCTGCTCGGCTTGTAGACTGGAATAATTCTGGTATTCAGATAACCCCTTGTTGGGTGGTGACGTGTACACGGGTTATTCCTAAAGCTGAGCCTACAAAGAACATTGTTGGTGTCACGGATACACAAGACGGGAGAACATTTTTATTGATCTCTGAATGTAGTAATATTACGAGGTGGCAGGTCTGATACAATTCTGTATGCGGAACAGCTATAATTTTATCTGTTAACAAGACCTCAATGCCTGACGTGGTTGATTGTGTTTCAGCCTTTTTTTTTATCTGTAAGAATCTTCACATCTAAATTTCTGCTGTTGAAAATCTAACTACCAAGTATTTATCCTAAGCGTAGTTATTGTGCCCACCACACGGGAAGGAAAGGGCAAATGCAAGCTGTTGATGGGCAGATGCTGAAAAGGTGTGGGTTTTTTGTTAATCTTTCTCTGTTAGCAGCAGAATGCAGCGTTGAGCTTTTATATTGTCACCTGAGCACTCTCTATGTACTTGGCTTTAGCCTTATGGTTAAGACTTTCTCAGTGTATTTGCTACCAGCCATCTTTGTGTATGGACTGTTAATACTTGCAGTGTTTCCATCTCTGGTTGTACCCACTGTATAAATAGTGAAATATGAAAATCTAATATCTGTGTTTTAACTTTCAGCTTTGTGTTGTGCTTGGAAAATAGCGCCCCGGTTGTGAATACCTTGAACTTTGGAGTTTCTAGTCCAATCCTCTTGAGCCTTCCTCATTTACAGCTTGCTCATATTAAGACTCAATTGGCTCTTCATCAGTTGACTTCTGTCACTACGAACAGTGCTCTCCCAATTAATGCTTTGTTAAACCAGGCTTTGTTGAAATTATCTACTGCTCATACCATGTTTAACCGTGGAGGATTTGGGGGACCTAGGCCAATGGGTCATGGTCCGATGAATCAGCCCGGAATGAACCATGCTGGGATGAATATGGCAGGAATGAATATGTCTGGAATGGGAATGTCTGGCATGGGTATGTCTCCCATGAACCAACCAAGCCTGAATCTCTCCTCTATGAACCAACCAAGTTTGAATCTTTCCTCTATGAACCAGTCAAGCATGGGTCTCTCCTCTATGAGCCAGCCAAGCATGGGTCTCTCTTCTATGAGCCAGCCAAGCATGGGTCTCTCCTCTATGAACCAACAAAGCATGAGTCTCTCTTCTATGAACCAACCAAGCATGGGTCTCTCTTCTATGAACCAACCAAGCATGGGTCTCTCTTCTATGAACCAACCAAGCATGGGTCTCTCCTCTATGAATCTCTCCTCTTTGAACCAACCAAGTATGAATCTGTCATCTATGAATCAACCAAGTATGAATCTTTCTACTTTGAACCAATCGAACATGAATCTTTCTCCTATGAACCAAACAAATCAGAATCTCTCTTCTATGAACCACCAACGCATGGGGCACTCGGGAATGAACCATCCAAACATTGGTCTTTCTGGGATGAATCAACCCAATATGAATCTGAATCGCACAAACCATCAAGGCATGAATCAAGGAGGGGGAATGGGATTTCACTCGGAAATGAAGAACCAAACATTTGGCATGAGGTCCATGGACAATGCTGGATCTTTTGTTGGTGGGAATACAGACCCAATTGGAATGAAAGGCATGCCAATCAGATCGCCTATGCAAAATGCTCCTGACAGACTTATGGGTTCACAAGGTTTACCCCAAAGATTTTCAAGCCCAAACATCCCTATGCATCAGGGGCAATCAAGAATACCATCCCAGAATCAAGAGATTCCTTCTATAGTGAATCGAGTTTTAACACATTCCTCCGATCGCATGATGGGGAAGCCTAAAGCCCCTTTACAGGAACCTGCACATCTTGTGAAGGAAAAACCGTGGAACAACCTCAATGTATTTGGAAACGTGGGTCAAGATATGGGAATGAAATCCATCCCAGGTGGTTCCGCGCCTCATGATCAAGGTTCAAATGCCCAAAATCGATACACAAATGAAAGTGCCTCAAGCATTTTGGAAAGCTTTGGCTTATCAAATGAAGACCTGGAAGAGCTCAGCCGTTATCCCGATGACCAGTTGACTCCATCCAACATGCCGGGTATCTTAAGAGACATCAGATTGCGAAAAATGAATCGCACTTCATCTGTGCCTGATAAGACTGCTGGAAGAAGACCTGGTCCTGAAGCTTTGGCAAGTAAAGTAATCGATTATGGACATTCGCACAAATATCAGTACAGCGACACAGCCACCCCTTCGCGGCCTTACGACGCACCGAGAACTGAGCAAAAACCTCCACCAGTTCCCATAGAAACTGTCCCACCAAGCAATAAAAAGCCAGAGACTAGTTCTGAGAAAGGAATGGATAACAAAATTCCCACCATATCTGGAAGCCGTAAACCTTCGTGGTCATCTTCAAAGGCTGACAGATCCAACAATAAGACTTTAGTTGGTAAGAACAAGGTGCCCAATGTTTCAGTGACTGTCTCCAATGTCGAGAAAACTGTGATGACTGTCACGGCTGATTCCAACGTAGCTTCTCCTGGCAAACCGGAACTGCCGTCACTGCTCAACGTCGTCACTGCTCAGCCAGTCCCCCACCCGCAACCTGCCGAAACGCCTGCAGCCGCAAAAGGAAGCTGGGTGCCAGTCTCGTCTCAAGATGAAACTCAGAAAATGAAGAGGTTGCCAACGCCTTCGATGATGAATGATTACTATGCTGCTTCTCCTCGGATATTTCCTCATATCTGTTCTCTGTGTAACGTAGAATGTAGACACTTGAAGGTGAGTGTTTTCATGTTTGTATGTATATAATAATCACTGTATGCATGCCATGCAGCTACATAGTTATCCCAGCATTCCTTTATCCAAGGAATATGTGCCCCCTACTTTATCAGGGTCACATGCTTTTTGTTTTGGACCCTTTCGTGGCCCTCATGTATTATGTCCTCATAGTCCTAACTTAAGGTATGTTCTTCTCACCCGATGGGTCATGTATCATGTCCTCCAGAACATAGAGATGATTGTAAAGGTCTGAGTGAATAGTATTTGATATTTACTACATTTTATCAAATTGAACTTTGAAGACTACAAGGTTGGTCATTATGGGGTTAGCATTAGCACCGGGTAAAGTAGATGAAGAAAGGGGCTCAAATGAAGATACCGGAACGGTGCCGACTCCAACCTCTGCTATTCAAGAACCGATAAGAAGCGAAGAACCTGCAAGAAGGTGGCAGCCACTGAATTGACTTCTCCGGTTTCCATACCATGGTTTATCGAGATGCAGAAAAGGTTTATCGAGGACTGAGAAGACCGAGAAAGCTGAGAAGACTGAGAAGTGGCCTGACTGTCGTGCCTAGTGCTGTCCATACTGTGTTATTGGGACTGTTGAAGTATTATGCCCGGCTTCGGGGGGGTTGTGGGGTTAAAATTTTTGCGAAAGGTAAGTTTGGGATGTTGCACCACAAATATTAGCCGAAGCCTTGATGTGTGGGTTTTGAATGCGTTTTTTTTGGACAAGTGTTTTCGCAACAGAACTATTATATATATTTTTTTTTCCCCTTTTTATTGGATATATACACTGTGATGGAGAGTTCCTTTTTGACAGTTGTAGCATTGGATATCAGTTTAAGGATTTAGTTTCAGGCTTGGGTTTTGTCGTGTATTATAATTGCTTGAATGGATCCCCTTTTATGTAATAACTTACCATGGAGTTCAGCTCTGCCCCATATATATATATATATATATATATATATATATATATATATATATATATATATATATATATATATATATATATATATATATTACAATATTGCTCTTCCCATCTATTGCCTGTTATATAGTTGGGCTCCCTATAGAAGGGCACCTGAGAGCTGCTGCGGGGATTCTCTTATTACATTTAAAAACCCTTTTTATACCAAGATAACCTCCCCTAATATTGTGTACACCACCAGGCGTGCAAGGCCATAGGCCGAGCGTAACTATTCTCTCTCTCCCTTCTTGTGTAGGACTGGATTAAGCACCAGAATAATTCGTCCCACATTGAATGCTGCCGGAACCTGCGTCAACAGTAAGATATTTGTACAAAACCAAAACAAAAATTATTTCGATAAAATGCATGAAAATGATAATACACTTGGCATCTTCAGTTGTTAAAGGATATTCATTTTAAAAATGTATTTATTTATTTTTACCTGAATGCAGATGTGTACTGGAGCGCAGAGAGAGTAGGGATCCCCTCTAAGCAGAGGATGGGCAGGTTGAGTATTGTCAGACTAGGGCAGTGGTGGCGAACCTATGGCACGGGTGCCAGAGGTGGCACTCAGAGCCCTTTCTGTGGGCACTCAGGCCATCATCCAAAGACAGAGTTCACCAAACAGGACCAAACCTTCCTGCAGTCCCAGGCAACTTATGAGATGCTACTCTCAGCGCTATTTTAAAGCAACACTTTATTGGGTGTTTGGAACTGCGGGAAAAGTGAGAAGGTGCTGACAGAACTGCATTATCTTTGGAGGTCCTTCTGCTGGACCCACCATTCTTCCTCTACAGAGAGACCCTGGAGAGAAGCTATTTTCCCTCTTTCTTTCAACTGTATTAGTGGCATTAGGCGGCCGATACAATTGAAAGATGAGGAAGAACAGGTAGCAATAAGTTACTGCTTAAAATGCCACTTGGCACTTCACGGTAAATAAGAGGATTTTGGTTGTAGTTTGGGCACGCAGTCTCTAAAAGGTTCCCCATCACTGGACTAGGGGATGGCTAGTGATGCCTCCTGTCTGTCAGTGTTATAGAGAATGAATGGAGGGACAGCACCTGCCCAACCTGCAGCGCTTCATCCCTTTAACAAGACCCGATTCCTGTCATTCGTAGACGGCTCTGTAGTTTTACATCGATCTGCTAGTTTTCCCCTCTCCTGCATGTAATGGAATACATTTCCGTATAAAGACATCTCCTCCTTGAGACTTCATTGAGGACTTAATTTGTTGGTTTTTGCATTGTAAACAGGTATCCTGAGTGGAATCCGCAAGTTCTGTCTGCAGCAAGGTAACGACAAATCAGACTCTCATTAAACGGAGAGGAGAGGGAGCTGTGTATCAAGTATCTGACTCTAGTTGCCTTTATGTAACTCTAGGGATGAAGATAAAAAAGATGAATCCAACTCAAAGACCTCAAAGTCTAAGAGTGTCAGCCCTCGAAGATCCAGAAGGTCGGGATCAAGGCACAGAACACGTAAATCACGTTCACGAAGCCCCCGGCCCACTGGGAGAAGGTCTCGTAGCCGGAGTCCACGTAGGTCTCGAAATAGTCCAAAGAGGTCTCGAAGCCCGCGTCGAGGAGGGAGGTCTCCGCGTCGCTCACGCTCTCCTAGAAGATACAGACGCTCCTCTCGTAGCAACTCTCCTGGTGAGACGCTGTATAGCACGTGTATTACATGGCCTCTGGTTTGGTTTTGCTGTGATTATAACGCAGTAATGTTGTGTTGCAGATAAGAGGGCAGTGGATGCAGCCGTGCAAAGTTTCATAGAGGCCACCAAGCAAAAAAGCGGGGAAAAAGCAAAAGCTGCGAAACCATCAAACAATGGCAAGAAACCGGCGCCAAAGACCTCCAATTCTAATGCCAAGAATAAGAAACTGGCCAGTAGTGCGCCACCACCGAAGAAGCCGGCCACTTCTGCTTCTAAGCCAGCCGCTCCATCTAGTTCCAGCAGCTCTTCTAAGAAGCCCAGTAGTGGTGGGGCTAGCACGGGAAGGAAGCCTTTCCCTGCCCCCGCTAAAAAACCAACATTCGGCATCTCCACTCACAAGAAACCTGTGGTGAGCACAGGGGCCAAGAAGAGCACTGCAAGCGTCAGCTCCGGGAAGAAACTGCCCAGCAAACAGCCCATGGCCGCCTCTAAGGAGCCCGCTGACCCATTGAAAAAGGTCTGTGTGACATTTCACCTGTTTAAGGTTTTTAACTTGTTGGGTTTTTTTTTAACTTTTCTAAAATTGCTGTTTTCTCTTTCGTAGTTCACAAGCAAGAACGCCACTGGCAAAATCATTCACGTCACCAACCTACCGGACAGCGGCTACACCGATCAGGACATCCTGAAAACCGTCCAGCCCTTCGGAAAAGTCTGCGATATCCTCATCGTTCGCTCCAAAAACGAGGTATGTCGAGGTGGGCGCAAGCAGAGGAGGGGATTGTAATGAGATGAGGATGAATGGATAAGCCGGTTCACCTACCCCCTAGGAGAGATATCAGGATGATGCATGTTCAAATGTGTGTCCAGGCAAAGTAATAACCTGCCTTTCTCCCCCAAAATATTTTGTAGGCGTTCATGGAAACCAACTTCAGGGAAGCGGCTGAAGCAGCCGTCAAATTTAGCGAGTCCACGCCGGTCATCATAAACAAGAAGCGCATCACCCTGTCACTGGCCGGTCAGAGCACAGTGAGTATGGGCGCCCAAACCAGCGCATGTGATGTGTAGATGGTCGTTATTATACCCCGGGGTCATTTCTGTGACTGCCCCTAAATCTGGTGCTTTATTTGTAGTTGCAGAAGCCGGTGAAGAGCGCCGAGAAGGTTGTAAAGTGAGTGCAATGTCTTATCTAGTCCCCAGTATGTCGGCTTCTGGTTGGATTTTTTTTAATGTATAATAAATTTTGTTTTTCCTCTCCAGAGAGAAGGAAGAGCCTGCTAAACCTTCACCACCAAAAGGTAAGTCCCCGAACACTCGCATGATGTGTGTGTCTGACAATGGAGCAGAGAATCCTGGTCATAATTGATACATGACTTTAAGACGGTCTTGCCTGCAGAAACTAATTTTCTCAGATTATACATACACACATGCTGTGTTTTATATTATGCAGCCCGGTCATTAAAAAAAAAAAAATAAATCTTTGGTGTTGCACAAGCACCGCTACATACACGTTCACTCACACCCACACACAGCTCTGGTACATACCCAGTCCCATTGTCAGTATAAGGAGGGGTTCACATCACATTATTTGCCATACGTTGTAAGGACCATCGCAGGGTTAGTGTGTGAGATTCTGACGTGTCCTTGCATCGTATGGCACAGACCAGGGACCATCGTATGTCGCTCAGCAAGATGGAAAAACTTGGCTTGTTGTGTCCTTTTCATCCTGCCTATTTCGGTGGACCTGACTATAGTGATCAGCCCATTGGCAACAACTATGCCTCTGCCTGCCCGTATACGTCCATGTGTGCACTGAGCATATAAAGAAAACGTGATGTGAACCCACACTAAGAGTACTTCTCTTATCCCCCGGCTTTGTCCCGACCATTACTATTACTGGCAGTATGAAGGGGGTCAGTCACGGGCTTTTTGCATCGCTGCTAAGCCCCTTCATGCTGCCAGTAATAGTCATGTCTCTACAGGCGAGGAGAGGGGTGCAGAGGTCCGTCATCTTCCTGTGCATCACCAGGACACGGGTCTGGAGGCAGATGGATCCTCCTGACTTCAGATCATAAGATACAAGTTACAGTCTGAAGAATACAATAGATTGTATATGAGAAGACAAGTACAAAGATGTCTTACCTGATGTGTAATGTCTCGCTGCAGCCGCTCCAGAGCAAGAAGAGAAAGTGGAGAAGCCGCCGGAGAAGTCAAAGCATGATATAGGTACTGGTCCAGATGCCTCTGCTACTTTCCATGTGTTCTTCTCTTTTGCTCCTTTATTGTCATAAAAACCTATATATTCCTGATATCTTTCTGCTGGTGCTCACTATTGCTGTTCTGTACGCTCTAACACTCGGTATTTAGGGTGGGTCATGTCTCCCCCCTACCTCCTGTTCTGTAGAGATCACTTCCCCTCCTTTGTTATCAGCACAGAGTAGATTACATTGGGTAACTTACCCGAGCAGTTATGCACCGAAACTGAGCACGTCCACAACATTGTTGTATCAAAGTAAATAAATGTGGCTGCCGTAAAGCGAGACTGTGATCTGCTGCAGAGAGAATAGGTCACACCAGATAAAACCTGCAATGAGATGAGGAGGTTGTGAGCTGCACACAGCAGTGATTCCTGGAGTAATACTCACCAGGAGTTTCTGTGCTTATTCCAGAGGTTCCTCCCGGATTTGTCAAGAGCTACATGCTGGATGAGCCCCCGCTGAAGGTAAGTAGTTTCCCTGCATTCATCTCTGTATATTGATGATCCTATGATGTGAAGGTAACGCGGGGACTTCTGTTCACAGCAAAATGAGAAATGTGTGGTAATAATGTCCAACCTACCCGAGGCCCAGTACACGGTGGAGGAAATCACCAACCTGGCCAAACCCTTCGGCTCCATCACTGACGTCCTCATTGTAGCAAACCACAGAAAGGTAAGTCCTAACTCGTAGTGTGCATGGATGTCCGAGACCATGTGACCCGCTGTATAACATAAGCTACATGCAGACGGACGCTGTGAATCCGAGCGCCTTCATCCTCTGTGTCTCCGCAGGCGTACCTGGAGCTGGCCAACAGGAACTCTGTCGATTCAATGATCAAGTATTACAACGTTTTCCCAACTTACCTCAGCGGGAACCTGTTATCAATCAGCATCGCTGCGAGGCACAAGGACCTTAAAGATGAGGTGAGAGATGGAAAAGATAGGCCGAAAAAGGACGAGAGGCCGAAAAGGACAAGTCTTCTCCCCTGTAGTGCAGGACGTGTCAGTCTGATATGTGACGCACGGAGCACATAGTCCTGACTAGTCTACACCCGGCTCCTGTACTCGTGTCAGGGCTGTACGCTGTGGCTGTGGGGAGGGATAGGATCTCCCTAATCACCTTCATCTTATCTGTAATGTCATCAGGGGAGATGTTCTGCAGAGTGGCTGCTCCTCCATGTGGATGGTTTTGTGCATTGGTTCCATTTTTATCCAATACATAATTTGCTGTATTCTCTCATTTCCAGGACTTCATCTTTGCCGAGCTCATTGAGCAGTCCTCTTACAAGGTAACTAACGATTTATATGCTGGGGCATCCCTATAGTTGCATAAATGCGTAGGTTGTGGCCTCTTTCTCTCCTATGCATCTGCTGCAGAAACTGCAGCATGTCGCACTGTCATCCGTGTGCACTACTGCCCCTTTTACAGAGGCATGGGGACCCCCCCCCCTCCATTCATGTTATCAATGTGTCCCCTGACCACCTTTACAGACTAAAGTACATGTTATCCCCTGCCCAAAGGATAGGGGGTCATCTGAGTATCCGACGATTATGAGACCGGGACCCCACATGTCTCTAGAGATTCTGTGGCAGGACGAGCATGCGCCCTGCTACTTCTATCTTTCCCATACTGATGATGGAGCAGAGGAGTCCGTCCATTATCCCCCCTGTACTATGACAGACCCTGCAGACCTGTATATCCCCTGCTTGTTATTGCTCCCAGTAGTTGTATACCCACTTTGGTTATAAGAGAAGGGCAATGTAAGTAACTCCCTTTTGGTGCTTCTGTAAGTGGTTTCTATTCCATGTGCCATTATTTTGTTTCATCGATGAATTAATTTCCTCCTCTGTTTCTCTCCAACCACAGATCACTCCCACAATTTACGAGCAATTCGTCTATCTCACAAACCTTCCTGAAAAAGGCGTGGATGACTTTGAGATCATCCGCATCGGGTTACGTTTTGGGAAAGTTGAGCATCACGTGTACCTGAGCAATAAGAAGAAGGTGAGTGCTGACCGCATGAGGTAGTCTGCTGCCTCCTGCTGGTCATACAGAGTATCGCAATGCAATATACTACATACTACACATCCCCTCCGGTGATCAGCTACTGTGAGATCTGCCGTGTCTGTGATGTCACATATTGTGTGTGTTTCCCCCCACAGGCCATACTCCACATGCACAGCACCAGTGCTGCCAAAGCCATGCACAGCTTCCTGACTCAGTATCCGTGCAGCATAGGAGACAACGTGGTACAGTGCTCCATCCCATCCAAGACCACACTCGCCGAGGTAAGAGCAACCCTGGCACCTTACATGTAGCTCCCCACTTTATGGGAGAACCCCTTTATTCTGCGGGGTGGAAGCTCAGAGGAGAATAATAAGTCAATGTGATTTACTCAAATCTTTGTTGTATTTATTATCCTCCTCTTGTTCTTTTGATGACTGTGTAAAGACCAAATACCCCTCGCCAGGCCTACGTTCACAGCTGCGCTTTTTTGTAGTTTTTGAGCTGGGGATACATGCACCATCGGTGTACTATCATTATATTCATAGGTGTGAGTAATTGTTATAATTTTCTCTTTACAGGAGCAATATGTAACTTATCTTGAAGAGGCCAAACCAAGGTAACACACAGTGACCTAGTTTTGTATAATAGAATTTTATTGTTGTGTATATATATTACTGCTTGGCAAAATTTAAAAAAAAAACCTTTTAGTTCCAATTGTGTGTGGATGAGACGGATCATGTCTGATTGCTTTGTCTTTACCTTATAGCCCCATCGTGGAGAAAACCGCGGAGCCCAAAGAGTCCAAGAAAGAGGAAGAGAAATCCTCGCAACCTAAAGAAAAAGAGCCTGAGGCCGGGCCCAAGTCGTGTGAGATGGATGTAGTCTCAGCAGAAGGCGAGGTGGTATCAGAGCTCGATCCTCCTAATAAAGATGCTATGGAAACAGAACCCTCTGCCCAGGCAGAAGATCATCCCCCCAGCCCTAAAGCTGCTACCTCCTGCAATACATTGGTGGCTACAGAAGATGATGATGAGGAGGAGGAGGATAAGCAGGAGGAGGAGCAGCAGCAGCAGGAGGATGATGATGATGATGAAGAGGAGGCAGCAGAGGCGCCTGAAGCCCCAGACTCGGCACCTGTGTATATACAGGCAGAACCAGAGACTGAACATCACGAGCCTCATCCAGTGTCTCACACTCAGGTGTCGGAAGAGTTAGATGTTCTTGTATCTGTGGAATCGGATGAAGAGGAACCTGAAGAACAGCCTCAGGTTATCCCCAGCACCAAGCTCAATCTAGAAACCTCCGCTGACGGCGGTCCAAGTGATAGCGCCGAGGCCTCTGCAGACGGTGCCAAGACTGTGACAAGTGAAGGTGGTAAAGCAGACGCAAAGAGCAAGGGACCCTCCACAGACAAGGCATCGCACACGGAGGAAACAAAAGACTTGGCTTCCATCCCGATAGGTAAGGAAGAGCTGTCCCTTTCCAAGAGGGAAGAGAAGAATGTCAAGGAGTCACAGGCAAAGAGGGGGAAACATGGCAGCCATACGTCAACTAAAGGCAAACAATCGTCTCTGTCCGAAACAGCAAGTGCAACTACAGTAAGGACCACCAAGTACAATGTCCAGAAGGGGGAGGTCTTTCTGACTGTCACCCTGGAGAACCAGAAGGCAAAGGCAGACACCAGGAGGAGGAGATCCCGGGAAAGGGGATCGTCTGGACATGACAGCGCTCCCAGGACTAATAGTAACCGCTCCAGCCCGGCTGATAGCGCTGCCAATCACAACAAGTCCTCCTCCAGCTACTCCCAGAAGAAGACCTCCGGGAAGTATTCCTCCTCACAGCCGGAGAGAGAATCCAAGGATACGAGCAGGACACGGGACAGGGAGGCGCGGACCAGCAGCAGAAAGGAGGAGCGGACCAGAGGCAGCGTAAGTCCCTGGGAATATCCCGAGCAGGCTACACACTCATCACTTCTCCTGGGGAGAGGAGATATCGGGGGGAGGTGACCTGCACCAGGCTATTGGTGTCTTCTATAGATAGCGTGATGTGTTTTGTGGATTCAATGAGAATTATGTAAGAAGTGAATGCTCTGAGCTACACGTCGCCTTTATATACAGGATCTGTGCATGAAGCTTTCTCTGATCTGTCATCTCCTTTCTTCTCACAGAATTCATCACGCTACACAAGAAGCTCCAAGAGCAACACGCGGAGTCCCAGATCTAAAGAGGTGAGACCATGAGAGGCTTCTGCCATTTACAGGAGAAATCCTAATCACATGACAACAACACGCTCCCATTCATTGCTCCCATTTCTCTTGCAGGAAGAGGCCGATTCCTTCCCTTTCAATCTGGATGAGTTTGTTACGGTGGATGAGATTGTGGAGGAGCAGGTGGACTCGACGAAGAGAGAAGAAGAGCGGGAGAAGTTGGACACTGACAGGAAAGGAAAGCGGAAGGAAAGTCACTCTCCTTCCACAGACTCAAAGAAATCCCGAGTGGCCAGCACAGGTTCCCACGTCCCTTCCTTCGTCACCTTGGATGAAGTCGGGGATGAGGAGGAAAATGCTGCGAACAAAGAGAACCCGGCTGAGCAGACGAGCCAGTCCCTGGTGACCTTAGATGAGGTTCATGCAGAGGACGTGCCCCCAGCCAGTGCCAAGGACGAGCAGATGCTGATGACCCTGGATGAGATCAGTGACGAAGAGGAGGCCCAGGACTCTACTGCAGGACAACAAGCCTCAGCAGCCCCAGAGATCTTAACTAAAGACCAGCTCCTCACCCTGGACGAGGTCAATGAGGAGGACGAGGAGCATACAGCACCTCCTCCTCCTCCTGAGCCTTCCAAGGATGTAGAAGAGAAAGTACTGGAAGAGCCTAAAGAGACCGACATCAAGAAGGATGAAGATGAGAAGGAACCAGAAGCCAAACCCCAACCTGAGGTCCAGCAGGAAACCTCGAAGACAAGCGAAGACCCCGGAGACAAATCCCAGCAGCCCCTGCTCACTCTGGACGAGGTCAAAGCTGACGACGAGGAGATGTCCTTTGCCGATATAGAACACCAGTTCCTTACAGTGGATGAGATTGGAGAAGAGGAGGAAGAGTCTGTGGACAAAGCGGAGGAGACTGAGCCCAAACCGGACGCCGAAACCAAGGAAATCTGCAAACCTGAGACTAGTGAGTTACATTCCTGTGTTTTTCTGAATTTTAACCAAAAAAAACCACTTGAGATAATCTCGCTGCTTCTAGTAGTCTCACCGCTCCTTGTATATGGGCGCTACGCCCGCCTCCCACTTGTTTTTGGGGAATTGTCTCAGTATCCTGGAGGTGCCGTGTAGTGGAGATGATGCCGGTAGCTGTGCCCTGGGTGGCCCCCATGGAGATAACATAAGGTCTTGATGGTCATGTTCACACTCGCACGCCTTATTTGTAAGAATCTGTGTCGTAAATTAAAAATGAGGGGGAAAAAAAGGTGGCACCTACATGTAGTTAAGTCACAAACTATTGGCCTCCTGTAACCCTTTCACTGCCTCCCAGCGGTTCAGTCCGATGTCCGTGTGACTTCTTGATGCAAATCAATGTGTATTCTTTTTTTCTAATAGCACCAGCTGCAAAGAGGGGGCGACCCCGGAAGAGACCGCTCCCCGAGAGTACTGGCACCTCTACAGACTCCCCCAAGCAGAGTCCCCCGGATACAAGCAAAGCAGGGACCCCAAAGAAAACCCCTGCTACAGATAAAGGCAGCGAGCAGGCGGCAGCACAGAGCGTACAAGACGACACGGCCGCAGCCGCAGATAAACCACAGCCGGGTAAGATGAGGCGCATCTACTCCAGGAGGTTAGAGGAGGGCTCGTCCACTTTCAGCAAAATTATATTGTTCATGTAATTAAAAATTGCACAATTTTCCTCCCGGATTTCTAGATCTTGTTGCTGTCCTTCCATAGGAAGCTTCATGTGCACTGCCGGGTAGCAGAGATCTAGAAAACTGCTAGGAACTGATACAAAGTCTATCAGAAAGTTGTGTAACTTTTGATTTATATTGTTTGCGCAAAAGTAAATTATCTGGACAATCCTATTAATGTATTCTGAATGAATACACCTACAACTTACACATGTGATCCCCGGGAGGTGATGGCTGCCAGGACGGGGCTCGCTTTAGTGGCTTTTAGTATTTGGAGATTATATTCCTGTTATTAGAGCAGGGAGCCACAATTTTCCTGCCTGATGGATTCATTGTCTGCGCCGCTCCACGGGAGATGCAAAATAACTCTTAAAGAGAATGTTGCGCCATTAAAAAAAAAAAAAAAAACACTTGTTTGATAACCTTTTTTTTTAGTTTTTTAAATTTTATTTCTAGTAATAAAAGTTTCCCATTATTTAGCCATTATCTCGATTGACCACCAGCATTGTCCGTGCTGAGTATAATGAGGCACGTGTGACTGCCCGACATGGTCGCATCCCCTGTTATCGCGGTCATGACGAGGATAGTGGCGCTAGAGGGACCTTTTGCACAGAAGTTTTTAATTGTATTAAAACACAATAAAACCTTGTATATATTTGGTATCCCATGATCGAAACGACCCATGTCATTTCGGGCGCGCAGGGAAAGCTGTAAAATCCAAGAACATGGGGAAATTCATTTTTTTTCCCCCCAAATTCACTGCATCTGGAATTTTTTTTCCCCGCTTCCCAGTACACGACAGGGAATATTAAATACCATTACTAGAAAGTGCAATTTGTTACGCAGAAAACAAGCCCCCACACAGCTCTGTAAATGGAAAAACAATAGTTATAGATTTTTGAAGGTGGGGAGTGAAAAATGAGAGCCCATAAACAAAAAGGGGTTAATGGGCCACCCCTGGGGGTTTTTTGGGGAGCGTTTGCGTCCTAGTTTAGCAGATTATGACATTAGGGGGCGTCTCGACCAGTCAGACCTATTTGTTGACTCTGGAGCGTTCCCATCACATTACTCGGGGATGATTTGTGAGCTGTAACAGCGATGTGTAATATGTGATTGTGGGGCGACATTTATACCGAAACAGTGACCAGTTTATATGTGGGAAGCGCCCCTCATAGATTCCTCCCTCACTCGCTTCTGTCTTCTGTTTCAGCTGACGGAAAACCTGCGACGCCGGCCAAGAAGGCGAAACTGGAGCCGTCACCTGCAGAAAAGACCAAACTGGCTCCGTTCAACTCCAGCACCCCCGTCGGTGAGATGTTCTGTACTATTGGGGAGGGGAAGCCCCCTAACGAGGCGTGACACATGTATATGCCACAGTTCTGCCACCAGGGGGCGGTACATGCAGTAACACGCGGGCCTCACAGCTTCCTTCACATGGAGGGTTCAGAATTCATACGACTCCGTGAACCAAGAGATAAACAGTTTACGACTATTTGGGAGGTAAAAAGCAAAAACTCATCCTCCGTCTCTTCTATCTTTCTGTTTTGCAGGGCTGGAATTTCTCGTACCCAAGACGGGATATTTCTGTGAATTGTGTTCTCTCTTTTACATGGACGACTCGTCAAAGCTGAAGCACTGCCGCAGCCTGCGACATTACCAGGCGGTGGAGGTAGGTACCTGCTATCCTGAGGATGGTGAAACGTGTTCTCTACCACCAGGGGGCCCCGCTGGCAGGGATCTGCAACTCTAAGTAGCCGCTCCATAAGGACCTGGAGGTGGTTTAGTGTCCCAAATCACATTGGGTTGAGTGTATAGGGTTCTCACTTCTCCTAGAGTGTCCCAAAGCACATTGTAGGAGTTTTCTCTGGGGGCACATTAATTTAAAAAAAACAAAAAAACATTTTATACTCTTTGGTCTGGAGCTCCCCGCTGATCTTTACTGCAGAGTTATGTAAATTTTACGATACAGTTAACTTTTAGCCTAGACCGGGTGCTTAACAAGCCGGAAGCCCCTGCTAGCCGTGTGTATGCACCCCCTACACATAGTCCATGCTGAGTACAAAGGTCCAGCTCCTCTCTCCAGCTCTCTGCATCGGTTATTGGGAGGCAAAACCAACAGTGTTCTGTCTGTTCTAACAAGTGCAAGTCCTTACGGAAAGACTTGCATCTGCTGCGTCCCACCACCCCTCATGTTGGCTCCCAATGTGTGGCCTTATCTGAGTGACCCCCATTTATTATTGGGGGTCTGCACATGGCTGAGTTTGGTCTGACTTGCTCAGTTGGAGTTGACAAATCCGCTCCTCGTGTGCAGAATTTACAGGAGTGACCCTGGAGCTGCTGCAGTGACCCCGGCATTGTCCGGCTCTGGGAATTTATCACGGCTGTCGCTTTGGGAACAACAACTTTTTTCTCGTTTACCAGCGTCTGTGACGTGCAGGGATAAGAGGCCACGTACGGGCGGTGCACACGTGTCTTGTAGCGCGTTACACGCTTTTCACTCTTCTTTTATTTCTCCCCTAGAAACACTTGGCCAAGCCGGAAGCAGACGGTGAAGGGAAGACTCCCAGCACGTGATGCCGTCTCCAGCCGCCTCTCGGGTCCATCGTGTACATTTTCTTAGGGCAGATGTTTATGTTGTAATATAAAGCGCTCGCTAGAAGGTTCTTTTTTGTTTGTTTTTAATTTTAGGATTCTATAGGATTAATAACCAGAGGATATGCTCCAGGCTTCTCACATGTCCTATAGGTGGGAGCCACAGATGTCTAGAATGGGGGTTCACTCTGTCCCTCCCATAATATCAATTGGTTTGCTGGTCAGTCAGAGCCCCCCAGAGATGAGACCCACTTCTAAAAAGTTTTTCTTTTTTTTTTTTCCTTCATATCCTGTGGATATGCCATAAATCTCTAAAGTGAGGATACCCCTTTATGTTGAGGTGTTATTTTGCAGAGATGAGGGGCTCCGGTTTGTGCCTCCAATATCTTTGAATTGTTTTTGGTCGGCACCAATTCTCTTCCCCCGCCCATCACACAACCCAATTTGTGACAGAAGATGCGACTGTGACGTCACCATGTCCGAATGTCCGATGTTTCGTTTTTTTAAACCCGGAAGTTTTTTTTTTTTAATATGGACTTTGGTCTGCTGTTGCTGAGCGTGAGGACTCGGACCGCCCCCCCCCCACCCCACCCCACCCTCTCCTCGCCGTAGCTAGAGACGTGGTTCTCGTAAGGAAAGATGTTTTTGTTTTCTCATTCAGAATCGTCCTCTTTTGACAGAAATGTGCAAAATAAAAAGCTGTAACACAATAATATTTCTTAATAAATAGAAAAGTGTCACATTGTGTGTGAGAGATCCGGGTGCGCCGGGGGCTTCACTCTAAAAATCCTGTCCAGTCCATGCAGGAGCCGCTATGATATTGTCTTATTCTACAGACACCGAGGCTCATGTCCTAGAACTATTCACGTCACCAGTTCCCAAATACATAGAAAAGTGCATCTGAGTGATCCTGGGAAACACCACTAGTCTCTGTCTCTAGTCATAGAGATGTGTCTGTTGTGGCTGTACAGCCTGGAGCCTCGTTACTCACTCGTCTCAGCTCTATCCTGCATTGCTGCTCACATTCTGGCTGTGAAAGTAGTGATGGACACATCGAGGGCTAGATCTAACCATAGCGAGACTGTGGCGGAGTCACCCAACATGTTTCCTTCTCACACATAGAGATTCCTCCAATGGTGGTGGTGGTGGTACGAGGCCTGGAGTGTGTGATGATGATCTGACAGTGTTGCAGGTGACACTCAGGACAGCAGGGGGAGCAGTGCGGGGGCTGCCCCCACACCTCATGCAATGTATCATCAAACACACTATAAGCAGAGGGGTCCCAAATCCATCACAACCTCAGCGGACGGCATATAGACCTCATGTACAATCTCTACACGTAACACTAGATAATAATGTACATTGTATCAGTATTAAAGCTCCGCATGAAAAGGTCTGTAATACTTTCCAAAAATTACATAATACACAAAGGTGACGCAAGGAATTCTCACGATGACCAATAGAGGTCAGTAACATCAAACTACACGTGAGATGAGAAGCGGCGCATGTACCGCAGGCAGTATAAGTTATAAGTGACCTCCCAGTCTGTAGTGGTAGCAGTAGGGGTTCCCTGCGCCCCATCGCGTGCTTTATTGTCTCTTCGCGAGGCGTCTCTTGCTTTATCTTTGTGTTACATGTAGCAGAGCCTTTTCATGCTGAGCTTTCATAGTAATAGAATCTACATTTTTATCTAGTGTTATGTGTGGATAGTTTTTGAGGTTGTGACCGGTGGGAGACTTATTGATCTTTTGTAATGTGCACAAAAAAAAATTTCTGATCAAGGGGGTGTGGCCTATGGAAGGGGCGTGGCTCTCTTATTTTATCTGATTCTTAGTTTTGCCGCTTTCTGGCATAAAATAAGCCAACTATGCACTCCCTCCCCCCTCCATAGCACCCGGGGGACACTGTACTCAATACACCATGACTGGGTGCCATACACCCCTCTAGTGGCCCGGGCTGGGTGCCATACATCCCCTGTAATCTCCTCTGTGCAATGCTTCCCGCACTTCCCATACATCTTCCCCAGGATGTCCAGTAGGTTCTACAGCGCTCCCTGTGTGACCCGGAGAGGGAGAGCTGTCTGGTATTTCTCTGAGATGAAGGTCACACCTGAGGTCGTCTTCTAGGGCTCTTAGAGGTCACATTGTATATGTGTAAGATCTACAGAATACTGCAATATAGTGGCAGGACCATGTGATACACTATATATGTACAGCCGGGGATCTCCTGTATATAATTCTATGTGAACAGCAGCTATACCCTGGGTGTCACGGTTGCCCTTGTGACACATATCCTGGGTCTGCTGCTGAGGATCCCATGCAGGTGGATAAAGCTCGTCTGACACCCCAAGAGCATTTATGACGAAGACAGGAGTACCTTTGCCTCTATTCTGCCAGCCCTGAACACTTTCTTCAGTCTTGTCCAGTCCGTCCTCCATAGGTGAGGGCAAAGCTCAGATCCAGGACAGGTACTCAGTTTCAAGCCACAGCCTTCTTGGATTCTGGTTCTGCAGGAAATTTCATGGATGTTGCCCTGGCCTCCCAGTATCACCTTCTTGTGGTCTGCCTGGAGAAGCCACTGGCTATCTCCTACATCAGTGGGCAGGTCCTCAGTGATCCAGTATATTACCGCACCAAGCTTCTGTCTTTGCAAGTTAGGGCTATGCACAAGGAGAGACTTGTTTTATGTGCTTCCCCGATCTACATCTGCCGCTTGGTTGGGTCTCCCGTGGTTGCAGCAACACTCTCCAGTGCTCGATGGGGGAGATTCTTCGCTGAGGTCCAGTGCCAGTCACTGTCTCTTGGTTCTTTGGCCGGTCTCCACCATGTCTGCTTCATTATCCTCCAACCCTCTGGTGGGTCTTCCCGCTGCTTATATGGACGGCTGATGTCTTCTCGGAGAAACCGCAAGTCTTTGTCTCCTGCTGGTACTGGATTCTTTTTTGTGGCCAAGAAAGATGGTTCTCTCAGCCCCTGCATAGGTTATCGTCGGCTTAATAAAGTTATCGCGAAGAACCGCTACCGACTACCCTTGGTCAAGGAACTCTTTGACCGCCTCCTGCTCCTGTGGCTGATTCCACCAATGTCTATGAAGTCAAAGAGGTCCTGGACATGAAATCGGTAGAGGGAGACGGTACTTTCTTGTTGAGTGGAAGGGGTTTGGGCCGGAGGAGAGATCCAGGGAGCCCGAGGACAACATCCTGGATCAAGCTCTTCTACAAAGGTTCCTCCAGTCTAAGAAGAGGGGGAGGCCGAAGGGGGGTACTTTCACCAATATCCCTGGTCACAGGCGCACCAGTGTGACCTCTGGTGCCCCCAGAGCCTGCCTGCGGGAGAACTCGCCTCTCCTGGCTCCAGCGACGATCTCCGCAGCTACTGCGGTCCAGCGCGTGCACCCCCATCACCTAGGGCGCCGATAATTGGTGCTGGCCTGCCGCCTTCCCTAATATATTCCCAGCCCCTTCCTGTGTCCCCTGCCACATCTTTGTGCTTCTAAGAGAAAGCTGTATTCCAAGCCCTTTGTGATTATCCTGATTTCCTGTTGTGACCTCGATTCCGTTCTGGATTCTGATCCCGTTCTGCTTGTCCTGACCTACTGCTACGTTCCCGACTCTGATCCTGTGCTGCCTGTCTCAACCTCCTGCCTGTTCCCAACCACGAGTTTGCCTGACGATTTTGTACAATGCCTTGGCCGCCACCTCGGACAAAGTCGGGCTTGTGGAACGACCTGGTGGTGCCATGCCGCAACAAGTCCAACCTGCTCTGCGGCGGGCTCTGGTGAAAAGCACTTAGACTCTGGTCCTAGGTGTCGACTTAGATCATCATCCCTGGTGGTACAGAGGATCCTCTACCTCTGATCCTGACAATGGGGATCCCCTGTATATAATGATATATGTACAGCCGGTATAACCTGGGGATCTCCTGTATATAATGATATATGTACAGCCGGTATAACCTGGGGATCTCCTGTATATAATGATATATGTACAGCCGGTATAACCTGGGGATCTCCTGTATATAATGATATATGTACAGCCGGTATAACATGGGGATCTCCTGTATATAATGATATATGTACAGCCGGTATAACCTGGGGATCTCCTGTATATAATGATATATGTACAGCCGGTATAACCTGGGGATCTCCTGTATATAATGATATATGTACAGCCGGTATAACCTGGGGATCTCCTGTATATAATGATATATGTACAGCCGCTATAACCTGGGGATCTCCTGTATATAATGATATATGTACAGCCGGTATAACCTGGGGATCTCCTATATATAATGATATATGTACAGCTGGTATAACCTGGTGATCTCCTGTATATAATGATATATGTACAGCTGGTATAACCTGGGGATCTCCTGTATATAGTGATATATGTACAGCTGCTATAACCTGGGGATCTCCTGTATATAATGATATATGTACAGCTGGTATAACCTGGGGATCTCCTGTATATAATAATATATGTACAAGGGGCGTGGTTTGGCCATGGAAGCGTGAGGCTGTGTCTCCTGAGAGCTCCCGCGCTAGGCCCAGAGAAACCGGCATAAAACCACCCACATCACCCCAAATCTTACCTCCTGCATGGGTGCTAAGAGGAGGAGAGGTGCCAGGGCTGCTTCTACCCCGCTATCCCGGCCAGCGACTCGTCACATCGCGACCTACATGACGGGCCGCTCCTCCACTGCAGCTGCGGCCGGCGCCCCGGCTATGGCGGCGGACCTAATTGATCTTGCCACATCGGAGGCAGGGACCACTGCGCGGCCAGGAGCTCCAGAGGCCCCGCAATCGGAACGCTCCATCCTGGACTCACCTAACCCGGGTCGGGGAACACGGCCGCTAACGCCCGCTACACCTGGCGCTTCAGGATCTCCACGTGGCACAGCCAAGATGGCGCCGCAGAGCGCAGAAGAGCGCGACAGTCGCGCGCCTCAAGATGGGACCGGGAGTGCTGGCGCACGATCCCCTGCACCAACAAGCAGCCGGGTAAGAGACTCAGCCCTGGCTATTACAGAGGCTGCAACCTCTGACAGGTCTCCCAGGGACACAGTGCAGATAGCCACATCATTCGCAGCACTGTGCTCCCCACGGGCAGTTGGGCAGCTACCCTCACCATGCCAATCACTGGCTTTATCACCCCACTGGGGATCCTCACAGGATTCGCTCTCTCCCCCTGTGGATGGGGTGCCCCCGACTATGTGGCCCATGTCACCTCAGGGACTATGAGGTGTCCTTGCCCTCTCCAGCTTCGTGCCCTTCCTCAACGCATGCTGCAGGCTCCATTTCAACTACCCCAGTACAGTGTGGCATTCCTGTAATTGATCAAGCGTCCCAACATCATATGTATCCTCAGAGAATCTCATTGGATATGGAAGTGTTGGCTGACATTAGAGCCCTGCGAGCACACATCCGCACCATACCTACTAGAGAGGACATGGAGTCCTATGTCTCCAGGCTTGAACAATCCTACAGATCTGAAATATCTACCCTCAGAGACGAAGTACATCATATTGAAGAAAGAGTGTCCACAGCAGAGACTTCCCAACGTAATGTTGAAGAAAGGCTGGCTGCTCACTCGGCACAGCTGGCTTCTCAATCCTCCCAGCTTCAGGCGTTATCTGACCATCTTGATGACCTGGAAAATCGTGGCCGGAGGAATAATATTAGGATCAGGGGTCTCCCCGAATCCATTGAACCCTCTGCTATACATTCAAGCTTGCAAGAGCTCTTTAATGTGGTCCTGGGCGTCCCAACAGATACACCATTAGAGCTTGATCGTGCACACAGGTCCCTTGGCCCTAAATCCCCTGACCCGAATAGACCACGGGACATAATCTGCAGGGTCCATCGATACCAACTCAAGGAGTCCATTATGAACTGTGCCAGGGAACAAGGGGAAATACGCTTTAAAGGTTCGGTGGTGCAGTTTCTCCCTGATCTATCCAGGCTAACCTTGATGAAGCGCAAAGCATTGCGTCCTGTGTTGGACTCTCTCCGACAGAAAGCACTTCAATATTCTTGGGGATTCCCCTTTCGCCTACAAGTCCGTCATAATGGCCAGCTGCATGTTCTTCGCCATCCTAGCGATATGCCGGCTTTTACTGAGGCCTTGGGTCTCCCTCCCGTCAACATTTCAGATTGGCCGGTTGAAACCTGGGGGGCACCACCCCCGAGACCCCAGAGGAACCCACGGCGAAGACAACGTAGGAGATCCGTGGACCACCGGGATAATCGTCAAGCGGGCCCAGACCCGCAATCTCCAAGATGAGGCTTCTTCTGGTGAGAGTTGGAGTTACTTTCTTCTGGCCTCTTGGCCCCTACATCCAGATGACCCATCCTACTTCAGCTATGGACGTTGTAAGTTGTTTCACAGTGTTGTTAATGGCTGATTTATCTACTGTTCCTTACTTCCATGGCGGGTTTCGGGTATTGGACTGTCTTTGATGATACCTTCTCGAGAGGTTCTATTTCTGCCTTTGTATTTGATGGTGTTTATTCTCTTTAAATGTCTTTATAATTTGCATGTACAATAACTGATGTTGGGTATAGATACTTGGTTATTTTTGGGTGATGACTAACTAAGAAGGGGGGAGAGGGGGGGACGATTACTTCTTCCTCACTTATCTCCTTCCTGTGTTCTTCCAAGATATACGGGCTGGTGGCTTCTGGGCCCCGGGAGCACCTTCCGTGGAAACTCACCGTCCCTTAGGGGTGTTACGAGCAGCTGGTCTGATCGTGACGTAAATTACTGCTACCCCGATTTCTCTGTACTTAGGTGCAGATTTATACTTTTCCCCTCCCCCTACCTTCTGTTTATCTCTGTGTCTCTGTCTCCTTTATTTCATCCCTTTCCCTCCCTTTTCTTGCAAACTTTACCCCCCCCCCTTTTTTTTTTTTTTTTTTTTTTTTCTCGTCTTTCTTTCCCTCCCTTCTATCCTCCTGTCTCTGTAGCAAGTGATCCTTTGTGACCCAATACCTTGGTAGTAGAAAAACACCGCATGGCTACATTAAAGGTGGGGTCCCTCAATGTTAGGGGGTTCAATGTCCCGCAGAAAAGATCGCAAATCTTATACGGGATGCATAAGCAACGGGTGCAGATACTCTTCCTTCAGGAGACCCACTTTAAAGTGGGGCACATTCCCACCATGCGCGACCGGTATTTCACAAGCTGGTATCACAGTGCCAATCCAGACGCTCGCTCTAAAGGCGTATCAATTGGCCTTCATAGGTCTCTTCAGCACACAGTCGTGGACACTAGAATAGACCCCAACGGGAGGTACGTCTTTATTAAATTGGGCATTCAAAATACGACTTTCACAGTGGCCAACTGGTATCTGCCAAACGCCCAGGCCATACCTGCCTGTCGATCTATCCTGCGTTGTCTGTCAGAATTCGCTGAGGGCACACTCATTACAGGGGGAGACTTTAATTTCCCAATGGATCCCATCTTAGATACTTCGTCGGGGCGTAGTAATGTCTCTGCTAGGCATATGCACTCCTTGAAACGCGACCTTCACGCTCTACGTCTCATAGATGTGTGGCGTATCCTACACCCTGTAGACAGAAACTACTCTTTTTACTCCTCTGCTCATGGTTCATATAGTAGAATTGATGCATTTCTAGTTAGCCACAGAGCGCTGGAATGGCAGCCCACTGCGACAATAGGCAACATAGTTCTCTCCGACCACGCTCCCATCTTCTTCACGGTGTCACTGCCTAATTCAATGCGCCGTTCTTGGAACTGGCGACTTAATGATAATTTGCTAAAGGATCCTCTATGTGTTGCCGAACTTAAGTCCTCTATGGATAATTTTCTAGCAACACATTCGGATGACTCAATACCTCTTCCCTTGGTGTGGGAAACCCTTAAAGGGGAATTTCGCGGTGTATTCATTAGGCATGGCACCCGTTTGAAGAGGGAAAAGGCTGCAAAAATTACATCCCTAGCACAGGAGATCAGTGAGTTGGAATCCCGCCATAAATCCTCCCTGGCTCATGACCTCCTGGCGCAACTTACAGGGAAGAGGGAGACATTGAGGGGCCTCCTTGACCAGGCCCACCTTCATCATAGGACTCAATTTTCCCGCTATTTGTATGAATATGCCGACAAATGTGGGCGGCCACTGGCGAGGCTCCTGCATCCGCGCAGCGCAGCAACATTTATGCCTAAAATAAAGACCTCTAATGGGGGGCTCACATATAACCCAAGGGAGATTGTAGAGACCTTTCGTAGCTATTATGATGAGTTATACAACATCCGGCCACAGTTTGCAGATATGGGAGAGGGGGCCCTTCTAGACCGCATGCAGGATTATATTTCAGATACCGCGCTACCGGTGATCACTAGTGAGTCTACTGAATCATTGGAGCAACCTATAGAGGAGGGGGAGGTGCATCATGCTATCAGGGAAACCCCTTCAGGCAAGAGTCCTGGGCCAGATGGGTTCACGCCTGCCTTTTACAAACTCATGAGAGAATCCCTCACCCCCTTTCTCACCAGGGTGTTTAACTCTATATCTACTGGCACCCCCTTTGCCCCTCAGTCATTGGAGGCTCATATAAGTGTATTACCAAAGCCGGGCAAAGACCCTACGGCCCCTAGTAGCTACAGGCCCATCTCTTTGATAAATGTGGACATCAAATTATACTCCAAGATCCTGGCCAACAGACTAGGCCCACTTCTGCCATCAGTAATACATAACGACCAAGTCGGCTTTGTGCCTGGGCGTGAAGCACGGGATAATCTCAATAAAACAGCCTTGCTGATCTCTTGGGCCAAAACATCTAAAACCCCATTATGCCTCTTGTCTATCGATGCTGAGAAGGCATTTGATAGGGTCCACTGGGGGTTCATGAACGAGGCACTAAAGCAAATGGGCCTAGGACCGGGATTTGTGGGCAAGGTAGCCGCTCTTTATACTAGTCCATCAGCCAGAGTTCGGGTTAATGGATCTCTTTCGGATCCTTTGTTAATTAACAATGGCACTAGACAGGGATGCCCATTATCCCCCTTGTTATACGCCATCGTGATGGAACATCTGGCGGTAGCAATAAGGAAGAACCCGAACATCCATGGCGCATGCATAGGGGACGCGCAGTACAAGGCGGCCCTATACGCCGATGATCTATTATTATACGTCTCACAGCCACGAATCACTCTCCCGGCCCTTCTCCATGAGTTTGAAAGGTACGGTCACTTGAGTAGCTTCAAGATAAACTACACTAAATCAGAAGCATTAAATATTTCTCTGCCGCCAGATGAAGCACAACATGTGGCTGATAGCTTCCCATTCCGATGGCGTACCGACCATATTACATACTTGGGAATACAGATCTCCCCTTCCTATGATGAGATATATAATCTTAACTACGCCCCCCTATTGGAGCGCACCCTGCGAGATCTTAATAATTATGATAAAAAGAGGCTATCCTGGTTTGGAAGGATAAATGCACTCAAAATGGATATTCTTCCTAGGTTTTTGTATCTCTTCCAGGGCGCCCCAATAGCACCCCCTTCTTCCTTTTTTAAGAAGTTGAGATCAGCTATGACTCGGTTTGTATGGGGAACCAGCAGACCAAGGATAGGGTGGCGGGTACTTACTAGGCCTAAATCGGCTGGGGGGGCAGGCCTCCCGGATCTACAGATATACCATTGGGCTGTTACTCTCCAACGCCTAGTGGATTGGCAATTTCATTCCAAGACAAAGCAGTGGGTCGCTTTAGAACAGAAATTCTCTTCAGTTCCCCTGGGATACCTTCCCTGGATAGGTAAACATGCACTTCAACCCCTAGCAAAACATGCAAGGTTTTCCCGTGTAGCAATTGAAGCCTGGAACAAAATTATACGCAAGGGCCTTTTGTCTCGTAATCGTGGTCCCCTCACACCACTTCTCCACAACCCCGCGTTCGCCCCGGGAAAGGATAGGGACTCCTTCTTACTTTGGCACTATGCAGATGATCCCCGTATGGGTAGCATAGTTGAGAACGGCTCCCTTCCGACGTTCGAGGCATTGCAGCTCAAATGTCCGGGTGTTCAGTTGTCCTGGTTCGAGTACACTCAACTGCGATCGTTTGTCGACAGCGAACGGGGTGCATTCGACTCGAGCAAGACGCCTTTTGAGGATTTCCTCAGCTCACAGTCTCCCCAGCCCCACGCTATCTCACAAATTTATTCCCTATTACAGTCGGAGAGATTCACAGGCGACCCGGGGTATGTCGGCAGGTGGGAACGGGAGCTGGATACAGAGCTTACTCCCCAAGATACGGAAAAGATGTACACCTTCACACATAAACTCTCTGTTGCTTGTGCTGCACAAGAAAAAAACTACAAAATACTCACCCGATGGTATCGTGTACCTGAGACGCTGCATAGGTACTATCCTAGTGTTCCAGATGTCTGCTGGCGCTGCGGGAATGATGGTGGATCCATGCTTCACGTGTGGTGGGAGTGTGATAAAATTAAGCCCTTTTGGGAAAGAGTATCTAGCACCTACACTGCGATCACTAAACGTACGGTCACTTTAACTCCTAAGATAGGTCTGTTGTCCATTCTTCCGGGAACTTTCCGGTCCCAAAAAAAGGGGCTTCTGCGCTTTTTTCTGACTGCGGCCCGCTCGGTTATTCCACGCTATTGGAGGTCTCCCCTTACCCCACCATTTGTTGATTGGGTGCGGGAGATGAGTCACATATGCCGTATGGAGGAACTCACCGCAGAAGTTAACCAGACAACAGGGAAGTTTGTGGAACTATGGCAGCCGTGGTTCCTTTTCAAAGATACCCCGGAGTATAATAATTTATTCATCTAATGACTGGGCCATTCCGTAATCTATGTCGCCTAGGTATTTGTCTGAGTCAACCCCCAGCCCTGGATGTGTGTCCCTGCCCCCCTCCTTCTCTCCACTCTTTTTCTCCTTCTCCCAAACCTCTCCTTTATCCTTTCTTTTTTCCTTTCCTCTTCCCTCTTCTTTTTTCTTTTTCTTTTTCCAAAAGTTGTTTTACTGTGTGTTTATAGTTTTTACATATTTGTTGGCGTATCAAGGCCATGGGGGTTAATATCATTAGAAAGCAGCATAATGACTAGGGCCATATGACAATTTTACATATGGCTTCCTCCGCTGCTACCCACAACTTAGACAACAATGTTATTTCCCCGTTATGGCTTTAGTAATGAAAAATGTTTTATATTCCGCATGTTTCAATGCCTCAAGAACTCTTGTTAATCTTTAGGTCGGGAGTCAAGCTTGACCTCATATTCACAAATATACTATCCACAAATATCTCAGAACGGACCTGCGAGTCCGAAATAGGATATGTCTCCAATGTCTATATACTGTGTGGTCCTGCGCGACCCCGGACTCAGGGTTTTGTCTCTTCCTTATTACATGCTGAATACTTTCCTTTGCATAATTGTATATGTTTCCTATGTTGTTATAATCGGAAAAAAAAAAAAAAAAAAATCTAATAAAAATATTTTGAATATAATATATGTACAGCTGGTATAACCTGGGGATCTCCTGTATATAATGATATATGTACAGCCGGTATAACCTGGGGATCTCCTGTATATAGTGATATATGTACAGCCGGTATAACCTGGGGATCTCCTGTATATAATGATATATGTACAGCCGGTATAACCTGGGGATCTCCTGTATATAATGATATATGTACAGCTGGTATAACCTGGGGATCTCCTGTATATAATGATATATGTACAGCAGGTATAACCTGGGGATCTCCTGTATATAATGATATATGTACAGCCGGTATAACCTGGGGATCTCCTGTATATAGTGATATATGTACAGCCGGTATAACCTGGGGATCTCCTGTATATAATGATATATGTACAGCTGGTATAACCTAGGGATCCCCTGTATATAATGATATATGTATAGCCGGTATAACCTGGGGATCTCCTGTATATAATGATATATGTACAGCCGGTATAACCTGGGGATCTCCTGTATATAATGATATATGTACAGCTAGTATAACCTGGGGTCTCCTGTATATAATGATATATGTACAGCTGGTATAACCTGGGGATCTCCTGTATATAATGATATATGTACAGCTGGTATAACCTGGGGATCTCCTGTATATAATGATATATGTACAGCTGCTATAACCTGGGGATCTCCTGTATATAATGATATATGTACAGCCGGTATAACCTGGGGATCTCCTGTATATAATGATATATGTACAGCTGGTATAACCTAGGGATCTCCTGTATATAATGATATATGTACAGCCTGTATAACCTGGGGATCTCCTGTATATAATGATATATGTACAGCCGGTATAACCTGGGCATCTCCTGTATATAATGATATATGTACAGCCGGTATAACCTGGGGATCTCCTGTATATAATGATATATGTACAGCCGGTATAACCTGGGGATCTCCTGTATATAATGATATAATTTAAAGCAAGAATGATGGTCATTCACAAGATGGTCTCGTAGGTGTACAATACAAGGACACAAACATAGACCAGCAACTGGTATTGCAACTAGCAAGCCAGAAGGCTCTTAATCAATTACCAGATCATGACCAGTGCTATCCACATAAACAGGGAGAAACAAATAGAAAGCAAATGTGGCACTTTAAAACATAACTTTTACTGATATCTTTAAAATTAGTATCATAGGTCCCTAATTAATTCTCACCTTCATCAATTGTAGATCTGAAGGGGTCATTTACAGGGCCATCTGTGAATGTGGCATTGAATATGTTGGCAAAACTATTATGGAGTTTCGTCGTAGAGTAGGTGCTCACCTATCCGACATCAGAAACCATCACGACACTCCACTAGCCAGACATATAAACACGATGCATGGGGGGGATACCAAAGTACTCAAGTTCCATGGCATCACTAAAATCAACAGACCTTCTCGTGGGGGGAATTGGGACCGGAAAGTCTTACAGTGTGAGACAAGGTGGATATTCCGCCTTGATACGGTAGCACCTAAAGGGCTTAACGAGACTCTTAGCTATGCTTGCTTTCTTTGAGCTCCTATATATATATAGAAAGAATGTATGTAATTACTTATTCCCTATAAGTCTTCATCTCCTGGTGTGTGTTTTTAGCCTTCTCTCTTTTTATTGTTTCCTTTTTTGCTGTCGATAAACTCCGGTGCTCAGATATCTAGAAAGATTACACACTGTGACATATTTCACAGGCTGACCGACGGGAGGTGATGGGAGACTATTCATGCCTTCCCACACCAACAGTACTAGATACATACCCGTCCTGTGGTGTGCTCGGCCCCTTGGTTGCTAGGACGCGAATGTAGCATCACAGCGCGTCAGGATGGGGCGGGCACCAAACCCGGAAGTCCGGTACTTGAATGGCGCATGCGCAGTGAGAAGATGCGCACGCCAGTACCACGACCCGCACGCCTCATTTGGCCGGGCCAACAGGAGGAACGGCCACTGCCACTCTAGTCGAGTCTTCTCCCCTTTACCTATGGGGGATACTCTGTAACGAGGCATCGGGAACCTTCATTCCGTGCCCTTCCGTTGTTGTCTGGAAATCCCCTGATGAACCCCAGTTAACTTTGGGGGGAAACGCGTTGGGATGTGATATATAGTTATTTCTCTGTATCCTGCTACGACTTAGGGACAGACTAGCTTATAGGGCGAGTGTGGGACCGTCCTTGTTAGGACGGGAGTAACGGTCCGGGTGACAGGAATAGATACACTAGGGACACGCAAGAGACTGCTACATCCCAGACGAATCTCCTGCACCCTGGGGACCATAACCGACGAATGACAAGATTTGGTGAGATCCCTCCATTTTCTTCTCATATTAGTAACCCGATATATATCTTATGTTATATACACCTTCAGTGTTTTTGAGTATTGATTTACCACATGTGTTATAACCTTATAGATTGGGTTAATACTAATACCCCACACTTAAACCCTTTAGGTGTGTTACACTGCCTGGTGTGACACGCTATGTACTAATGGTTTTGCGGCGCCATTCAAGCGTGGATTAATTAGGGACCTATGATACTAATTTTAAAGATATCAGTAAAAGTTATGTTTTAAAGTGCCACATTTGCTTTCTATTTATATAATGATATATGTACAGCCGGTATAACCTGGGGATCTCCTGTATATAATGATATATGTACAGCTGGTATAACCTGGGGATCTCCTGTATATAGTGTTATATGTACAGCCGGTGTAACCTGGGGATCCCCTGTATATAATGATATATGTACAGCCGGTATAACCTGGGGATCTCCTGTATATAATGATATATGTACAGCCGGTATAACCTGGGGATCTCCTGTATATAATGATGTATGTACAGCTGGTATAACCTGGGGATCTCCTGTATATAATGATATATGTACAGCCGGTATAACCTGGGTATCTCCTGTATATAATGAAATATGTACAGCCGGTATAACCTGGGGATCTCCTGTATATAGTGATATATGTACAGCCGGTATAACCTGGGGATCTCCTGTATATAATGATATATGTACAGCCGGTATAACCTGTGGATCTCCTGTATATAGTGATATATGTACAGCTGGTATAACCTGGGGATCTCCTGTATATAATGATATATGTACAGCTGGTATAACCTGGGGATCTCCTGTATATAATGATATATGTACAGCCGGTATAACCTGGGGATCTCCTGTATATAATGATATATGTACAGCTGGTATAACCTGGGGATCTCCTGTATATAATGATATATGTACAGCCGGTATAACCTGGGGGTCTCCTGTATATAATGATATATGTACAGCTGGTATAACCTGGGGATCTCCTGTATATAATGATATATGTACAGCTGGTATAACCTGGGGATCTCCTGTATATAATGATATATGTACAGCTGGTATAACCTGGGGATCTCCTGTATATAGTGATATATGTACAGCTGGTATAACCTGGGGATCTCCTGTATATAATGATATATGTACAGCTGGTATAACCTGGGGATCTCCTGTATATAATGATATATGTACAGCCGGTATAACCTGGGGATCTCCTGTATATAATGATATATGTACAGCCGGTATAACCTGTGGATCTCCTGTATATAGTGATATATGTACAGCCGGTATAACCTGGGGATCTCCTGTATATAATGATACATGTACAGCCGCTATAACCTGGGGATCTCCTGTATATAGTGATACATGTACAGCCGCTATAACCTGGGGATCTCCTGTATATAGTGATACATGTACAGCCGCTATAACCTGGGGATCTCCTGTATATAGTGATACATGTACAGCCGCTATAACCTGGGGATCTCCTGTATATAGTGATACATGTACAGCCGCTATAACCTGGGGATCTCCTGTATATAGTGATACATGTACAGCCGCTATAACCTGGGGATCTCCTGTATATAGTGATACATGTACAGCCGCTATAACCTGGGGATCTCCTGTATATAGTGATACATGTACAGCCGCTATAACCTGGGGATCTCCTGTATATAGTGATACATGTACAGCCGCTATAACCTGGGGATCTCCTGTATATAGTGATACATGTACAGCCGCTGTAACCTGGGGATCTCCTGTATATAGTGATACATGTACAGCCGCTGTAACCTGGGGATCTCCTGTATATAGTGATACATGTACAGCCGCTGTAACCTGGGGATCTCCTGTATATAGTGATACATGTACAGCCGCTGTAACCTGGGGATCTCCTGTATATAGTGATACATGTACAGCCGCTGTAACCTGGGGATCTCCTGTATATAGTGATACATGTACAGCCGCTGTAACCTGGGGATCTCCTGTATATAGTGATACATGTACAGCCGCTGTAACCTGGGGATCTCCTGTATATAGTGATACATGTACAGCCGCTGTAACCTGGGGATCTCCTGTATATAGTGATACATGTACAGCCGCTGTAACCTGGGGATCTCCTGTATATAGTGATACACGACCAGCCGCTGTAACCTGGGGATCTCCTGTATATAGTGATACACGTACAGCCGCTGTAACCTGGGGATCTCCTGTATATAGTGATACATGTACAGCCGCTGTAACCTGGGGATCTCCTGTATATAGTGATACACGTACAGCCGCTGTAACCTGGGGATCTCCTGTATATAGTGATACACGTACAGCCGCTGTAACCTGGGGATCTCCTGTATATAGTGATACACGTACAGCCGCTGTAACCTGGGGATCTCCTGTATATAGTGATACACGTACAGCCGCTGTAACCTGGGGATCTCCTGTATATAGTGATACACGTACAGCCGCTGTAACCTGGGGATCTCCTGTATATAGTGATACACGTACAGCCGCTGTAACCTGGGGATCTCCTGTATATAGTGATACACGTACAGCCGCTGTAACCTGGGGATCTCCTGTATATAGTGATACACGTACAGCCGCTGTAACCTGGGGATCTCCTGTATATAGTGATACACGTACAGCCGCTGTAACCTGGGGATCTCCTGTATATAGTGATACACGTACAGCCGCTGTAACCTGGGGATCTCCTGTATATAGTGATACACGTACAGCCGCTGTAACCTGGGGATCTCCTGTATATAGTGATACACGTACAGCCGCTGTAACCTGGGGATCTCCTGTATATAGTGATACACGTACAGCCGCTGTAACCTGGGGATCTCCTGTATATAGTGATACACGTACAGCCGCTGTAACCTGGGGATCTCCTGTATATAGTGATACACGTACAGCCGCTGTAACCTGGGGATCTCCTGTATATAGTGATACACGTACAGCCGCTGTAACCTGGGGATCTCCTGTATATAGTGATACACGTACAGCCGCTGTAACCTGGGGATCTCCTGTATATAGTGAAACACGTACAGCCGCTGTAACCTGGGGATCTCCTGTATATAGTGATACACGTACAGCCGCTGTAACCTGGGGATCTCCTGTATATAGTGATACACGTACAGCCGCTGTAACCTGGGGATCTCCTGTATATAGTGATACACGTACAGCCGCTATAACCTGGGGATCTCCTGTATATAGTGATACACGTACAGCCGCTGTAACCTGGGGATCTCCTGTATATAGTGATACACGTACAGCCGCTATAACCTGGGGATCTCCTGTATATAGTGATACACGTACAGCCGCTATAACCTGGGGATCTCCTGTATATAGTGATACACGTACAGCCGCTATAACCTGGGGATCTCCTGTATATAGTGATACACGTACAGCCGCTATAACCTGGGGATCTCCTGTATATAGTGATACACGTACAGCCGCTATAACCTGGGGATCTCCTGTATATAATGATATACGTACAGCCGCTATAACCTGGGGATCTCCTGTATATAGTGATACACGTACAGCCGCTATAACCTGGGGATCTCCTGTATATAGTGATACACGTACAGCCGCTATAACCTGGGGATCTCCTGTATATAGTGATACACGTACAGCCGCTATAACCTGGGGATCTCCTGTATATAGTGATACACGTACAGCCGCTATAACCTGGGGATCTCCTGTATATAATGATACACGTACAGCCGCTATAACCTGGGGATCTCCTGTATATAATGATGTATGTACAGCCGCTATAACCTGGGGATCTCCTGTATATAGTGATACACGTACAGCCGCTATAACCTGGGGATCTCCTGTATATAATGATACACGTACAGCCGCTATAACCTGGGGGTCTCCTGTATTGAGCTTCCATATGATCTTGTGTAGCTGTGTCCAACTTTACTGTTGTGTCACAGAGGGGGCTGGGGTCTATTTTGGTGTGCGTGGGGTAGGCACCTGCTGGTGAGTGGTCATGGTCAGGGCTGTGTGTGACTGATGAGCGCAGTAGAGGGAGGGAGACGACCACTCCCAGCTCTGTGCCATCAGGGACACCACTGCTGCTTATACCGGCTGCAATGCTGAGAGTATTCATCCTCCACGCTGAGAATGTGCAGACCCCTGACAGCGACATCAGCGATGCCTACTGCTCGGTGGTCTTCCAGGGTAAGGGGCTTGCTGGGTTTCTGCATGGGGCTGTCTGCCAGGAGGGTTGCAGTATATCGGGATGACTGTGCAGCTTACAACAGCTGTGGGTATTTATGGAAAGTAGAGCAGATACCAGATAGCATGGGCCGGCTCACTAGCTGGATATGTACATGGGGTACTGTAACAGGAGGCACCAAGCTAAGAAACGTCCCATATAGAAGAGGCACCAAGCTAAGAAACGTCCCATATAGAAGAGGCACCGAGCTAGGAAATGTCCCATGTAGAAGAGGCAACGAGCTAGGAAATGTCCCATGTAGAAGAGGCACTGAGCTATGAAACATCTGATAAAGAGGAGGCACTGAGCTAGGAAACGACCCATAGAGAGGGGAGCTAGGAAACATCTGATAGATAGGGGGCATCAAGCTGCGAAATATCCCATAGAGAGGAGGCACCCAGGTGGGTAATGTCCCATAGAGAGGAGGCACTGAACTGAGATATGCCTCATAAAAAAGAGGCTACCTGCTGGGTAATGTCCTTCTTACTAAAGAAGTTGTCACTAGTGATAATCTTTCTACCATGACTTATCACTTGGGAATTTGGCCTTGAGCTTATCTCAACACTGTGTCCCTAAAAGCCTCACAGTCAGCATAACATCCTCATTATTAATATTTACCCCGTAAAAATGATAACGACGTGCACCCCATGGATAAATATATAATACACTGCAACCCCAAAATATATTATAGAGTATCCTACAGTATATTTTCCCCCTAACTTATTCATATTTAGCACCCCCTCATTGATTTAATTTGTACAACAGCCCTTTTTAGTAATGTAGCACTGGCCCCTGCCCTAGTAATATAGCACAAAGCCCCCGTCCCCTTAGTTATATAGCACAGAGCCCCCCTCCCCTTAGTTATATAGCACAGAGCCCCCCTCCCCTTAGTTATGAAGCACAGTGTCCTCCTCCCTTAGTAATGTAGCACAGTGCCCCCCCTCCCCTTAGTAATGTAGCATAGTGTCCTCTTCCCCTTAGTAATGTATCACAGTGACCCCCTCCCTTAGTAATGTAGAACAGTGCCCCCCTCCCCTTAGTAATGTAGCACAGTGTCCTCCTCCCCTTAGTAATGTATCACAGTGACCCCCTCCCTTAGTAATGTAGCACAGTGCCCCTCTCCCCTTAGTAATGTAGCACAGTGTCCACCTCCCCTTAGTAATGTATCACAGTGACCCCCTCCCTTAGTAATGTAGAACAGTGCCCCCCTCCCCTTAGTAATGTAGCACAGTGTCCTCCTCCCCTTAGTAATGTATCACAGTGACCCCCTCCCTTAGTAATGTAGCACAGTGCCCCCTCCCCTTAGTAATGTAGCAGTGTCCTCCTCCCATTAGTAATGTATCACAGTGACCCCCACCCTTAGTAATGTAGCACCGTGCCGCCTACCCCTGAGTAATGTAGCACAGGACACCTCCTCCCCTTAGTAATGTAGTACAGAGACTTCCTCCCCTTAGTAATATAGCACAAAGCCCCCCTCTCTTTAGCAATGTAGCAAAGCACCACCATTTAGTAATATAGCATGGCCCCCCTTTAGTTATGTAGCACAGTGCCTTCCTCCCCATTGTAATGTAGCACAGGACACCCCTCCCATTAATGTAGCACAGAATCCTCCTCAGTAATGTAGCACAGGGCCCCCCTCCTCTTAGTAATGTAGTACAGAGACTTCCTCCCATTAGTAATATAGGACCGTGCCCCCCTCTCTTTAGCAATGTAGCACAGCACCACCATTTAGTAATGTAGTATAGGGGCTTCCTCCCCTTAGTAATGTACCACAGGGCACCCCCTCCCCTTAGTAATGTAGCAGAGAACACCCCCTCCCCTTAGTAATGTAGCACAGGACACCCCCTCCCCTTAGTAATATATCACAGGACAACCCCCATCCTTTCCCTTATGTGGTCAGTAAAAATAATAAAATATTTACTGCCCCCGGTACCTGTGTTCCCTGCAGCTTTCTCCTCGGCCCTGTGCTTCTCTTATAGGATACTTGTAGCATCCTCTCTGTGACACAGACGACTCCAACATTGTCATTGCTTTGTTGGCAGTGCCACCTGGGTCACACAGAGGGTGCAGGCAGTGTCTTAAAGGGAACCTGTCACCAGGGATATAATTTTTAGCTGCTGACAGGTTCCAATATTTTATGCTATGCCGATTTTTAAATGCCTTTGTCAGAATTATGATTCATTTCAGTACTTTATAAAACTTTACTTCACATTACATGGCTCCCTGCCAGCAGCATGTGGTGAGTCCCGAATGAGTGTCTCAATCTCCTTTCCTCCGCACTTATGTAACATCTTCACCCTACCCTCATCCTGTCATGTGCATTGAGCCGGCAGGGGAGGGGGATTGTGTGGAGTAGAGGAATTTATGAGGAGACACAGGCTGCAGCTGCCTCTCCCCCAGGACTCACCACATGCCGCTGGCAGGGAGCAAGGTAATGTGAATAAAACTATTATAATGTACTGATATGATTCAGATTTGTGTCACCTGGGAGACCTGTTGGTTTGGAGCAGGACAGGGGGGACTTGTGGAGGATGGGGGGCCCTGACTGTGATCATCCATTTATACCCTATCCCCAGGAGGTCTGCTGCTATGTGCAGTGGTGGAGCTACCTCTGATAGGGCTTCCACTGTACTGCTGGCCCCAGCTTTGGCCGTACACTGTGCCGTACATTGATGCCTTTGCAGTAATCCTATATGGCCCCATTGATAGACATTGACCCTACATGCTGCGTCCTGCTGATGATATATAGACTCATCCACATTGGAATTTAATGATTGTGTACAAATCAGTATATATACAAGTCTGAAGCCCCCCTCCGTCTGTGGGTGGGAGCGCAGGCCCCGATCCTATGAGGTCATCGCCGACGTTTTAAACAGGCCTTGAGAACTGTTTAAAAGGAGACAATACTTTTTGTTTGGGGGGGGGGGGAGGCGGGCAGTTTGTATGTAATTTACTCAATAGCCCCCACCCCCAAATCATTAAAATATACACATTGTCCCCAAATTAATTATAACAATTATAATATAAACAGTTACCCTCAAAATAAAAAATTAAATACAATACTTCCGGATGTATTATATAGAGTATACAGCGCCATTCTCCCAAAAATATGTACAGTGCCCTCAGATATTGTGCCTCCCATGAGTTATTATAGCACAATGCATAAATACAGCACCAGAACCAAGCTCAATACATAATTATTTCAACACCAGAATCAAGTTCAATACATAAATACAGCACAAGAACCAAGCTTTGGTCACAAATACCACACCAAGCTCAGTGTTTAACTGTAGCACCAGAACCAAGCTTAATACATAAATATGGCACCAGAACTGAGCACAGCACAGAAATACAGCAACAGAACCAAGTTTAGTATATAATTATTGCACCAGAACACAGCTTTGTACAGAGTATTAATCACAAAATACAGGCTCCCGTGTCCAGAGTCACAGTCAGAGTGCGAGGCTCTAATTATCTATAACATCCATGTCTTAAAGTTTAGTCGCCATCTTTCAGTTCTAGATCAAATCTAAACCATCAGAATTCCTGGCGGAAATATATTGTATCAAAGAGTCATAAGAAACACAACTGGTAACTTTTCTTCACTGACACATTGTAACAAACCCTTAATATATGTTTCCATTCACTGACAGCAAGCACAGCATATGTGACATGACCTGGGGGCAGAAGGTCTGTAACAGGGTGAAGCTTCTCTGATGAGGAAGAAGTTTGTGAACCCTTGCCATTAGTTGTGGATGTAGCATCTCCTGTAGGTGCAGGGACTGTATCTCAGCAATGACTGGTACCGATTCTCTCTGGGTTATTAGTCTGGACCTCCTCCTCGTGAGGTCACCGCCAGGAGGACTCATCAGCGCCGGGCACAGGGCACATTGTTCTCTCGTGCACTGGTGTAAGAGGGTAACTTAAAAGCGTATGTCTTGAATCTACAGCGCCACACACTGTATAGTGGCTGTCTATGGTATTGCAGGTAAGACTGTGCTGCAGAAAACCCATGTGACCAAGGACATGACGTCACACAGATCACATGTGAATAAGCTCCTAAGGATCGTATACATCACAGGGCTATATGGATATCCGTATACTGGTGTCATGTATGTGTGTATGTATGAATATGTATGTGAGAGCGTATGCATTCATGTACATACCCTCTAACCACAAGTGTCCATACACTATATAACAAGACACACATGATGTTTTTCTCACATCTGACATGAAACCAGAATACACTTTTTGCGATTTAGGTCCGTCAGGGACCAACTTTATTTACATTTACCAAATGACAGAATTTGTAAGGCCTTTTTATTACTTTCTGCAAAGAAATACACATTTTTTTTTGATGATGTCATGTCTTTGTAAGAGTCTGATAGGTTTATTGGCATCATCTGAGTTAAATATGGACATACATGTGATTGGATTTGAAGGCACACCTGAAACACACTGCTTCTTTGTGTAAGGTAGGAAAGTCTAAAGAAATCAGCCAAGATATCACAAAGAGATGTGGATTTGCACAAGCCTGGTTAATCCTTGGGTGTAATTTCCAGAAACCTGAAGGAGCCTCGTTCATCTGCACAAACAATTATACCCAAGTACAAAGAAGATGGGAATGAAAGCGGTGATGTCTGCTGTAACTGGATCTCCCTTGTCCCAGAGGGGTGTCGCCCATGCCAGGGCTTCCCCAGAGAGAAGACTGATCACGAAAGCCACTTTCTACTGTTGAGTTACGATTGTGTAGGCGTTCAATATGCAAGGAGTACTGGGTATTAAAGCCTCTGCACAACTTTGCTTCCCCATCATATTTGGAAGGCAGAGAGAGCCTCAGCCTAGGTTCTGTATAAGGTAGACAAATCGGGCTAGCAGATGGAACTGCAGGAACTTGACATGGCTGCTGGGAGGACAATAGCCGCTGTCGAATGGCGGTGGCTTTTCCTAGATTCTGATCTTGTACGGCAATACCCTGGGAATGCCGGGAGACGATGGCGGGTAGATCAGCTACTTCTGGTAGTGGAACCATGGCAGGATCTGAGCTAGTGGATCCTCTGTACCACCGAGAGCGATGGTGTAAGCCAACAGCTCCACATCCTCCATTCTTTTGGGACTTCCGTGGTTACAGCAACATGCACCTGTCCTCAACTGGCAGACTGCTTCTCCGCTGGGCTCCTGAGCGCCTGCCTCGTGGCTCTCCGACCAGTGTCCACCAGGTCTTCTTCTGAGTCTTCTGGATATTCCTGCTGTTTATCTGGACCTTGATGACTGTCCTATAGAGCTGCTACCAGACACATCTCCTCCACGAGGTCGGGTATACCCACTCTCCATGCCAGGGACTGCGGCTATGTCGGCCTATATTAAGGAGAATCTGCAGAAGGGGTTCATCCGCAAATCCTCTTCTCCTGCCGGTGCTGGATTCTTCTTTGTGACCAAGAAGGATGGCTTCCTCCATTCGTGTATCGACTACCAATGCCTCAAAATCATGGTGAAAAACCACTACCCTCGATCACAGAACTTTTTGACCATTTACGTGGTGCCAAGGTTTTTACCAAGCTGGATCTGCGGGGGGCATATAACCTCATCCGCATCTGTGAAGGCGATGAGTAGAAGACCGCCTTCAATACTCGTAACGGGCACTTCGAATACCCGCTCATGCCCTATGGACTGTGCAATGCGACTTTTGTCAAAGACATTTTCAGAGACTTGCTCTACACCTGTGTCGTAGTCTACCTAGACGATATCTTAGTGTTTTCTTTTGACCTGGAGTCTCATCAAGTCCACGTATGACAAGTTCTTAGGCGCCTAAGGGCTAATCCTCTCTATACCAAACTGGAGAAGTGGCAGTTCCATCAGAAGAGTCTTCCATTTCTTGGATACATCAGCTACGGTGAGGGCCTACAGATGAATCCAGCCAAATTATCTGCAATGCTTCAGTGGCCTTTCCCAGTAGGACTTCATGCTCCAGTGATCTGCGGCAGCTCCCTCCTGGCAAGACATATGTCCGACCTGCTTTACAGAAAAAGATATTGGGGCAGATTTACTTACCCGGTCCGTTCGCGATCCAGCGGCGCGTTCTCTGCGGCGGATCCGGGTCTGGCCGGGATTCACTAAGGTAGTTCCTCCGCCGTCCACCAGGTGGCGCTGCTGCGCTGAAAAGCATCTGAACGCACTGGAATTCACCGAGCCGGACCAAGTGAAGGTAACTGCGTCCCAAGCGACACTTTTTTTGTTTTAAATGCAGCGGTTTTTCGGAATCCGTCGGGTTTTCGCTCGGCCACGCCCCCCGATTTCCGTCACGTGCATGCCGGACGCGACGGATCGCGTGCATTTCCGATCGCATGTGCCAAAATCCCGGGGCAATACAGGGAAAATCGGCGCAAATCGGAAATATTCGGGTAACACGTCGGGACCCCCATTGACTTGGGGACATTGCTCTCGAGTGTCTGGGCATCCTGGGGTGCAGCGCTCAGTAGCCCTCATTTCTCGTTACTATTGGTGGCCAGACCTGGTCAAAGATGTGCGGGAGTTTGTGGGTTCCTGCACCTCCTGTGCTCTTAACAAGCCATCTGGTGGTCTCCTGTTGCAGTTACCGTTACTCAACTTCCCTTGGCCTCACGTGGCCATGGACTTTATTACTGATCTACCATCTCCCTCTGGGAATTTCGTCATCTGGGTGGTAACTAACAGGTTCTCGAAGATGTCTAATTTTGTTTCACTGCCATCAGACAGTCTGTTCTTCCTCCATATCTTCCGGCTACATGGACTCCCTCTGTACATTGTCTCGGACCGTGGGGTCCCATTTGTGTCCACGTTCTGGCGTTTCCTCTGCAATCAACTGCAGGTCAAGCTGGACTTCTCCTCCGCATATCATCCTCAGACTAACAGGCAAGTAGAGAGACTCACCCAAACTCTGGGCTGTTACCTTCATCATTTTTATCACTGGTGCACCCTGTTACCATGGGCAGAGTTCTTCTACAACTCCATGGATTCTGAGTTTTCTGGTGCTGCCCCTTTCTTTATTGTCTTTGGACGAATTCCACATTCACCTCTTCCTCTGTCCGTGCCCTCGGATGTCCCTTTGGTGGAAGAATTGGGGCAGGACTTCAAATCTGGAATTTGAGAACAGATATGTCTGTCTCTGCTTCAGGTGTCAGACCTAAGCTGATAAGAAGCCCAGGTCTCCTCCAGTTTTCTCTCCAGGTGACAAGGTGTGGTTATCGTCCAGATACATCCGGCTGAAGATTCCCAGCTACAATCTTGGTCCACGTTTTCTGGGGCCATTCGGGGTGATAAAGCGCATAAATCCTGTGGCTTATAAACTCCGCCTTCCTCCCACTATGTGCATCCCGAACTCCTTTCACGTCTCTCTCCTGTAGCCGGTCATCTTGAACCACTTCTCTCAGCAATCTCCTGCTCCTGTGGATGATTCCACTGATGTCTTCGTGGTAAAGGAGGTTCTGGACATGAAGACCATGAGAGGGAAGCGGTTCTTCCTTGTTGACTGGAAGGGGTCCGTGTCTGAAGAGAGATATTGGGAGCCCGAGGACAATATCTTGGACTGTGGCCTCCTGCGGTGGTTCCTCCAAACCAAGAAGAGGGGGAGGCCAAAGCGGGGGGGGGGGGGGCGGTAACTGTCACAGGTGTCCCCGTTACCAACATCTTGGGTCATGGACACACCCGTGCCTCTCTCCGGTCCCCAGCTCCTCTGCTGCCCCCCAGCTCCCCCCCTGTACTTCCTTACCCCTCCATGCTCCTGCTCACGATCCAGCAGTGCAGCGCACGCGTCCCAGCCACCTATGGCGGTAATTGGAGCTGGCCATTTCCAGGAATTTTATAAAAGCCAGCCACTTCCTGCATTCCCCGCAGGATCTTTGTGCTTCATGCCTAAGAGAAATCTTGTTTCGATGCCTTGTGCCTGTCTGCTGATTTCCCGTGGTGACCCTGGTTCCACTCCTGACTTTTACCATGTGCTCTCTGCCTTGACCTCCTGCTTTGTTCCTAACATTGATCCTGTGCTTCCTGTTTTGACCTTCTGCCTATCCCCGACCACGATTCTGCCTCACAACTTTGTACCACGCCTTGGCCACCACCATGGGCAAAGTCGCACCTGTGGAGTAACCTGGTGGTACCCTGCTGCAGCAAGTCCAACCCACTTTGCGGCGGGCTCTGGTGAAAACCAGGTGCCACTTAGACTCCGCTGCCAGTTGTTGGCTTACACCATCGCTCGTGGTGGTACAGGGGATCCACTACCTCAGATCTTGACACTGCCCCCCGATGGTTATGTTTTATACAGCCGCGCAGGACCTTCAGTGCAGAGACGCTGGCCGGTGTGATTCATTGCCCCCCAGCAGCTCTCGGCACTTGCCCCGGTAAGCTTGGTGCTGGTGCCGGCACTTGCTCAGTCACACCAGTTCTGTCTGGAGGAACGGGCCCAAATTCCTACCAACTATTGTGAGAGGCTTGTGGAAGGATCCAGAACATGTGAACCGAGACACACAGTGTAAGGACAATGGGACCAAATACTAAAGATATTTTTTGACTTTGCAGAAAATGCTTTAAAAATTCTTTCATTATTTTGGCATTTGGTAAATATAAATAATTTTGGTTGGTAACTGTCTGAAAACGGGGAAGGTTTATCCTGATTTCATGTCAGAGAATGAGAGAATCATCTGATGATATATATACACTCACCGGCCACTTTATTAGGTACACCTGTCCAACTGCTCGTTAACACTTAATTTCTAATCAGCCAATCACATGGCGGCAACTCAGTGCATTTAGGCATGTAGACATGGTCAAGACAATCTCCTGCAGTTCTCCTGAGCATCGGTATGGGGAAGAAAGGTGATTTGTGGCCTCTGAACGTGGCATGGTTGTTGGTGCCAGAAAGGCTGGTCTGAGTATTTCAGAAACTGCTGATCTACTGGGTTTACAGAGAATGGTCCGAAAAAGAAAAAACATCCAGTGAGCGGCAGTTCTGTGGGCGGAAATGCCTTGTTGATGCCAGAGGTCAGAGGAGAATGGGCAGACTGGTTCCAGCTGATAGAAAGGCAACAGTGACTCAAATCGCCACCCGTTACAACCAAGGTAGGCAGAAGAGCATCTCTGAACGCACAGTACGTCCAACTTTGAGGCAGATGGGCTACAGCAGCAGAAGACCACACCAGGTGCCACTCCTTTCAGCTAAGAACAGGAAACTGAGGCTACAATTTGCACAAGCTCATCGAAATTGGACAGTAGAAGATTGTAAAAACGTTGCCTGGTCTGATGAGTCTTGATTTCTGCTGCGACATTCGGATGGTAGGGTCAGAATTTGGCATCAACAACATGAAAGCATGGATCCATCCTGCCTTGTATCAGCGGCTCAGGCTGGTGGTGGTGGTGTCATGGATCCATCCTGCCTTGTATCACCGGTTCAGGCTGGTGGTGGTGGTGTCATGGATCCATCCTGCCTTGTATCAGCGGCTCAGGCTGGTGGTGGTGGTGTCATGGATCCATCCTGCCTTGTATCACCGGTTCAGGCTGGTGGTGGTGGTGTCATGGATCCATCCTGCCTTGTATCAGCGGCTCAGGCTGGTGGTGGTGGTGTCATGGATCCATCCTGCCTTGTATCAGCGGCTCAGGCTGGTGGTGGTGGTGTCATGGATCCATCCTGCCTTGTATCAGCGGCTCAGGCTGGTGGTGGCGGTGTCATGGATCCATCCTGCCTTGTATCAGCGGGTCAGGCTGGTGGTGGTGGTGTCATGGATCCATCCTGCCTTGTATCAGCGGCCCAGGCTGGTGGTGGTGGTGTCATGGATCCATCCTGCCTTGTATCAGCGGCTCAGGCTGGTGGTGGTGGTGTCATGGATCCATCCTGCCTTGTATCAGCGGCTCAGGCTGGTGGTGGTGGTGTCATGGTGTCTTTGGGCCCCTTGGTACAACGCCACAGCCTACCTGTGTATTGTTGCTGCCCATGTCCATCCCTTTATGAGCACAATGTACCCTGTAACATCTGATGGCTACTTTCAGCAGGATAATGCGCCATGTCATAAAGCTGGAATCATCTCAGACTGGTTTCTTGAACATGACAATGAGGTCACTGGACACAAATGGCCTCCACAGTCACCAGATATCAATCCAATAGAGCATCTTTGGGATGTGGTGGAACGGGAGATTCGCATCATGGATGTGCAGCCGACAAATCTGCGGCAACTGTGTGATGCCATCATGTCAATATGGAGCAAAATCTCTGAGGAATGCTTCCAGCACCTTGTTGTATCTATGCCACGAAGAATTGAGGCAGTTCTGAAGGCAAAAGGGGGTCCAACCCGTTACTAGCATGGTGTACCTAATAAAGTGGCCGGTGAGTGTATATATATGTGTGTGCGGTGACGTTCTCCATTGTTAGTGTGCACCACTGTATGATGTGACACAGCGCCAGGGTTTGTTCTCTGACCTATGAGGTCACCCTGATATTTCTTTTCCCTTGTTCATCGTCTGACATCCCACTCTGAGATTCCTGCATAATCCTGAGGAACAGCGGCTGATGCGGGTCACACGTGTCACTGACAGCACTGTCCAGCAGGGGGCGCTTGTCACCTTCCCATGTTGTGTATGAGGAGAGGACACTGTATGATCCTTGGGCACCTCTTTTATTATTCTTTTCCAGCTTTGTTTTTAGGAGAAATCGACTTATATGTGAAAATGATGTAAATTATCCAGAGGTGCTCCAGGTGACGTCACGGGCAGGCTGCTGCGCTAGTGGGAGGAACGTGCAATGAATATTGATTAGGGGGGTGGGGATAATAGATGAGCGGCCGGAGCCAGCAGGTGCTCAGGTGACGTCACCTGGGACTCCTCTGGCTAATTTACATATTTTTACAAAGTCAAAAGAGGCTTGAAAAGAATAATAAAGGAGGTGAAAGACCCCCTAGGGTAACGAGCGCACCAGCGGGGACAGTAAATCTGGTGCTTGAGGTCTTTTGAGAACAGGAACCGTAAGAAACTGATTTTCAGGCAAAGACACGAAGCCTCTTTAAATAGGCAGCCCTTGTCAAAGTATCGGGCCAGTACGGTGAACTGCTAATGTCATTGGCTGACATGGGTGGGGAGACACAGTGCATGGGCTGGGAGACACAGTGCATGGGCGGGGTGACACAGTGCATGGGCAAGGTGACACAATGCATGGGCGGGGTGACACAGTGCATGGGCAGAGAGTCACAGTGCATGGGCATGGTGACACAGTGCTTGGGCAGGGTGACAGTGCAGGAGACACAGTGCATGGGCGGGGTGACACAATGCATGGGCGGGGTGACACAATGCATGGGCGGGGTGACACAGTGCATGGGCAGAGAGTCACAGTGCATGGGCATGGTGACACAGTGCTTGGGCAGGGTGACAGTGCAGGAGACACAGTGCATGGGCGGGGTGACACAATGCATGGGCGGGGTGACACAATGCATGGGCGGGGTGACAGTGCATGGGCGGATTGACACAGTGCATGGGCAGGGTGACAGTGCAGGAGACACAGTGCATGGGCGGAGAGTCACAGTGCATGGGCGGGGAGACAGTGCAGGAGACACAGTGCATGGGCGGAGTGACACAGTGCATGGTCTGAGAGTCACAGTGCATGGGCGGGGAGACAGTGCAGGAGACACAGTGCATGGGCGGGGAGACAGTGCAGGGTTATGAAGACTCCGTGAGATTGGTAAATATGGTATGGGGAGACAGTGTGGGGGTGGGCAGATGGTGAAACTGAAATAGGTACATCCTCTGAAGTTCTGCACTGGGTGTAACATGATATTATATATGGCTTTCTCCTTTATTTGAGGAGCCCATGGGGTGGAGGGAGCTGTGAAGCAGGTCCTCCTGGGTAATTTGGTTGGATGTTAAGGAATAAGAACCATGACGCACTATTGTGAGCGCAGAATTATGTGACTTCATTGTGGTAGTGGATGTGTATGTTGTATGGTAGTATTGTGTCAGCTCTGTATGGTCGTATTACATAACTGGGGAAGACTGTGTGGGAATATTTTTCTCAGTGCTGTTTTGCGGGTTTAATGAATGCTGTATGGAAGTATTATGTTAATACAGTTCTATAATATGTGTGTGCTGTGTGGTAGTATTATGTGAGTGCTGTGTACTATTATTACATGAGCGCTGTGCGGTAGTATCACATGTGCTGTGCTGTGTACTATTATTATGTGAGTGCAGTGTAATGGTATTATGGGAGCGGTAGTATTATGTGAGCGCTGTGTACTATTATTATGTGAGTGCAGTGTAATGGTATTATGGGAGTGGTAGTATTATGTGAGCGCTGTGTACTATTATTATGTGAGTGCAGTGTAATGGTATTATGGGAGTGGTAGTATTATGTGAGCGCTGTGTACTATTATCACGTGAGTGCAGTGTAATGGTATTATGGGAGCGGTAGTATTATGTGAGTGCTGTGTACTATTATTATGTGAGCGCAGTGTAATGGTATGGGAGCGGTAGTATTATGTGAGTGCTGTGTACTATTATTACATGAGCGCTGTGCGGTAGTATCACATGTGCTGTGCTGTGTACTATTATTATGTGAGTGCAGTGTAATGGTATTATGGGAGTGGTAGTATTATGTGAGTGCTGTGTACTATTATTATGTGAGTGCAGTGTAATGGTATTATGGGAGCGGTAGTATTATGTGAGTGCTGTGTACTATTATCACGTGAGTGCAGTGTAATGGTATTATGGGAGCGGTAGTATTATGTGAGCGCTGTGTACTATTATTATGTGAGTGCAGTGTAATGGTATTATGGGAGCGGTAGTATTATGTGAGTGCTGTGTACTATTATTACATGAGCGCTGTGCGGTAGTATCACATGTGCTGTGCTGTGTACTATTATTATGTGAGTGCAGTGTAATGGTATTATGGGAGCGGTAGTATTATGTGAGCGCTGTGTACTATTATTATGTGAGTGCAGTGTAATGATATTATGGGAGCGGTAGTATTATGTGAGCGCTGTGTACTATTATTACGTGAGTGCAGTTTAATGGTATTATGGGAGCGGTAGTATTATGTGAGCGCTGTGTACTATTATTACGTGAGTGCAGTGTAATGGTATTATGGGAGCGGTAGTATTATGTGAGCGCTGTGTACTATTATTATGTGAGTGCAGTGTAATGGTATTATGGGAGCGGTAGTATTATGTGAGCGCTGTGTACTATTATTATGTGAGTGCAGTGTAATGGTATTATGGGAGCGGTAGTATTATGTGAGCGCTGAGTACTATTATTATGTGAGTGCAGTGTAATGGTATTATGGGAGCGGTAGTATTATGTGAGCGCAGTGTAATGGTATGGGAGCGGTAGTATTATGTGAGTGCTGTGTACTATTATTACATGAGCGCTGTGCGGTAGTATCACATGTGCTGTGCTGTGTACTATTATTATGTGAGTGCAGTGTAATGGTATTATGGGAGTGGTAGTATTATGTGAGCGCTGTGTACTATTATTATGTGAGTACAGTGTAATGGTATTATGGGAGCGGTAGTATTATGTGAGCGCTGTGTACTATTATTATGTGAGTGCAGTGTAATGGTATTATGGGAGCGGTAGTATTATGTGAGCGCTGTGTACTATTATTACGTGAGTGCAGTGTAATGGTATTATGTGAGCGCTGTGTACTATTATTACGTGAGTGCAGTTTAATGGTATTATGGGAGCGGTAGTATTATGTGAGCGCTGTGTACTATTATTACGTGAGTGCAGTGTAATGGTATTATGGGAGCGGTAGTATTATGTGAGCGCTGTGTACTATTATTATGTGACTGCAGTGTAATGGTATTATGGGAGCGGTAGTATTATGTGAGCGCTGTGTACTATTATTATGTGAGTGCAGTGTAATGGTATTATGGGAGCGGTAGTATTATGTGAGCGCTGTGTACTATTATTATGTGAGTGCAGTGTAATGGTATTATGGGAGCGGTAGTATTATGTGAGCGCTGTGTACTATTATTATGTGAGTGCAGTGTAATGGTATTATGGGAGCGGTAGTATTATGTGAGCGTTGTGTACTATTATTATGTGAGTGCAGTGTAATGGTATTATGGGAGCGGTAGTATTGGGTGAGCGCTGTGTACTATTATTATGTGAGTGCAGTGTAATGGTATTATGGGAGCGGTAGTATTATGTGAGTGCTGTGTACTATTATTACGTGAGTGCAGTGTAATGGTATTATGGTAGTGGTAGTATTATGTGAGAGCTGTGTACTATTATTACGCGAGTGCAGTGTAATGGTATTATGGGAGCTGTAGTATTATGTGAGCGTTGTGTACTATTATTATGTGAGTGCAATGTAATGGTATTATGGGAGCGGTAGTATTATGTGAGTGCTGTGTACTATTATTACATGAGCGCTGTGCGGTAGTATCACATGTGCTGTGCTGTGTACTATTATTACGTGAGTGCAGTGTAATGGTATTATGGTAGCGGTAGTATTATGGCAATGCTGCTGGAGATTACGTCAGACCTTCCTCCAGCTCCTCTCTCACCATCAGTCCTCCACTGTCGTGAGGGCGATATACTGGTATTCACCACTTGACGCCATCAGGTCTTACTGGACGTTACGGGGATCAGAAGCTTCTAAGAGACAATTGTTCTGTCTTGCGGCTTCCGCCTTGTATTTCAATAATTTACTGCCCTCACTGCGATCCTAAATGATATGGCCCTGATGTGTGTAATCACTGCCCTTCATCCAACCCGCTCCCGGCGCTCTTTATAGCAGTAATATTCATCACATAAAAAACTGTAAGCCACTACAAGAGGAGGAAGAAAATCTACAGTGACAATGAGGTAGTCGGACATTTAGGGGCGTGGTGTGGAGTGTCCATTAACATGTATAGGATCTTATCTCAGAATGATTGCAATGTATTATGTGTGATGTGTAATGCTCAGCTGCTGCAGAACCTCTTTATAAGGAGACTCTCGTACTGGTAAAGCAGCTCATCATACAGCTCAGCTGCTGCAGAACCTCTTTATAAGGAGATACTGGTACAGGTGAGGCAGCTCCTCATACAGCTCAGCTGCTGCAGAACCTCTTTATAAGAAGACACTGGTACCATTGAGGCAGCTCCTCATACATCTCAGCTGCTGCAGAACCTCTTTATAAGGAGACTCTCGTACTGGTAAAGCAGCTCATCATACAGCTCAGCTGCTGCAGAACCTCTTTATAAGGAGACTCTCGTACTGATGAGGCAGCTCCTCATAGAGCTCAGCTGCTGCAGAACCTCGTTATAAGGACACTGTCGTACTGGTGAGGCAGCTCCTTATACATCACAGTTGCTGCAGAACCTCTTTATAAGGAGACACTGGTGCTGGTGAGGCAGTTCCTCATAGAGCTCAGCTGCTGCAGAATCTCTTTATAAGGAGACACTGGTACTGGCGAGGCAGCTTCTTATACAGCTCAGCTGCTGTAGAACCTCTTTATACGGAGACACTGGTACTGCAGAAGCTCCTCATACAGCTGAGCTGCTGCAGAATCTCTTTATGAGGCGACACTGGCACTGGTGAGGCAGCTCCTCATAGAGCTCAGCTGCTGCAGAACCTCTTTTAAGGAGACACTGATACTAGTGAGGCAGCTCCTCATACAGCTCAGCTGCTGTAGAACCTCTTTATGAGGGGACAGTGGTACTGGTGAGGCAGCTCCTCATACAGCTCAGCTGCTGCAGAACCTCTTTGGGTAACATCCTGCATGCTCCTGTCCCACCCCATGTGCTGCTCCTGCCCCCGGGGGCTCCTTCCTCCTTGTAAGCAGCAAGCAGAGACAAGCTGGGCATTCCTGCAGAATGGCTCCAGGGGGCGGGGCGTGACTACTCCGGGCAGGACACGCCCCCTGTGTGGGCTCTGGCTGCCTCCAGTGCTGGGGTGTCAGTAGAGATGCTGCGCTGTGTGGTACAGAGGGCCAGTAACCTGCCCTACAGGGGCAAAGGGGATCGGGGCAGCGACCCAGTGACCAGCCTGGGCTTCAGAGGTGAGAGAGGAGTTATTATACAGTCATACATTGTTATTATAGTTATAGCGCCATCATATTCCGCAGCGCTGTACACACCAACCACAATAAGACATTACAGGGTGATAACATGGTCACATAATACAATGCGATGATACACAAGAGCTGACAATCTAGTGGAGATGTGTTTGTCACCGGTTACTTATTATTGCAGAACTGTGATGTGTTTGTCACCGGTTACATTGTTATTATTGCAGAGCTGTGATGTGTTTGTCACCGGTTGTGTTGTTGTTGTGTAGTTGCGGTTTGTTGCCTTTTGCTGTGGACATGTAACACTGACATCCTGAGAGGGATCAGGACTGAGTCACTGCGGGCCCCACGGGGTTAATCGATCCCATCTGTAATATGGAATCCCTGGAGCTGTGTGTGATGTGCAGATACTGCGAGAGGAGGCGTGCGTTACCGGAGAGCACACTAATGTCTTATCAGGATAGATAGGAGATAGATAGATAGATATGAGATGTGACTAGGAGGGGTGTGTAGGACATGTCCTGTACAGTGATTTGTACACATATGATACATATGTAGCAGAGCCGAGGCTGTATACATTGTATCTCCATCCTGTGTAGTCAGGGAACACATCCTCTCCTGAGGATGTTCTACAGAGAAGTCATCGCATATTGGAAGGACCTTGTTCTGGACCCTGGAGATGCTGGATGTGAAGCTGAGCAGTCCCTCCACAGAGGACCAGGGGATCCCACATGGAGCGGGGTCTTATGGGACCCCCCAGGTGCTATAGGATGGAGATGTTATGGATGTAGTTGGAGATTCCCTCAGCCATGAATTTCCACCATAAGAGAAACATCTCCACCGAATCTTGAGGCTGAAGATAAGGACCAGACTGGACCTCATTGTCCCTGGACTTCTGGCCCCAGTACCATGGACCTTATAGGTCCTGCCAGCACTCAGCTCACCACCGTCCCTTGGGTCATCCACATTTTGGAGACTGAGGATAACGCTGCCCCACATGGAGTGACCCTTGAAGCATCTTCTCCCCCATGAACTCGTGTTAGGTTGGAAGATGGAACAAATCTGTGCATGTTCTCCATCTCCCAGGGTGTAATCAGAGGAGGACACAGTCTGGAATCACTCAGAGATCAGCCCATGGCCTCCGCTGAGATTAGGTCCTTACCTTATTCAAAGGTTTATTGCTGTTTAAAGGGGCTCTTAAAGGGATGTGTCAGACAGTGTTCTGTATTGCCCCTGGAGAGATGTATAATCAGACCTCACACTGCTGTGCTCTGTGCTCTCTGCAGCCAGTGTTATGTACTGTCCCTGGAGAGATGTGTGATCAGACGTCACACTGCTGTGCTCTGTACTCTCTGCAGCCAGTGTTATGTATTGTCTCTGGAGAAATGTGTAATCAGACCTCACACTACTGTGCTCTGTGCTCTCTGCAGCCAGTGTTATGTACTGTCCCTGGGGAGATGTGTAATCAGACCTCACACTGCTGTGCTCTGTGCACTCTGCAGCCAGTGTTATGTATTGTCCCTGGAGAGATGTGTAATCAGACCTCACACTGCTGTGCTCTGTGCTCTCTGCAGCCAGTGCTATGTATTGTCCCTGGAGAGATGTGTAATCAGACCTCACACTGCTGTGCTCTGAGCTCTCTGCAGTCAGTGTTATGTATTGTCTCTGGAGAGATGTGTAATCAGACCTCACACTGCTGTGCTCTGTGCTCTCTGCAGCCAGTGTTATGTATTGTCCCTGGAGAGATGTGTGATCAGACCTCACACTGCTGTGCTCTGTGCTCTCTGCAGCCAGTGTTATGTATTGTTCCTGGAGAGATGTGTCATAATACCTCACACTGCTGTGCTCTGTGCTCTCTGCAGACAGTGCTATGTATAGTCCCTGGAGTGATGTGTAATCATACCTCACACTGCTGTGCTCTGTTCTCTCTTGCAGCCAGTGTTATGTATTGTCCCTGGAGAGATGTGTGATCAGACCTCACACTGCTGTGCTCTGTGCTCTCTGCAGCCAGTGCTATGTATTGTCCCTGGAGAGATGTGTAATCAGACCTCACACTGCTGTGCTCTGTGCTCTCTGCAGCCAGTGTTATGTACTGTCCCTGGAGAGATGTGTAATCAGACCTCACACTGCTGTACTCTGTGCTCTCTGCAGCCAGTGTTATGTATTGTCCCTGGAGAGATGTGTAATCATACCTGACACTGCTGTGATCTGTGCTCTCTGCAGCCAGTGTTATGTATTGTCTCTGGAGAGATGTGTGATCAGACCTCACACTGCTGTGCTCTGTGCTCTCTGCAGCCAGTGCTATGTATTGTCCCTGGAGAGATGTGTAATCAGACCTCACACTGCTGTGCTCTGTGCTCTCTGCAGCCAGTGTTATGTACTGTCCCTGGAGAGATGTGTAATCAGACCTCACACTGCTGTACTCTGTGCTCTCTGCAGCCAGTGTTATGTATTGTCCCTGGAGAGATGTGTAATCAGACCTCACACTGCTGTGTTCTGTGCTCTCTGCAGCCAGTGTTATGTATTGTCTCTGGAGAGATGTGTAATCAGACCTCACACTGCTGTGCTCTGTGCTCTCTGCAGCCAGTGTTATGTATTGTCCCTGGAGAGATGTGTAATCAGACCTCACACTGCTGTGCTCTCTGCAGCCAGTGTTATGTATTGTCCTTGGGGACATGTGTAATCAGACCTCACACTGCTGTGCTCTGTGCTCTCTGCAGCCAGTGTTATGTATTGTCTCTGGAGAGATGTGTAATCAGACCTCACACTGCTGTGCTCTGTGCTCTCTGCAGCCAGTGTTATGTACTGTCCCTGGAGAGATGTGTAATCAGACCTCACACTGCTGTGCTCTGTGCTCTCTGCAGCCAGTGTTATGTACTGTCCCTGGAGAGATGTGTAATCAGACCTCACACTGCTGTGCTCTGTGCTCTCTGCAGCCAGTGTAATGTATTGTCCCTGGAGAGATGTGTGATCAGACCTCACACTGCTGTACTCTGTGCTCTCTGCAGCCAGTGTTATGTATTGTTCCTGGAGAGATGTGTCATAATACCTCACACTGCTGTGCTCTGTGCTCTCTGCAGACAGTGCTATGTATAGTCCCTGGAGTGATGTGTAATCATACCTCTCACTGCTGTGCTCTGTTCTCTCTTGCAGCCAGTGTTATGTATTGTCCCTGGAGAGATGTGTGATCAGACCTCACACTGCTGTGCTCTGTGCTCTCTGCAGCCAGTGCTATGTATTGTCCCTGGAGAGATGTGTAATCAGACCTCACACTGCTGTGCTCTGTGCTCTCTGCAGCCAGTGTTATGTACTGTCCCTGGAGAGATGTGTAATCAGACCTCACACTGCTGTACTCTGTGCTCTCTGCAGCCAGTGTTATGTATTGTCCCTGGAGAGATGTGTAATCATACCTGACACTGCTGTGATCTGTGCTCTCTGCAGCCAGTGTTATGTATTGTCTCTGGAGAGATGTGTGATCAGACCTCACACTGCTGTGCTCTGTGCTCTCTGCAGCCAGTGCTATGTATTGTCCCTGGAGAGATGTGTAATCAGACCTCACACTGCTGTGCTCTGTGCTCTCTGCAGCCAGTGTTATGTACTGTCCCTGGAGAGATGTGTAATCAGACCTCACACTGCTGTACTCTGTGCTCTCTGCAGCCAGTGTTATGTATTGTCCCTGGAGAGATGTGTAATCAGACCTCACACTGCTGTGTTCTGTGCTCTCTGCAGCCAGTGTTATGTATTGTCTCTGGAGAGATGTGTAATCAGACCTCACACTGCTGTGCTCTGTGCTCTCTGCAGACAGTGTTATGTATTGTCCCTGGAGAGATGTGTAATCAGACCTCACACTGCTGTGCTCTCTGCAGCCAGTGTTATGTATTGTCCTTGGGGACATGTGTAATCAGACCTCACACTGCTGTGCTCTGTGCTCTCTGCAGCCAGTGTTATGTATTGTCTCTGGAGAGATGTGTAATCAGACCTCACACTGCTGTGCTCTGTGCTCTCTGCAGCCAGTGTTATGTATTGTCTCTGGAGAGATGTGTAATCAGACCTCACACTGCTGTGCTCTGTGCTCTCTGCAGCCAGTGTTATGTACTGTCCCTGGAGAGATGTGTAATCAGACCTCACACTGCTGTGCTCTGTGCTCTCTGCAGCCAGTGTTATGTATTGTCCCTGGAGAGATGTGTAATCAGACCTCACACTGCTGTGCTCTGTGCTCTCTGCAGCCAGTGTTATGTACTGTCCCTGGAGAGATGTGTAATCAGACCTCACACTACTGTGCTCTGTGCTCTCTACAGCCAGTGTTATGTATTGTCTCTGGAGAGATGTGTAATCAGACCTCACACTGCTGTGCTCTGTGCTCTCTGCAGCCAGTGTTATGTATTGTCCCTGGAGAGATGTGTGATCAGACCTCACACTGCTGTACTCTGTGCTCTCTGCAGCCAGTGTTATGTATTGTTCCTGGAGAGATGTGTCATAATACCTCACACTGCTGTGCTCTGTGCTCTCTGCAGACAGTGCTATGTATAGTCCCTGGAGTGATGTGTAATCATACCTCACACTGCTGTGCTCTGTTCTCTCTTGCAGCCAGTGTTATGTATTGTCCCTGGAGAGATGTGTGATCAGACCTCACACTGCTGTGCTCTGTGCTCTCTGCAGCCAGTGCTATGTATTGTCCCTGGAGAGATGTGTAATCAGACCTGACACTGCTGTGATCTGTGCTCTCTGCAGCCAGTGTTATGTATTGTCTCTGGAGAGATGTGTGATCAGACCTCACACTGCTGTGCTCTGTGCTCTCTGCAGCCAGTGCTATGTATTGTCCCTGGAGAGATGTGTAATCAGACCTCACACTGCTGTGCTCTGTGCTCTCTGCAGCCAGTGTTATGTACTGTCCCTGGAGAGATGTGTAATCAGACCTCACACTGCTGTACTCTGTGCTCTCTGCAGCCAGTGTTATGTATTGTCCCTGGAGAGATGTGTAATCAGACCTCACACTGCTGTGTTCTGTGCTCTCTGCAGCCAGTGTTATGTATTGTCTCTGGAGAGATGTGTAATCAGACCTCACACTGCTGTGCTCTGTGCTCTCTGCAGACAGTGTTATGTATTGTCCCTGGAGAGATGTGTAATCAGACCTCACACTGCTGTGCTCTCTGCAGCCAGTGTTATGTATTGTCCTTGGGGACATGTGTAATCAGACCTCACACTGCTGTGCTCTGTGCTCTCTGCAGCCAGTGTTATGTATTGTCTCTGGAGAGATGTGTAATCAGACCTCACACTGCTGTGCTCTGTGCTCTCTGCAGACAGTGTTATGTATTGTCCCTGGAGAGATGTGTGATCAGACCTCACACTGCTGTGCTCTGTGCTCTCTGCAGCCAGTGTTATGTATTGTCCCTGGAGAGATGTGTGATCAGACCTCACACTGCTGTGCTCTGTGCTCTCTGCAGCCAGTGTTATGTATTGTCCCTGGAGAGATGTGTAATCAGACCTCACACTGCTGTGCTCTGTGCTCTCTGCAGCCAGTGTTATGTATTGTCCCTGGAGAGATGTGTAATCAGACCTCACACTGCTGTGCTCTGTGCTCTCTGCAGCCAGTGTTATGTAATGTCCCTGGAGAGATGTGTGATCAGACCTCACACTGCTGTGCTCTGTGCTCTCTGCAGCCAGTGTTATGTATTGTCCCTGGAGAGATGTGTGATCAGACCTCTGTGTATGGTGTTAGTTGCAGCTAGTTGTATTTATAGTTCAGGATTTTACTGGGAGTGGTGTCCTCACACTGCTGTGCTCTGTGCTCTCTGCAGCCAGTTTTTGGTATTGTCCCTAGAGAGATGTGTGATCATAGATTTGTGTATGTTGTTATTAGCAGCAGGACTGTGATATGTGGATTTATATTCTCAGACTTTAGCTTCTCCAAATGCACTGGCGATGTGTCCTCACACTGCTGTGCCCTTTGCATTACTGCAGAGACCCTCCACTTTGCTTTACATTTTTTATAATTTAACCAAAATTTTCAGCAGCTTTAACATAGAGTCAAGAAGGCAAACGTTGCAGCAATTCAATGCAGGGGGCACAGAGCACAGCAGTGTTAGGGCACAGCTCCAATGCACTAGATGCGTCTACTATCCTGGAATAGAAATACATATTTATTCATAGTAATAACACAATCAAATGTATCATTACACATCTCTCTAGGGACACTACATAACACTGGCTGCAGAGAGCACAGAGCACAGCAGTGTGAGGTCTGATTACACATCTCTCTAGGGACAATACATAACACTGGCTGCAGAGAGCAAAGAGCACAGCAGTGTGAGGTCTGATTACACATCTCTCCAGGGACAATACATAACACTGGCTGCAGAGAGCACAGAGCACAGCAGTGTGAGGTCTGATTACACATCTCTCCAGGGACATTACATAACACTGGCTGCAGAGAGCACAGAGCACAGCAGTGTGAGGTCTGATTACACATCTCTCCAGGGACAATACATAACACTGGCTGCAGAGAGCACAGAGCACAGCAGTGTGAGGTCTGATTACACATCTCTCCAGGGACAATACATAACACTGGCTGCAGAGAGCACAGAGCACAGCAGTGTGAGGTCTGATTACACATCTCTCCAGGTACATTACATAACACTGTCTGCAGAGAGCACAGAGCACAGCAGTGTGAGGTCTGATTACACATCTCTCCAGGGACAATACATAACACTGTCTGCAGAGAGCACAGAGCACAGCAGTGTGAGGTCTGATTACACATCTCTCCAGGGACAATACATAACACTGGCTACAGAGAGCACAGAGCACAGCAGTGTGAGGTCTGATTACACATCTCTCCAGGGACAATACATAACACTGGCTACAGAGAGCACAGAGCACAGCAGTGTGGGGTCTTATCACACATCTCTCCGGGGACAATACATAACAGTGGCTGCAGAGAGCACAGATCACAGCAGTGTGAGGTCTGATTACACATCTCTCCAGGGGCAATACATAACACTGGCTGCAGAGAGAACAGCGCACAGCAGTGTGAGGGATCATTACACATCTCTCATGGGACAATACATAATACTGGCTGCAGAGAGCACAGAGCACAGCGGTGTGAGGACACGTCTTCACAGCCCATTACCTTGAATTCTGCACAAAACCCAACAACCCACTCTCCCCCTGCTGTATATAGTGATAGCACTGGGCTGAGTCTCCATCACACTCAGCTCTGCTACATCTGTATAGACAGTATAGTCCTGGACGGCTCCAGCTGTGGGGTCTCCGGTGAGGGTCGCGCCGGCTCGGCTCTGCTACATTCTCATGTCCATATATAGATCTGTTAACGATCTCCAGCGCTAATGTGTCCCTGAGACGTGGATTGTGTTCCTGCTGACAGCTCAGCTCCTTCCTCTTCCCCTTCCTCTCGCCCGGCCGGACACCGAGGAAGTCCTTACAATCCAGGGACCTCCACAAAGTCTCATATCTCACCCCACAGAGAGGGGGAGGGGGATCCCCATAACAGTGTCACCTACACATCCCCCATAACAGTGTCACCTACACATCCCCCATAACAGTGTCACCTACACATCCCCCATAACAGTGTCACCTACACATCCCCCCATAACAGTGTCACCTACACATCCCCCATAACAGTGTCATCTACACATCCCCCCATAACAGCGTCACCTACACATCCCCCCATAACAGTGTCACCTACACATCCCCCCATAACAGTGCCACCTACACATCCCCCCATAACAGTGCCACCTACACATCCCCCCATAACAGTGCCACCTACACATCCCCCCATAACAGTGTCATCTACACATCCCCCCATAACAGTGTCACCTACACATCCCCCCATAACAGTGTCACCTACACATCCCCCCATAACAGTGTCACCTACACATCCCCCCATAACAGTGTCACCTACACATCCCCCATAAGTGTCACCTACACATCCCCCCATAACAGTGTCACCTACACATCCCCCCATAACAGTGTCACCTACACATCCCCCCATAACAGTGTAACCTACACATCCCCCCATAACAGTGTAACCTACACATCCCCCATAACAGTGTCACCTACACATCCCCCATAACAGTGTCACCTACACATCCCCCATAACAGTGTCATCTACACACTCCCCCATAACAGTGTCATCTACACATCCCCCCATAACAGTGTCACCTACACATCCCCCATAACAGTGTCACCTACACATCCCCCATAACAGTGTCACCTACACATCCCCCATAACAGTGTCATCTACACATCCCCCATAACAGTGTCATCTACACATCCCCCCATAACAGTGTCACCTACACATCCCCCCATAACAGTGTCACCTACACATCCCCCCATAACAGTGTCACCTACACATCCCCCCATAACAGTGTCATCTACACATCCCCCATAACAGTGTCACCTACACATCCCCCATAACAGTGTCACCTACACATCCCTCCATAACAGTGTCACCTACACATCCCCCCATAACAGTGTCACCTACACATCCCCCCATAACAGTGTCACCTACACATCCCCCCCATAACAGTGTCACCTACACATCCCCCCATAACAGTGTCACCTACACATCCCCCCATAACAGTGTCATCTACACATCCCCCCCATAACAGTGTCACCTACACATCCCCCCATAACAGTGTCATCTACACATCCCCCCATAACAGTGTCATCTACACATCCCCCATAACAGTGTCACCTACACATCCCCCCATAAGTGTCACCTACACATCCCCCCATAACAGTGTCACCTACACATCCCCCCATAACAGTGTCACCTACACATCCCCCATAACAGTGTCATCTACACATCCCCCCATAACAGTGTCATCTACACATCCCCCATAACAGTGTCACCTACACATCCCCCATAACAGCGTCACCTACACATCCCCCCATAACAGTGTCATCTACACATCCCCCCATAACAGTGTCACCTACACATCCCCCCATAACAGTGTAACCTACACCTCCCCCCACACTGCTCTTGTAGTGACTTTGTTGTGGGGTCACTGGGTTGTAGGTTGTGATTATTACCAGGTGTCGGATCCATCAGTCACTACTGAATCGGGTTTCTTGGAGTAATTGCAGACATGCGGCCGGGATCTCTCTACATGCAGAAAGTTTACATTCAGTAAACATAATGTTAACACATTGTAAATGTGCAACATCCCCCACCGGGGCTTTGCCTCTTCTTGGGGCCTGGAGACAGCCGGGGCCCGGGATACCGGAGTGGCTGGCGGCAGCGGCCTGGGCACGCTGTTGTCACGGTGTTTGTTATTAGGACCGGAGGGCTGTCCTACAGCCTGGCAGCTCTCCAGCAGGTGGTGTGTGCAAGAAATATGGAGGGAGAGGCTGATGTACTGGTTCTCCCTGGGGCAACCCCTGAGAATCTGTAGGATGAATGGATGGGGAGTGAATGGATGGGGAGCCCGTGGTGGTGACAGCCGTATCCAGGGATCAGACAGAGGCAACGTTGTGCAAATCAACTCACGATTTTGTATTGAACAACAGGTAGAAGGCAACGGGCCAAATGGTTAACAACAGATTCTGGTACTGGAGTGGTCATGGCGAGGGTCCTCAGGAATAGTGCACCAGTCTGGTAGTAGATGCAGTCTGGGATGGAGCTGTGTCCAAGCTGTGTCTCCTGACTCTGGTCCTGGGTTTGGTATCTGTGGTAGTACTGAGGGTGTGCTCCACACTGTCTCTCTCTCTGGTCACTCTGAGGTAAGACCAGACAGACTCCTGAGAAGGAGCATGAGGTCTGGAAAGACCAGCCAAGACTGCACCATGTGCTTCCACTGCACAGGGGTTTTATACTCCCCTTTGGTCAGGTGGTAGCACCTGTCCAATCACACTCCAGTATACAATACAATACACCCACTTAACTATTGCCTTTCCAGGCAGAGGCCACAGCTGCAGATTACCTGAGATCTCCCTGCATTATCCTTTGGGTGAGCTGATCAGACTCACCTGATGGAGCCTGACAGGTAGAGGGCGCTGTTCACAACTACCCCCTTACCTTGGCAGAGGTGTTGTAAATGCATTGATGCCGCGTCCACAAGTTGCATTTTGATACCGGTGAACAATTCAGAACATGTGACGCTCGTTCGTCATGTAATTGGGGGAAGCTCCTCCCCCTGCACCTGAATTGCCCTTGTAAATGCTGTGTGTGAACTGCACCAGAGGAGTCCACATCATGAAGGGACATAAAGCCATTGAGTCCGGGGCTATTCTCATCTCATTCCTAGGGACAAATCATTTCTATGAGGTGTAAATCCAGAGACGGCTTATAACGAGGGGCCGGACTGATCTATGAATAGGACATGGGACAACCCCTTTAAGTGAGAAATGTTCCTGATAACTTCTTCCTTATTATTTTCCAGGGGTTAAGAAGAAAACCAAAGTTATCAAGAATAACCAGAACCCCATCTGGAACGAGGTGAGAAGTGTTCGGCCCGGTGCCAGGAGGAGCTACATGGTGCATTATGTGTATATAATATCACAGGGGGTGTGTCCTATTCATGTGATGTCACAGGGGGTGTACCTTGCACATGTGATGTCACAGGGCTGTGTCCTATTCATGTGATGTCACAGGGGGTGTGTTATGTACATGTGATGTCACAGGGTGCACATAGCTCCCAACCATCCCAGATTGGCCGGGACAGTCCCATTCTTTTACCTCTGACCCGGGGTCACAGGCAGCTGGTAGATAGTCCGGGATATTCCCTCCAGGTCCCGCACTCGCTGGGGTTGTCCCAGCTCTGTGTCCCGCCTAGTAAATCCTTTCAAAGCCTGAACCTGCCATACTGAATGGCTTCTACAGACATCGGGCAGGGAATCATTTTGAGAGAAGTGTCGGGTTAGCGGAGAGCAGGGACCACGTCATCAGGTTCAGATCAGCATCTGTCTCCACATCTCCTAGGGCAGTGGTGGTGAACCTATGGCACGGGTGCCAGAGGTGGCAGTCCGAGCCTTTTCTGTGGGCACTCAGGCCACTGTCCCAGGACAGAGTTCATGGAACAGACTAAATCCACTGAATCTTCCTGCAGTCCCAGGAAACTTGAGAGATGCTGCTCTCAGCGCTATTTTAAAGCGACATTTCATTGACTGTTTGGAACTGTGGGAAAAGTGAGAAGAATTAACAGAACTGCATTATCTTTGGAGGTCCTCCTGCTGGACCCACCATTCTTCCTCTACAGGGAAACCTTGGAGAGAAGCTACAATAATAATCTGAATTTGCTCTCCTTCTTTCAACTATATTGGTGGCCTCAGGGGGGCGATACAATTGAAAAATGTGGTAGAACAGATATTAAGAAGTTACTTCTTAAAATGCCATGTTGGCGCTTCACGATGAATAAGTGGATTTTGGGTGAAGTTTGGGCACTCTGTCTCTAAAAGGTTTGCCATCACTGTCCTGGGGCTTCCCTAGACACAATATTTATTTAAATACATTTTTATCCAGCCCCAGATTCGAACCCCAGACCATCTGCAGTCCAACTGCCATAGAGACACAGAGCCTCTATCCACTATCTAGCTGAGGATTTCTGGTAACTAAGACATGTTATCTGCTACTGTTACACTGTGACACCGACTTAATGCCCTGATATATAGAGAGGGATCTTCTCAGAGATTATTATTGAAATTATTGAGACAATTATTATCATTATAAATTTTATTATTTTTATTATTATGGAGACGATTATTAATAATAGTAAAAATAATAATCATCTCCATAATAATAATAATAATAAAATTATAATAATTGTCTCAATAATTACAATAATAATCTCTGAGAAGATTCCTCTCTATATGTCATTGCATTAAGTCTGTGTCACAGTGTAACGGTAGCAGATAACAGTTCTTAGTTACAAAAACTAAGGGGATGTCACAGGGGGTGTATTATGTATATGTGATGTCACAGGGGGTGTGTACATGTATTTGGGATGTCACAGGGGGTGTGTACATGTATATGTGATGTCACAGGGGGTGTGTACATGTATATGTGATGTCACAGGGGGTGTGTACATGTATATGTGATGTCACAGGGGGTGTGTACATGTATATGTGATGTCACAGGGGTTGTGTACATGTATATGTGATGTCACAGGGGTGTGTACATGTATATGTGATGTCACAGGGGTGTGTACATGTATATGTGATGTCACAGGGGGTGTGTACATGTATATGTGATGTCACAGGGGGTGTGTACATGTATATGTGATGTCACAGGGGGTGTGTCATGTATATGTGATGTCACAGGGGGTGTGTCATATATATGTGATGTCACAGGTGGTGTGTACATGTATATGTGATGTCACAGGGGGTGTGTACATGTATATGTGATGTCACAGAGGGTGTGTACATGTATATGTGATATCACAGGGGGTGTGTCATGTATATGTGATGTCACAGGGGGTGTGGATGTCACAGGGTGTCTATACATGTATATGTGATGTCACCGAGTGTGTATACATGTACATGTGATGTCACAGGGGGTGTGGATGTCACAGGGGGTGTGTCATGTATATGTGATGTCACAGGGGGTGTGTCATGTATATGTGATGGGGGCTCTGTAAAAGATGATAACACAGATGCCCCATTGTAATTTTTTGTAAGGAATGTGTCATGGATATTAGTCTTCATCCACCTTGTTTGTCCCTCAGGGCTTTGAATGGGACCTGAAGGGCGTCCCCCTGGACACCAGCGCTGAGCTGTACGCCGCCGTCAAGGACCATGAGACGATGGGAAGGAACCGGTAATGTAAAACTGGGCGCAAATCTGTCACCTGTCCATATACTGTATATTGTTCTGTAAATCACCAGAATATTATCACAAATTATTAGAGGAATCATGACGGGATCATACAATCAGCGGTGCCATCCATCTACAATCATAAGGTGCAACTAGTGCTGGTTTTGGGGAACCCAATCTCTGACTGTGTGTAATTATTGATACTTTGGGGCTGCAAAAATAGCAGAGAACTTAAAGGGGTGAAGTAAGTGTAGACATCTATGTGTAGACATCTATGTGTAGACATCTATGTGTAGACATCTATGTAGACATCTATGTGTAGACATCTATGTGTAGACCTCTATGTAGACATCTATGTAGACATGTAGACATCTATGTGTAGACATCTATGTAGACATGTAGACATCTATGTAGGCATCTATGTGTAGACATCTATGTAGACATGTAGACATCTATGTGTAGACATCTATGTAGACATGTAGACATCTATGTAGACATCTATGTAGACATCTATGTGTAGACATCTATGTAGACATGTAGACCTCTATGTAGACATGTAGACATCTATGTGTAGACATCTATGAAGCAGTAGATTGGGTTCTGACATCGTAGTTTCTGTACCTCATAGAGTTCGCGTTGTGGATGACTGAGCGTGATGCTGTGCCAGTGGTGGCTCTACTACGGAAGGGACACTGCCCAATATTGTCCAGTTTTCTGTGAAATAAGCGTCCACTTCCTCTTATTTATTTATATCTTAAGATTTCATAATTCTTGTGGTTTCCTGTAAAATACATGGAAAAGGCCTGGCAGGATGAGCGGCAGGACGTGTGCCCTACATACTCATCCTGAGTCACCCTCCTACTGAATATACCAGATAATCAAGATACAGGTCCTGATATCACCTATAGTGGCCTCCATTGGAAGCTTTGGTCAACTGGTGAAGCACTGGTGCTTTGGTCAAGGATGACATCACATTAGATGAGTACCATGAAGGCCCTGGTGTCTACAGGACTCATTTTTTTGAGATCTTAGAAGATTTTCCCTCCGGGCCAAGGTCACATGGAGTTTCCTTCCTACATCAGAAGTTCTGGAGATGCTTGAAGATGCCAATATTTCCCTCTCGAGAGATGTCCAGCAATCCTGACATGTGCAGTTGTGTTCCTCAGTGATTTCTGAAGTTCTAACTCTATGGGAGGAACAAGAATAGAAGATGTAGAGTTCTTCTGGGAGTCCAATCATCGACTTTCGAATATTTTCAGCAGTAAATTTCCAGTAGATAAGGTTATCAAGAATCTTCTCCAGAAGAACTGCTCTGGATCAAATCATCATCATCTTGAGTGATATCTTCTTCTGATATTCTGAGAATTAGCAGATCTATTTGTAACTTCCACTTACAGTATCTCCTGGTATGGGTCTCAACATGTCAGATGATGCCGCGGACCATTAATAAGAAAACTTTTTGTGATTCTTAGACATCACATCCCCTTCCCAGAGCTTAGTCCATGAAGTCCTTTTCTAGACAATGCATTGCTCTAGATGAGACCTCTGTAACATCACAGAAGAATTATGGAGCTATTTCCGTGATTGTAGTGGACTGAAGAATCTTCTCAATACTGGAATGGTGACACAGGAAGTTGCCAATGTCCATCTTTGAAGACCTCTAATGTGGGAGGACACAGCACACTTTGATGCTAGAAAGGTGGGATCACAATGACTTCCGCTTCCTTTTCCATGACTTTTTTTTAGGACTTTGAGGATTAAAACATCAGATGGAAGATGCTCTCTAACTTCCTCTTCTTTCTTTGTCTAAGTCTTCTGACAATTGAAGATGAAGGACCTGCCCACTCTACATGATGCAGTAGCTGAGATATGTTTTTTTACATTTCAGTCTTCCCTTTTCGCCTTGAAAGTCTTTGGGCTGCACCATCTGTTCATGCAATTTTTTGAAAAACATTCATCAAGTTTACTTAAGTTCCCGGGATTTGAATCCTATGTCATATTCATCTCTAGGTTTCTCCATGGCTCGCTCAATCCATTTGTCCAATAGATCGTGTACTGGAAATACCTTTCCGTGCATGGAAAGTCGAAAAGTCTTTCAAAACATTGGGATCCACATTTTTGTCGGTTTCTACAGTCTCTTTAGCTTCCTTCATGAGCTGCTGTAGGTTATCCTTTTGCAAGATATAATGTTCTTCTGGGTCATCAGAATCACATGTACCTGAGATGATTGGAGAGAGCGGAGGAGAAGACCGTGGCATTTCCACCATTTGTCACCACAAGTATGAGAGGATTAGGCTTCTTCCAAAGCCACCACCAACTGATCTATACAGCAGTAGACGAAGTCCTTGATCCATCTCGATCTGTGGGATGATCTGACTGAGAACACTTTGTGAGGAAGAGTCATCAGGTCAGGGTCCTGCGTGATCTATTGTTGATTTAATATTTCATATTAACGTACCAATGGTAATGCAAAATCTTAGGATCATGGAAAATTGTGGAAGTCTATGGATTAAGTTCTTACCACCCAAGAGACAGAGTCCCATAAGAGACAAATTGATCGCAACATTCATTACAATTTTGGCCATTATTTTCAGTCATGTGCACTTTTGGTACTTTTGGTACTTTTGGTATTTTGTGTTTTTCAAGAATTTTCTCAGACCCCTTAAGACATTCCTTTCTGAGTCAAAGGTGCAGCGTCCCATCATTGTGCGGAGGGATCTGGCTGTACATTAGCGCTGCCCCGGCTTCCTGCTCGGAGCGATTAGATCTCGTTACACTGCGGGACAAGCTACAGGATCAGGAAAGGTTTACATTAAAATAACAATGCACGTCTGGTAAAGGATATAAGTGTGAGGCTAGGATACACCAGGACAGGCTAGAATAATAGCACAAAACAATAGTAGCAAGGTATCAGCTGCGGGATCTTATAAGTGGCTGAGATCAGCGCAAAAATGCTGCCAAGTCTTCTGAGGACCAATGTAAAGGACTCACCAATTCTGAGCAAAGCCGTGGCCTGAGGACTCCATGTACAATCACAGCACTTTGTGATAGAGAAGTTGCTTTTTGGCTGTAGTTTGGGCACTCGCTTCACCATCACTAGCCTAGGAAATGGTAGCCTTCAAATCGTGTTGGTTGTCTTCTACTGGACTTCTAGGGTGTTGTGTTGAGGGTCTAGACTCTCTGGAGGATCTTTGGTCACTTGATGGACCAATCCATCCCTGATATTGATCAGTATAATTAAAGATCTGGGTACTGTTCCTCCAAACCAGATCTCCATATAAATTTTTAAATATATTGCGGTAAATGAGTAGCCATGACAAACATGGGCTTATGGTAACTTCTCTCTAGATGAGTTGGAGTAATTTCTCTAGCCTCCACCATTCGCGAACATTCAGTTAGTTTCAATTCCTAATCTGTCGCTCTACTGTCAGGTGGGCGGTCCTATACTGGAACAGATTAGAATAATACATTGATCCCCCTGTGATCAGTAAGGAAAGTGCTCAATTTCCCTCCAGCACCACCACAGGAGAAATTTGGCATTACACAGTGTCCATTTTCATTAGTAGGTGTGAGAGTGGACATATATACACTTTGCTCTCCTTTTTGGCCAAAAGTTAAGGATCCTGAGAAAACCTTCCTTTTATTAAATAAAAATGACTTATCTGATGCGTTCCTAACGATTCCATAGTCCCAGGAAAAGGAGGGTCTATTGGCATCTCATGTAACCCCCTGACCTGAGGAGCGATGCCCATACTGACCACCGCGCCATTCTCTTCTGTAGGCCTTCCAGCGTTGCAGTGTAGAGTCTTCATCTTCATCCCGGTCTCTTGAATCTCAGAATGTCTTATAAGACTGTAATAAGGAAGCTTTTATCTCGAGTAGAAGTCTTCCTGGTAGATCGATCTTGGAAGTCAATAATTGGCTGGAGAACCTTCCGTCTACAATAAGAGGCTCCATGGGTTAACCGCATGAGAGATGAATGTGGTCTTCATTTATTGAATCTCACCTCTTTGGATATTGATGGTGGGGATGTCTGAATTCTGGTCTCCTCGTGGCTTCCCACAATGCATCCTGCACACGTGTTATGGAGAAGGAGATGGGAACGTAAAAGTATCGACATAATTTCACCATTGAAATCTACATAGAACTTGACATTTTCTCAAATGCATCTCAGCTTTTATAGTATAGACACATCCAAACCTGCTAACAAATGCTCCAAGATCATGAGGGCCATAAACTGATACTGAATCAGCAGGGGGTGTCAATGACGTAACTTTGTGCAGATGTCAAAGGAACCAGACTACACTGGGCTGTCTGTAGTCTGTTACCAAGGAGACACACAATGATAATGCACAGATTTCTGGATATTACTCATATATAGAATTTATTTCATTCTTAAAGGTTGGACTTGATGGACTTGTGTCTTTTTCCAGCCTTATATACTATGATACTATGATAAAACCAGAAGTCTTTGTGTCAATAATGCCGGGCAGTGCCGAGGATTTCATGTGAGGTGTCACATTATATAACCATCGGATTATATCTAAAGAAGTTTCCAGCTGTTTCATGCTCCTCATGCCGGGAGACGCCATTGTCTGGGACAGATTTTATTTATACCCCCCCCTATAAATAGCCGTAAGATAAGATGTTATTTTGGTCACCTTTGGTTTACGTGAGGTGAGTGTTTCCCGCTCCGTCTCGGTGGCTGTCACTAAGGCTTCCTCCATCCATTTCCTGTGTTTGTTCCTTCTAAGAGAAGACGACCTCCTCCTCTGACACTGTGGCCGTTATTACAGGAGACTATTAATATTGTGTCCCTCTGATGGTGCGTGTGAGCCAGGAGAAGTGTGAGAATTGATGGAGCCCGGGCTCCCGGTCAGGGTGGATTTTCCTTTCCTTCAATGACTGAGACATGTAGTAATGGTGGGCGTGCGCCAGAGCGAAGGATGCGCCTATGAAGGATTCTCTATCTCTACAGAGATCAAGCTGCCCGTACACATTGGATTACGCGGGACAACCCAAGTGGACTCTTCTGTAATAGCAAAAGTTACAAGTATCAGGCAGTGGGCTCATGGTGGGGTGTTTTATCAAAGCTAGTAGGCCCTTTTTCAGGGGTACAAGCCATGAAATAGTCACAATTCCTTGGTGCATGTCCAGGAATTGTGACTATTTCTCCTCTTATGCCACCTCCACACTAAGTGGGCGGGTAGGGGTCCGTCTATCCGTAGAGTTCTAGCAATAGCCTACTTGTTTGTGGTCATCCAGATCACCCGAAGTACCTGCCTGGGATCCCTCGTCTTTATGGTACACCTTACCAACGTGTGATGTAACTGTATCTCACAGTTAAGGAGTGTGTATAGGCTGAGCCCACCCTATACACAGTGGGTACCCATGGGCGACAGCACCAATCACGAGTGTTAACCCCTTAAGTGCCACCATCAGACGCTAAGTTATGGTCGCCGCTTTCTTGGTTCCGGCCTTGGCCGTCTCTGAGGTCAGGTGTTGGCCTGTTGCTTTGACAGCCAGGACCCAAACGCAGGTCATCGCCGGATCTGTAAAGGAGCCTGCTGTCAGATCCAGTAAATTTGCAATATACAGAAATATTGTAGTGTTTCAGTATATTCTTTAAGTGATCAGACCTCCTAGGGTTAAAGTACCCTAGGGAGTCTAGAAAAACAGTTAAGAAAGGGTTAAAAAATGTAAAAAATATTTTAAAATTGAAATCGAACCCCTTTTCCTACAACTGGTTTTAAAAATAAACAATACACATGCTAGGTATCGTCCCAAAAAGTCCAATCTTTCAAAATATAAAAATGGCTATTCCCAGCGTTAAACACGTAACAGAATATAAGGTCCAAATGTCCAAAATACTACTTTTTTTATCATTTGTCAACACATAAAAAATTGTATAAAAAGTGATCTAAATGTTATACAAATGATAGAAATAAAAATGTCATCATTCCCCACAAAAAATGACACCGTAACCAGCTCTGTGCGCCAAAGTATGAAAAAGTTATTAGCGTCAGACTACGGCAAAATGAAGAAATGTTTTTTCGTACAAAAGGTTTTAATTTTTGAAAAACCTATTAAAACCAAATAAAACCTTTATGAAAATAGTATCTCCGTAATCCCAAGATACATCCTCCATGAGGTTTATTCCACCTCACAGCTTCATAGCAGCTTCTCTCCAGCCACCGGCTCTGACACAACCGACGATCAGAGATGGAGCCTGCCGGGAGGAAAACTGCTAAAAAATGCAGAATATGAAGCAGACAATGGCCCGATACGATGTTACAACTTATATATACACACTGTACTAGTGGCTTATAACAGGTTTCTTGAAAAAATGTCTGGTACATATCTTATGGGGGATCTACACATGACGGCAGACATCAGAAGGGTCAGGCAGGAGTAATGAGGGCACATGTAAGGTGGATGTGGAAGCTCGGAGCAATACACAGCATGTATGGGGCCAGGTAAGATTTCCATGCTGAGGACTGTGATGTCAATCCAATACTGAAGCCACCAATCAAAGCCAAGGCAAGGAGTTGGGGCGGGGCTTACAAGCACTCTCCAGACTTTGGCCCACCCATGGTGCATCGGCTAACAGTCTAGTATTAGATGCTGACCACTGAGATGAATGGGTGGCCATGTGGTACTGGCCAATTAAGGCTTGAGGATAATCATATGACCAGGGGATGGAAGGGTGGGTGAGAAGCCCACCAGGACATTGAGTAATGTCCATACACCCCGGGTATCCATGGACACCTCTAGGCTCCACCAGGCGCTTCTATGCTGGTCTATAATGTAATAGTGAAGATATCTGATATGTCCCTCGTGCTAATGACCTCTCCTATGTGCTCCTCACCACAGATTGCTGGGCGAGACCCGCGTTCCCCTCCGAGATTTATTCAATTCCCCCAACCTGACAGCGACCTACAACTCTCCACTACTGGACAGCAAGAAAATGAGCACCGGGGTAAGTGATGGCCTGCACAACATCACCAGGGACCATATTATTTCACCAGGAACCATATCATATTACCAGGGACTGTACCACATCACCAGGGACTGTACCACATCAGGGACTTTATCACATCACCAGGGACTGTATCACATCACCAGGGACCATATTATTTCACCAGTAACCATATCATATCACCAAGAACAATATCATATCACCAGGAAGCATAACACATCATCAGGGACTATATCACATCACCAGGAACCATATCACATCACCAGGGACTATATCATATAACCAGGAACCATATCACATCACCAGAGACTATATCATATAACCAGGGACCATATCATATCACCAGGGACCATATCATATCATCAGAGACTGTATCATATCATCAGAGACTATATCATATCACCAGGGACCATATCATATCACCAGGGACCATATCATATCATCAGAGACTGTATCATATCATCAGAGACTATATCATATCACCAGGGACCATATCATATCACCAGGGACTATATCATATCACCAGGGACTGTATCATATCACCAGGGACCTTATCATATCACCAGGGACCTTATCATATCACCAGGGACCTTATCATATCACCAGGGACTATATCATATCACCAAGGACTGTATCATATCACTAGGGACCAGTGTGACACCAGCCCCCGCTCGGTGCTATCCCTGGGTGTAATACACATTGTGCCGGCTCCCGGTGCAGTACTGGAGGAGCGGCATCTGGTTTTCCTCGCGCTGTGGATCGCTCTTCCATTTCTGGACATGGAATGTGATATTGTGATGAGTCAGCAGTGACCGGGATCCAGGACTGATCTGAAGATATTCACTAGGGGAAGGGGGGAGAGGGTCCCTGCCCCTGTCCTTTATCTATATACCCCTGTGATGTGGAGCTGGGGTACACGCTGCAGCACCCCCTCTCTGTACTCTCCAGGTATATGCCCTGCCAGTGTCTGTAAGAAGCAGTGCGGGGGTTAATCCTGTTATATTCCTCTTCTCCGGAGGCCGGGATGGATGGAATAACAATATCTCCGGAATATGTAGAGAATGTGACTGTTTATTCTGGGAGGTCCCTGTGGCCGGGGACTGTACACGGGATGTGGCTCACACTATGCACCCCTCTCCCTCCCCGCATGTTACATGTATCACTGGTATCATGGAAGGACATCACAGCAAAGTCTCCCCCACAGTCACTTAAAGGGGCAATAACATCTCAGCCAACTGTGCAGAGACCAATAGTAAGAAGCTCTAGGGGAGGAAAATGCTTCCTTCTCCACTTATCTGGCTCCTTCTCACTGCAGCTCATAGGGCATCCGATTACACAGAAGTCTATAGAGAGGGGAGGGGGAGAACAGGCACAAATAGAGGCTGCTGCAGATAATAGTAAGTCTCTAGCTCACCCCAAGTGCTTTATTCTCATCAGTACAGAGAAACACTGATGTATGATGTCCTGTATCATCATACTGATAGTCCTGAGAGAGAGAGAGAGAGACAAGAGAGACCAGTTCAGATAGAAGCTGCTGGAGATACCAGTAAGTTTCTATCTGACACAAAGTGCTTTATTCTCAGCAATACAGAGCAGCACTGTTGTATGATGTCCTGTATCATCATGCTGATGGTCCTGAGTGAGAGACAAGAGAGAGCAGCTCAGATAGAAGCTGCTGGAGATAAAAGTAAGTTTCTATCTCCTCCAAAGTGCTTTATTCCCTTCTTTACAGGCCAGGGATTCTTAATGATGTCTTATATGATCCTGCTGATGGTTATCTATGCAAGTTATGCTGCAGATTCTCCTCTACTTTCTATGTGTAGTATATGGGAGACATCATAGCAGCTAACAACCTCCAGCTCTGAGACACCTGAGAATTACAGATAGAGGTTGCAGAGGGGAAATCTGCTAAACACTCCAGAATACAAGTCAGATAGTGGTCAGATACTGTATTACTACACATGTACAAACAGGACTAGCGGTTTTATTTAACAAAGTTTGTTGAAGGTTTTGGTAGATTCTCACCGTATAGATGATACATTACAGCAAGACAGATAATACATACAGTTTTGGTAAATGCTTAGTTGTCAGAAGTTCTTCCTCAGGGTTCCTTTCCCTACACACAGGGCTGGCATTTGGTGGGGAATACTGGAGCTTCAGTTATGGGCCCAGCAAGAAGGGGGGGCCCAGGAGTCACAGGATTACCTCCAGGGGTGAACCTAAACCTTCTGCTGCTGGAGACGAGCTATAGAACAGCACTACCTCCACCACATCCAGCAGTAATGTATCAGATTATGGTTTTAGTACTTGGGTTCTCCATGCAGTGTCTCTCGCTCTTGCTGACATCTGAAACGCTATTTTGGAGTGTCAAAAAGTTCTGCTTTGTAGCAGGTGACTGCTCCCTAGATGCTGCCCCAATGTTGCTGCAGATGGTGCTGCCTGAGGCAAGAGTTTCAACTCACCTCATGGTTGGGGCACCCATCTACCCCCCCAATAGAATGGAGATGGCTCTTTAGTACAGTGTGGATGAAGAGCTGGGGAGTGAAGACATTTGGGGAGATGGTGGGGTTTTTCATCTTTTGGTACCTCTCTAGTAATGAAGAGTTAAATGTCTCATCTCCCTTTTTTCAGGCCACATTGACTCTTCAGATTTCCTACTTTCCACCCCCGGGGGCAGCACCTGTGTATCCTCCACCATCCAATGTGCCGGCAATGAGGGAGCCAACGCCATCTCTCAGTGATGTGGACACCGTCAGTCAGCTGCAGTTTGGTATGTCCCCCCTTCCCCCCCGTATGATGTTAGATGGGTTAACCGTTAATGTATCGTGTATATACCTCATATGTGGTTATATATTCATTACTTCATTTAAATAGTGATATATTAGTGAATAGCATCTCCTGTGGCGTCACACCTTCTCAATGAGTACTGTTATAGCGCCCTCCTGTGGTCACATTGATAATCAAACCTCTGGTTTCTTGTATTGTGTGTTGGAATGATGTGTCCAGATACCACCATGGAGGAGGACACAGAAGACCAGGCCGGCACCGGAGATGAGGGGGAGACAACGTCCCTTATGCCGGGGTCAGAGCAGCCCAGTCTTCCCAAGAAAACTGCAGCGATGCTCCCTGTGCAGGGCGGCCGGAGGAAGAAGAGCGCACCCAAAAAACAGCTGTCAAACAAACCCCAGGACTTCCAGGTAAGTAACACATAAGATACGAGAACCATAGACTGACCCATAGTCTACAAACTCCAGGACCTGAAAGTGGGTATCACACCAGAGACGAGAACCATAGACTGACCCATAGTCTACAAACCCCAGGACTTCCAGGTAAGTAACACATAATATACGAGAACCATAGAGTGACCCATAGACTACAAACCCCAGGACTTGCAGGTGGGTATCACCTCAGAGACGAGGACCATAGAGTGACCCATAGTGTACAAACTCCAGGACATTCAGGTGGGTATCACACAAGAGATCAGGACCATAGAGTGACCCGTAGTCTACAAACTCCAGGACCTGAAGGTGGGTATCACATTAGAGATGAGGACCATAGAATGACCCATAGTCTACAAACCCCAGGACTTCCAGGTGAGTAACACATAATATACGAGAACCATAGAGTGACCCATAGTCTACAAACCCCAGGACCTAAAGGTGGGTATCACACCAGAGCTCAGGACCATAGAATGACCCGTAGTCTACAAACTCCAGGACCTGAAGGTGGGTATCACACCAGAGACGAGGACCATAGAGTGACCCTTAGTCTACCAAATCCAGGACTTGCTTGTGGGTATCACACCATAGACGAGGACAATGGTCTACAAACCTTACAGAAAGTCAAAGCTGACGTACCTTCAGGACCCAAGACCGCTGAGGGATCTCCTCCTACAAAGCAACCAGGGAGCTGACACTTCTCACCAATTGTCTCTTCAGATCCGAGTTCGGGTGATTGAGGGGCGGCAGCTGCTCGGCATCAACATTAAACCGGTTGTGAAGGTGACGGTGGCCGGACAGACCAAAAGAACGCGGATCCGGAAGGGGAACAGTCCGCTCTTTGACGAGGTAACATCTGTGGGGGGACTCTGGTGGTCTTCTGGGTGGGGTCATCACTCCTTGGTGTAATTTTTGGTTCTTTTTAGACATTTTTCTTCAACTTCTTTGAGTCTCCTGCTGATCTCTTCGATGAGCCGGTGTTCCTGACTGTGAGTATTCGAGTATTCGGAGCAGGACATGAGGATCCCTCTATAATTTTTTCCTCTCCTTATACTATACATTTTCCATACTGGCAGGTCTTAGACTCGCGCTCGCTCCGGACGGATTCTGTGATTGGAGAATTCCGGGTGAGTCCCTCGCGTGTCGTGTTGTAAGGTCACTTATGGTCCATCCTGGTACCAGCCTTATCTTACTGTCCCTGATCAGTCTCTATACAGAGCCTGATGGGACAGATAGGAACCTCATGCCTCCTCAGTGAGACCCCCGGGTTCATGTTTATTGACCATCCCAATTGGCCAATCTGGGGTCATGTAAGGTCCCTTGTGATGGCTAAACATTCAGATCCGGCAGACGCTGTTTATCGCTTCATGTTTGGGAAGGAGAGCAGGACTTGTGCTTCTTCTCAGAACATGGGGAGCCTCAGTATAAGAAATAGTGGAGGTGCGGAGGAGATGATGCTACATGTGACTGGTCGTGTTCTGCTTTCGCCCCCTACAGATGGATGTCGGGATGATCTATGGAGAACCCAGTACGTGCTGATCCAGTAATGGCTGCTACTAGGGATGAGTAGATGAATTTCACTGGAAATAGGAGCCTCATACATACAGCATCTCCATATATATACAGACTCCAGTCTATGAGGATGAGGGGGTGACACAAGAGCTTACAGTCTATGGGGATGAGGGGGGTGACACAAGAGCTTACAGTCTATGGGGATGAGGGGGGTGACACAAGAGCTTACAGTCTATGAGGATGAGGGGGTGACACAAGAGCTTACAGTCTATGAGGATGAGGGGGGGACACAAGAGCTTACAGTCTATGAGGATGAGGAGGTGACACAAGAGCTTACAGACTATGGGGATGAGGGGGTGACACAAGAGCTTACAGTCTATGAGGATGAGGGAGGACACAAGAGCTTACAGTCTATGAGGATGAGGAGGTGACACAAGAGCTTACAGTCTATGAGGATGAGGAGGTGACACAAGAGCTTACAGTCTATGAGGATGAGGGGGTGACACAAGAGCTTACAGCCTATGAGGATGAGGGGGTGACACAAGAGCTTACAGCCTATGAGGATGAGGGGGTGACACAAGAGCTTACAGTCTATGAGGATGAGGGGGTGACACAAGAGATTACAGTCTATGAGGATGAGGGGGAGACACAAGAGATTACAGTCTATGAGGATGAGGGGGTGACACAAGAGCTTATGGTCTATGAGGATGAGGGGGTGACACAAGAGATTACAGTCTATGAGGATGAGGGGGTGACACAAGAGATTACAGTCTATGAGGATGAGGGGGTGACACAAGAGCTTATGGTCTATGAGGATGAGGGGGTGACACAAGAGCTTACAGTCTATGAGGATGAGGGGGTGACACAAGAGCTTACAGTCTATGAGGATGAGGGGGTGACACAAGAGCTTAAAGTCTCTGAGAATGAGGGGGAGACACAAGAGCTTACAGTCTATGAGGATGAGGGGGTGACACAAGAGCTTACAGTCTCTGAGAATGAGGGGGAGACACAAGAGCTTACAGTCTATGAGGATGAGGGGTGACACAAGAGCTTACAGTCTATGAGGATGAGGGGTGACACAAGAGCTTACAGTCTATGTGGATGAGGGGGTGACACAAGAGCTTACAGTCTATGTGGATGAGGGGATGACACAAGAGCTTACAGTCTATGAGGATGAGGGGTGACACAAGAGCTTACAGCCTATGAGGATGAGGGGGTGACACAAGAGCTTACAGTCTATGAGGATGAGCAGGGACACAAGAGCTTACAGTCTATGAGGATGAGGGGGGTGACACAAGAGCTTACAGTCTATGAGGATGAGGGGGGGACACAAGAGCTTACAGTCTATGAGGATGAGGGGGTGACACAAGAGCTTACAGTCTATGAGGATGAGGGGGGGACACAAGAGCTTACAGTCTATGAGGATGAGGGTGACACAAGAGCTTACAGTCTATGAGGATGAGGGGATGACACAAGAGCTTACAGTCTATGAGGATGAGGGGTGACACAAGAGCTTACAGCCTATGAGGATGAAGGGGTGACACAAGAGCTTACAGTCTATGAGGATGATGGAGTGACACAAGAGGTATAAGAGCTTGTATACTGTACTGTGAATGTCCTGTACATTTATACTGTACCTGCTTTTCTATTGTGTATCCCCCCACATATAGCATAACCTGTGTCGGGGTGTACTTTACACTAGTGGGGAGTCACACTGGTTATCCCCCAGCTTTCCCATTATGAGGGTAGTAATTATAGGGTCCTGGTATCTCGCTCTTCTGTCCTTAGAACACGCCTTCCTGAAGAAGTGGCTGCTGCTCTCCGACCCCGAGGATTTCTCTGCAGGGGCCAAGGGTTACTTGAAGGTCAGCCTCCACGTCCTGGGCCCCGGGGATGAGAGTCCGGTGAGTATAACATGCACTATACACCTAATAACATGTCACCCGCCAGCACTACTCCAGAACCAGCGGCTCCGCAGGGCCCCAGCCACTTCCTGCACCGGTACCACAGCTCTGGGTCCTATAGTGTCACAGCTCAGATATATATATATATATATTTTACATGTGTGTAGCTATTATCTTATAGTAGGAGGTTCCCGTGATTTCTGATGCCGCTCCTTCTCCTGTCTATAATAATCCTGAGGAATAAATCACTTTCATCCACAGCTGGAAAAGAAGGAATCTATAGAGGATAAAGAGGATATTGAGGGGAACCTGCTGCGTCCGGCAGGAGTGGCGCTACGTGGGGCTCATCTCACACTGAGAGTCTACCGCGCAGAAGATTTGCCTCAGAGTAAGTTATGATGGTGATCTCCCCCTAGTGGTGGTGTATAATCTGTATGTAGTGATCTCCTCCTAGTGGTGGTGTATAATCTGTATGTAGTGATCTCCTCCTAGTGGTGGTGTATAATGTGTATGTAGTGAGCTCCCCCTAGTGGTGATGTATAATGTGTATGTAGTGATCTCCCCCTAGTGGTGGTGTATAATCTGTATGTAGTGAGCTCCTCCTAGTGGTGGTGTATAATCTGTATGTAGTGAGCTCCTCCTAGAGGTGGTGTATAATCTGTATGTAGTGATCTCCCCTAGTGGTGGTGTATAATCTGTATGTAGTGATCTCCCCCTAGTGGTGGTGTATAATCTGTATATGGTGAGCTCCTCCTAGTGGTGGTGTATAATCTGTATGTAGTGATCTCCCCCTAGTGGTGGTGTATAATCTGTATGTAGTGATCTCCCCCTAGTGGTGGTGTATAATCTGTATGTAGTGATCTCCCCCTAGTGGTGGTGTATAATGTGTATGTAGTGATCTCCTCCTAGTGGTGATGTATAATCTGTATGTAGTGATCTCCTCCTAGTGGTGGTGTATAATGTGTATGTAGTGATCTCCCCCTAGTGGTGGTGTATAATGTGTATGTAGTGATCTCCCCCTAGTGGTGGTGTATAATGTGTATGTAGTGATCTCCCCCTAGTGGTGGTGTATAATGTGTATGTAGTGATCTCCTCCCTAGTGGTGGTGTATAATCTGTATGTAGTGAGCTCCCCCTAGTGGTGGTGTATAATCTGTATGTAGTGATCTCCTCCTAGTGGTGGTGTATAATCTGTATGTAGTGATCTCCCCCTAGTGGTGGTGTATAATCTGTATGTAGTGATCTCCCCCTAGTGGTGGTGTATAATGTGTATGTAGTGATCTCCCCCTAGTGGTGGTGTATAATCTGTATGTAGTGATCTCCCCCTAGTGGTGGTGTATAATCTGTATGAAGTGAGCTCCTCCTAGTGGTGGTGTATAATCTGTATGTAGTGATCTCCTCCTAGTGGTGGTGTATAATCTGTATGTAGTGATCTCCCCCTAGTGGTGGTGTATAATGTGTATGTAGTGATCTCCTCCTAGTGGTGATGTATAATCTGTATGTAGTGATCTCCTCCTAGTGGTGGTGTAAAATGTGTATGTAGTGATCTCCCCCTAGTGGTGGTGTATAATGTGTATGTAGTGATCTCCCCCTAGTGGTGGTGTATAATGTGTATGTAGTGATCTCCCCCTAGTGGTGGTGTATAATCTGTATGTAGTGAGCTCCCCCTTGTAGTGGTGTATAATCTGTATGTAGTGATCTCCCCCTAGTGGTGGTGTATAATCTGTATGTAGTGATCTCCTCCTAGTGGTGGTGTATAATGTGTATGTAGTGAGCTCCTCCTAGTGGTGGTGTATAATGTGTATGTAGTGATCTCCCCCTAGTGGTGGTGTATAATCTGTATGTAGTGATCTCCTCCTAGTGGTGGTGTATAATGTGTATGTAGTGATCTCCCCCTAGTGGTGGTGTATAATGTGTATGTAGTGATCTCCCCCTAGTGGTGGTGTATAATCTGTATGTAGTGAGCTCCCCCTTGTAGTGGTGTATAATCTGTATGTAGTGATCTCCCCCTAGTGGTGGTGTATAATCTGTATGTAGTGATCTCCCCCTAGTGGTGGTGTATAATCTGTATGTAGTGATCTCCTCCTAGTGGTGGTGTATAATCTGTATGTAGTGATCTCCTCCTAGTGGTGGTGTATAATCTGTATGTAGTGATCTCCTCCTAGTGGTGGTGTATAAAATGTATGTAGTGAGCTCCTCCTAGGGGTGGTGTATAATGTGTATGTAGTGATCTCCCCCTAGTGGTGGTGTATAATGTGTATGTAGTGATCGCCCCCTAGTGGTGGTGTATAATCTGTATGTAGTGATCTCCTCCTAGTGGTGGTGTATAATCTGTATGTAGTGATCTCCTCCTAGTGGTGGTGTATAATGTGTATGTAGTGATCTCCCCCTAGTGGTGGTGTATAATCTGTATGTAGTGAGCTCCTCCTAGTGGTGGTGTATAATCTGCATGTAGTGATCTCCTCCTAGTGGTGGTGTATAATGTGTATGTAGTGATCTCCTCCTAGTGGTGGTGTATAATGTGTATGTAGTGATCTCCCCCTACTGGTGGTGTATAATCTGTATGTAGTGATCTCCGTCTAGTGGTGGTGTATAATCTGTATGTAGTGATCTCCTCCTAGTGGTGGTGTATAATCTGTATGTAGTGATCTCCTAGTGGTGGTGTATAATCTGTATGTAGTGAGCTCCTCCTAGTGGTGGTGTATAACCTGTATGTAGTGATCTCCTCCTAGTGGTGGTGTATAATCTGTATGTAGTGATCTCCCCCTAGTGGTGGTGTATAATCTGTATGTAGTGATCTCCCCCTAGTGGTGGTGCATAACCTGTATGTAGTGATCTCCTCCTAGTGGTGGTGTATAATCTGTATGTAGTGATCTCCCCCTAGTGGTGGTGTATAATCTGTATGTAGTGATCTCCCCCTAGTGGTGGTGTATAATCTGTATATGGTGAGCTCCTCCTAGTGGTGGTGTATAATCTGTATGTAGTGATCTTCTCCTAGTGGTGGTGTATAATGTGTATGTAGTGATCTCCCCCTAGTGGTGGTGTATAATCTGTATGTAGTGAGCTCCCCCTAGTGGTGGTGTATAATCTGTATGTAGTGATCTTCTCCTAGTGGTGGTGTATAATGTGTATGTAGTGATCTCCTCCTAGTGGTGGTGTATAATCTGTATGTAGTGATCTCCCCCTAGTGGTGGTGTATAATCTGTATGTAGTGAGCTCCCCCTAGAGGTGGTGTATAATCTGTATGTAGTGATCTCCCCCTAGTGGTGGTGTATAATCTGTATGTAGTGATCTCCCCCTAGTGGTGGTGTATAACCTGTATGTAGTGATCTCCTCCTAGTGGTGGTGTATAATCTGTATGTAGTGATCTCCCCCTAGTGGTGGTGTATAATCTGTATGTAGTGATCTCCCCCTAGTTGTGGTGTATAATCTGTATATGGTGAGCTCCTCCTAGTGGTGGTGTATAATCTGTATGTAGTGATCTTCTCCTAGTGGTGGTGTATAATGTGTATGTAGTGATCTCCTCCTAGTGGTGGTGTATAATCTGTATGTAGTGATCTCCCCCTAGTGGTGGTGTATAATCTGTATGTAGTGAGCTCCCCCTAGTGGTGGTGTATAATCTGTATGTAGTGAGCTCCCCCTAGTGGTGGTGTATAATCTGTATGTAGTGATATCCCCCTAGTGGTGGTGTATAATCTGTATGTAGTGATCTCCTCCTAGTGGTGGTGAATAATCTGTATGTAGTGATCTCCCCCTAGTGGTGGTGTATAATCTGTATGTAGTGATCTCCTCCTAGTGGTGGTGTATAATCTGTATGTAGTGATCTCCCCCTAGTGGTGGTGTATAATCTGTATGTAGTGATCTCCTCCTAGTGGTGGTGTATAATCTGTATGTAGTGATCTCCTCCTAGTGGTGGTGTATAATCTGTATGTAGGGATCTCCCCCTAGTGGTGGTGTATAATCTGTATGTAGTGATCTCCCCTAGTGGTGGTGTATAATCTGTATGTAGTGATCTCCTCCTAGTGGTGGTGTACAATCTGTATGTAGTGATCTCCTCCTAGTGGTGGTGTATAATCTGTATGTAGTGATCTCCTCCTAGTGGTGGTGTATAATCTGTATATGGTGAGCTCCTCCTAGTGGTGGTGTATAATCTGCATGTAGTGATCTCCCCCTAGTGGTGGTGTATAATGTGTATGTAGTGATCTCCCCTAGTGGTGGTGTATAATCTGTATGTAGTGATCTCCCCCTAGTGGTGGTGTATAATCTGTATATGGTGAGCCCCTCCTAGTGGTGGTGTATAATCTGTATGTAGTCATCTCCCCCTAGTGGTGGTGTATAATCTGTATGTAGTGATCTCCTCCTAGTGGTGGTGTATAATCTGTATACAGTGAGCTCCCCCTAGTGGTGGCTGTATAATCTTCATGTAGTGATCTCCCCCTAGTGGTGGTGTATAATGTGTATTTAGTGATCTCCCCTAGTGGTGGTGTATAATCTGTATGTAGTGATCTCCCCCTAGTGGTGGTGTATAATCTGTATGTAGTCATCTCCCCCTAGTGGTGGTGTATAATCTTTATATGGTGAGCTCCTCCTAGTGGTGGTGTATAATCTGTATGTAGTGATCTCCCCCTAGTGGTGGTGTATAATCTGTATGTAGTGATCTCCCCCTAGTGGTGGTGTATAATCTGTATGTAGTGATCTCCTCTTAGTGATGGTGTATAATCAGTATGTAGTGATCTCCCCCAAGTGGTGGTGTATAACCTGTATGTAGTGATCTCCTCCTAGTGGTGGTGTATAATCTGTATGTAGTGATCTCCCCCTAGTGGTGGTGTATAATCTGTATGTAGTAATCTCCTCCTAGTGGTGGTGTATAATCTGTATGTAGTGATCTCCCCCTAGTGGTGGTGTATAATCTGTATGTAGTGATCTCCTCCTAGTGGTGGTGTATAATCTGTATGTAGTGATCTCCTCCTAGTGGTGGTGTATTATCTGTATGTAGGGATCTCCCCCTAGTGGTGGTGTATAATCTGTATGTAGTGATCTCCCCCTAGTGGTGGTGTATAATGTGTATGTAGTGAGCTCCTCCTAGTGGTGGTGTATAATCTGTATGTAGTGATCTCCTCCTAGTGGTGGTGTATAATCTGTATGTAGTGATCTCCTCCTAGTGGTGGTGTATAATCTGTATGTAGTGATCTCCCCCTAGTGGTGGTGTATAATCTGTATGTAGTGATCTCCTCCTAGTGGTGGTGTATAATCTGTATCTAGTGATCTCCTCCTAGTGTTGGTTTATAATATGTATGTAGTGATCTCCTCCTAGTGGTGGTGTATAATCTGTATGTAGTGATCTCCTCCTAGTGGTGGTGTATAATGTGTATGTAGTGGTCTCCCCCTAGTGGTGGTGTATAATGTGTATGTAGTGATCTCCCCCTAGTGGTGGTGTATAATCTGTATGTAGTGATCTCCGTCTAGTGGTGGTGTATAATCTGTATGTAGTGATCTCCTCCTAGTGGTGGTGTATAATCTGTATGTAGGGATCTCCCCCTAGTGGTGGTGTATAATCTGTATGTAGTGATCTCCCCCTAGTGGTGGTGTATAATCTGTATGTAGTGATCTCCGTCTAGTGGTGGTGTATAATCTGTATGTAGTGATCTCCTCCTAGTGGTGGTGTATAATCTGTATGTAGTGATCTCCTCCTAGTGGTGGTGTATAATCTGTATGTAGTGATCTCCCCCTAGTGGTGGTGTATAATCTGTATGTAGTGATCTCCTCCTAGTGGTGGTGTATAATCTGTATGTAGTGATCTCCTCCTAGTGGTGGTGTATAATCTGTATGTAGTGATCTCCCCCTAGTGGTGGTGTATAATCTGTATGTAGTGATCTCCTCCTAGTGGTGGTGTATAATCTGTATGTAGTGATCTCCCCCTAGTGGTGGTGTATAATCTGTATGTAGTGATCTCCTCCTAGTGGTGGTGTATAATCTGTATGTAGTGATCTCCTCCTAGTGGTGGTGTATAATCTGTATGTAGGGATCTTCCCCTAGTGGTGGTGTATAATCTGTATGTAGTGATCTCCCCTAGTGGTGGTGTATAATCTGTATGTAGTGATCTCCTCCTAGTGGTGGTGTATAATCTGTATGTAGTGATCTCCGTCTAGTGTCGGTGTATAATCTGTATGTAGTGATCTCCTCCTAGTGGTGGTGTATAATCTGTATGTAGTGATCTCCTCCTAGTGGTGGTGTATAATCTGTATATGGTGAGCTCCTCCTAGTGGTGGTGTATAATCTGCATGTAGTGATCTCCCCCTAGTGGTGGTGTATAATGTGTATGTAGTGATCTCCCCTAGTGGTGGTGTATAATCTGTATGTAGTGATCTCCCCCTAGTGGTGGTGTATAATCTGTATATGGTGAGCTCCTCCTAGTGGTGGTGTATAATCTGTATGTAGTCATCTCCCCCTAGTGGTGGTGTATAATCTGTATGTAGTGATCTCCTCCTAGTGGTGGTGTATAATCTGTATATAGTGAGCTCCCCCTAGTGGTGGCTGTATAATCTTCATGTAGTGATCTCCTCCTAGTGGTGGTGTATAATCTGTATGTAGTGATCTCCCCCTAGTGGTGGTGTATAATGTGTATTTAGTGATCTCCCCTAGTGGTGGTGTATAATCTGTATGTAGTGATCTCCCCCTAGTGGTGGTGTATAATCTGTATGTAGTCATCTCCCCCTAGTGGTGGTGTATAATCTGTATATGGTGAGCTCCTCCTAGTGGTGGTGTATAATCTGTATGTAGTGATCTCCCCCTAGTGGTGGTGTATAATGTGTATGTAGTGACCTCCTCCTAGTGGTGGTGTATAATGTGTATGTAGTGATCTCCTCCTAGTGGTGGTGTATAATCTGTATGTAGTAATCTCCCCCTAGTGGGGGTGTATAATCTGTATGTAGTAATCTCCCCCTAGTGGTGGTGTATAATCTGTATGTAGTGATCTCCCCCTAGTGGTGGTGTATAATCTGTATGTAGTGATCTCCCCCTAGTGGTGGTGTATAATCTGTATGTAGTAATCTCCCCCTAGTGGTGGTGTATAATCTGTATGTAGTAATCTCCCCCTAGTGGTGGTGTATAATCTGTATGTAGTGATCTCCCCCTAGTGGTGGTGTATAATCTGTATGTAGTAATCTCCCCCTAGTGGTGGTGTATAATCTGTATGTAGTAATCTCCCCCTAGTGGTGGTGTATAATCTGTATGTAGTAATCTCCCCCTAGTGGTGGTGTATAATCTGTATGTAGTAATCTCCCCCTAGTGGTGGTGTATAATCTGTATGTAGTAATCTCCCCCTAGTGGTGGTGTATAATCTGTATGTAGTAATCTCCCCCTAGTGGTGGTGTATAATCTGTATGTAGTGATCTCCCCCTAGTGGTGGTGTATAATCTGTATGTAGTGAGCTCCCCCTAGTGGTGGTGTATAATCTGTATGTAGTGATCTACCCCTAGTGGTGGTGTATAATCTGTATGTTGTGATCTCCTCCTAGTGGTGGTGTATAATCTGTATGTAGTGATCTCCTCCTAGTGGTGGTGTATAATGTGTATGTAGTGAGCTCCCCCTAGTGGTGGTGTATAATCTGTATGTAGTGATCTCCTCCTAGTGGTGGTGTATAATCTGTATGTAATGAGCGCCCCCTAGTGGTGGTGTATAATCTGTATGTAATGAGCTCCCCCTAGTGGTGGTGTATAATCTGTATGTAGTGAGCTCCCCCTAGTGGTGGTGTATAATGTGTATGTAGTGATCTCCCCCTAGTGGTTGTGTATAATCTGTATGTAGTGATCTCCCCCTAGTGGTTGTGTATAATCTGTATGTAGTGATCTCCCCCTAGTGGTGGTGTATAATCTGTATGTAGGGATCTCCTCCTAGTGGTGGTGTATAATATGTATGTAGTGATCTCCTTCTAGTGGTGGTGTATAATGTGTATGTAGTGATCTCCTCCTAGTGGTGGTGTATAATCTGTATGTAGTGATCTCCTCCTAGTGGTGGTGTATAATCTGTAAGTAGTGATCTCCTCCTAGTGGTGGTGTATAATCTGTATGTAATGAGCTCCCCCTAGTGGTGGTGTATAATCTGTATGTAATGAGCTCCCCCTACTGGTGGTGTATAATGATATACTGGTAGTAGCTAGACTTTTATCCTGTTCTCCAAGTTTTCCTCCATCACCCACATCTTGTTCTCTCCTCACCCTCAGTGGATGACGCTGTTCTGGACAACGTGAAGCAAATATTCGGGATCGACAGCAACAAAAAGAACCTGGTGGATCCTTTTGTAGAAGTCAGCTTTGCCGGGAAGATGGTGAGTGCCCGTCCTCATGGTCCTGGAGTATTGGTAGATGCCACCCATGAGCACCCAGGACCTCAGCAAGTCCCCTGCTCATGTGAGCGCTGAAGAAGCTTCATTCTCAGGGGAGGTCCCAGAGCTCGGGCCCCCACCCTACACTTTGGAGTATCTGATATATAACCTGAGAGACTCTTTCTATAGTAAGAGCAGAAATATAAGCTTCATCTTAAACTCCTTATTTTTGGGTCCCTGATGTTTAGTACAAGTTGATGTGTTGGATGGAACTTGTGCAGTATCCTATGTCCCCAGCAGGGGGTGCTACATGCACGTCTATAGATCTCTATGGTCTCCTGCGGGAGATCGGACCTTGTGTTCCATGAATCTCATTTATAGAAGGTTTAGCAATGATGTGCGGCTCGTGTGGTGTATAATGTGACATATGGGACCTGTCACATGTTTCAGTAGGAGACATTGGGATTATTGCCAAGACAATGGAAACATTGGGGCAGATTTATTAAAATTCTCCCAAAGTTACACAAACCGTCTCATGTCCTCAGAGTCGTCTGAACCCTTTATTTTCTTGTGCATCGTAGACTTACAGTAAGATATTGGAGAAGAACGCCAACCCTCAGTGGAACCAGAGCATCACCTTACCCATCAGGGTGAGTAGTGGGCGGAGGGTCTGTGATATGTCCTATCTATAGTGCCCCCCTCAATGTCCTATCCAAGGTGTCCCCATTAATGTCTCATCTATAGTGCCCTTATCAATGTCTCTCCCAAGGTGTCCCCCCTAAATGTCCCATCCATGGTGCCCCCCTCAGTGTTTCCTCCAAGGGGTCCTTCTCAATGTCCCATTTATGGTGTAACCCTCAATGTCCCATCCATGATGTCCCTATTAATGCCCTAACTATAGTGTCCCCCTCAATGTCCCATCCATGATGTCCCCCTCAATGTCCCATCCATGGTGTCCACCTCAATGTCCCAACTATAGTTTCCCCCTCAATGTCACACCCATGGTGTCCCCCCCAATTTCCATCCATGGTGTCCCCCCCAATTTCCATCCATGATGTCCCTCTCGATGTCCCAACTATAGTGACCCCCTCAATGTCCTATCTATATTGTCCCCCTCAATGTCCTATCCAAGGTATTCCCATTAATGTCTCATCTATAGTGCCCCCTCAATGTACCATTCATGGTGTCCCTCTCAATGTCATATCTATAGTGCCCCCCTCTATGACCCTCCCAAGGAGTCCCCCTCAATGTCCCACCTATGGTGCCCCCCTCAATGTACCATTCATGGTGTCCCTCTCAATGTCCTATCTATAGTGTCCTCCTCAATGTCCCATCCAAGGTGTCCCTCTGTGTCCCATTTATATTGTCCCCCTTAATGTCCCATCCACAGTGTCTCCCACCCTCAATGTCCCATCTATACTGTCTCCTTAAATGTCCCATCCTTGTTGTCCCCCTCAATGCCCCGTCCATGGTATCTCTCTCAATGTCCCATCTATAATGTCCCCCTCAGTGTCCGGCCCATAGTGTCCCCACCAATATTGTTCCAGAAATTGTACCCGTATAAATGCCTCAGTCTCGATGCTTTACATAAGTTTCCCATCTACAATTTAGAATTTTTCATAAACTCTCATATTGGACAATAATTCTGCCAGTTATAGTGCCCCAGACATATCCCAATCCCAGCTTCTCCATGTTCTAAGTGTTCCCCTAGAATATCGCTGCTCTTCTCCTATTTGTAATGTGAAAATGGGCAAAGCTTCAGTGTGACCCCAGATGCCTCGGTGGATGCTGGACTTGGGGGTCAGGCTGTAACCTGCCTGTATCTGCCACCACTTGTATCCCCTCAAGAGTTACAATTAGATAAACCACGAGATGTAACCCCCCCCCTTCCACCAATGGTACAGGCCTATCAGAATGTCAGACTGTAACTCCCATAACCTGATTGGCCGCCAATGGTACCACCCCCGCTGTTCTTTAGCCCTCCCCTCTCTCATGTCATGTGAGGCTGCACATCATCACTGTGTAATATTTCCCTCCTAGTTCCCGTCTATGTGCGAGAAGATGAGGATCCGGCTCACGGACTGGTGAGTGATCAGGGACCCCGAGATAGTGCCTGCAGGTTGTAAGGGATGGACTGTGGGGCATGCTGGGTATTTACATTATCATACATGTAAGAGAAAAGGAACATCTCAGTGACAACCCCAGCTCTACTACATCTTCGGTATTCCTAGTGTGACCATCTAATGGAAATTGTGGCAGAATGTACCAACATAGGCCCTTCATCAGGCTGGCCACTTGTGCAGCAAAGGGTGTTGTTTCACCAGCAGCCACCAGGGGAACAAATGTGAATCGGAATTTAAAGAGAACCGGTCATGCAAATTAACCCACTCAAAAAAAAAGGCTTCATTGAAAAATATGATTAAAAAGCATCGCCCTTATGCCCAAATGGTTCCTTCCCATGGCTGCAATGTTACAAAAATCAGTTTGTAAACTTATATACAACTCACCTGATGTGAGTCCATCACACTAAGTGAATCCTGCAAAATTTACTTGCATTACCCTGTCTCCTTCTTCCTAATTCAAAGATATTCTGCTGTATGGAGACCTCTGTTACCTTATTGGGCACTTAAAGTCATGTGACCAGGATGATGTCATCAAAGGTCATGTTACATCTGCAACGTCTACCCCATGTATGTATCTGATGACAGGAATCACAGCAGCCTCCATGGAGGCTTCTGTGATTTCATGTGATCAGATATATGCATGGTGTACAGTGCTAATGTTAGAAGGCTAAAAGATCTGTGATGATGTCACTCTGGTCAACTGACATGCTGAGAAGAGGCATGGAACTTGGGGAGGAGTACATGGGAGGGAGCAACTGAACAGGGCACACCTCCACCGATGCTAGGGAATCTAATTTATATACCAGTGTTTGCATGTATGTCCGCTAAAGGAATCTGCACCATTGCATTTATAATCACCAAATTTTGCACAACTAGTCATAGGCTAGATTTTAAATAGAAATATTCACCCCATTCTTTCCAAAATCCACTTTTTACAGGAGCCATTTTCTGCTGCTGCTGTGGTAGTTAGCCATGATTGGTGGTGAGCTGAGCCATGATTGGTTTACATTCTGCCACACGATGGGGGCCATTTACTAAGGGCCCGAATCGCGTTTTGCCGATGCGTTATCTGAAAATTTCCGATTTGCGTGGCCGTACAAAAACCCGATGGATTCGGAAAAACCGCCGTATCTAAAAAAAAATAAAAGTGTTGCTTGACACGTGCTTACCTGCACCCAGCGGAGGACGGTGAACTCCAGTGCATTCCAATGAACTTCAGCGCAGCAGCAACACCTGGTGGACATCGGAGGAACTACCTTAGTGAATCCCGGACGGACCCGAATCCTCCACAGAGAACGCGCCGCTGGATCACGAATGGACCGGGTAAGTAAATCTGCCCCAATGAGTATAAGACGCTTATGTGTGAGGTAAGATGAATAGGGATACAGCGAGACAGGCAGGGAGCATGTGTGAGTGAGAGACAGACAGGGAGAGTGAGTGAGAAACAAAGACAGGCAGGGAGAGTGATTGAGAGACAGAGAAACAAGCAGGGAGAGTGATTGAGAGACAGGTAGAGAATGAGTGAGAGACAGGCAGAAAGAATGAGTTAGAGAGAGACAGGCAGGGAGAGTTAGTGAGAGACAGGCAGGCACAGAGAGTGAGTGAGAGACGGGCAGGGAGAGTGAGTGAGAGACGGGCAGGGAGAGTGAGTGAGAGACAGGCAGCAAGAATGAGTTAGAGAAAGGCAGGCACAGAGAGTGAGTGAGAGACAGGCAGGCACAGAGAGTGAGTGAGAGACGGGCAGGGAGAGTGAGTGAGAGACGGGCAGGGAGAGTGAGTGAGAGACGGGCAGGGAGAGTGAGTGAGAGACGGGCAGGGAGAGTGAGTGAGAGACGGGCAGGGAGAGTGAGTGAGAGACGGGCAGGGAGAGTGAGTGAGAGACGGGCAGGGAGAGTGAGTGAGGGGCAGGGAGAGTGAGATATAGAGAGACAGGCAGGGAGAGTGAGATACAGAGAGACAGGCAGGGAGAGTGAGATACAGAGAGGCAGGGAGAGTGAGTGAGAGAGGGGCAGGGAGAGTGAGATACAGAGAGACAGGCAGGGAGAGTGAGATATAGAGAGATAGGCAGGGAGAGTGAGGTAGAGACAAAGAGACAGACGTGCAAGGAGTGTGAGTGAATGACTTAGAGACAGGCAGGGAGAGTAAGCAGGCAGGGAGCCCACCTCCAGGTATAGGACTTCTCAAGTTGGCCAAGTCTATTGTTAGGTTGTTACGTTTATTCACAGAATTGCCCCCACCCCTCAGCCGAACTGATAGAGGAGGATTTACCCTGTTTTTATGATTTACTCTTGTAGGGACCGACTCACCCATAATGACATCATCGGGACCACTTACCTGAGCATGTCCAAGATCTCTGCTCCTGGAGGGGAGCTAGAAGGTAAGTGCCCTCTGCTCCCTTGGGCATGCTGGTGTTGGGCACATATGTATTTCGTGATCCCACTTAACCCCCTTCCCAGTGTAACTGCACGATGCACTCACCAACTGATCTTTATGTGGTCTATAGGTTTCAGTGTTGGTCTTGATTAAGGAGATCCGCCTGTGAGGGGAGCAATGCTTCATGGGAAAACAGTATGCAAATTAACACCGATAGAAGCTGTGTGCATGTTTTCCATCTTTCCTGACATCCTTGTGTACTTTGCTTAGGCTAATAACATCTGTGCTGTGTGCATGATGTAACTGCTCGTGTGGAGCACATGCGTGATGTATGAGGCACAGAACCAGCAATGTCCATCTTCACCTGATGTGACACTTCCTTCACAGTTCTAAAATTATTTACCTTCAGTACCATTTCTCACCACTGTACCAGCCACAAGCCAACAGGGCCACCTTTTAATTAAAATTTTTTTTTTACTTGCAGTACCATTTCCTACCACCGTGGTAGTTAATTTTATATATAGGAACCAATGACACAACCCATGCACTTGTGCAAACAACCATTCTAAAACCTCCAGTAAAAATAAGACCATCTTAAAGAAGTTTTACCCCAAATAACACACCCTCCCATCAACATGATATAAGATAATTTGGGGGTTGACCGGTAAAACACCACAACAATCAAAAGACTACACTAGATAAGTATTATCTTTTGGACAACCACTTTAAGGCTGGAATCAAACACAATGCGAATTTCTTCACCTTACTGTAAATGATAAAATTGTCTGCCTACATCCACCACTAGGGGGAGCTCACTACATACAGATTATACACCAACACTAGGAGGAGATCACTACATACAGATTATACACCACCACTAGGGGGAGCTCACTACATACAGATTATACACCACCACTAGGAGGAGATCACTACATACAGATTATACACCACCACTAGGGGGAGATCACTACATGCACATTATACACCACCACTAGGAGGAGATCACTACATACAGATTATACACCACCACTAGGGGGAGATCACTACATACAGATTATACACCTCCACTAGTGGGAGATCACTACATACAGATTATACACCACCACTAGGAGGAGATCACTACATACAGATTATGCACCACCACTAGGAGGAGATCACTACATACAGATTATACACCACCACTAGGGGGAGATCACTACATACAGATTATACACCACCACTAGGAGGAGATCACTACATACAGATTATACACCATCACTAGGAGGAGATCACTACATACAGATTATACACCACCACTAGGAGGAGATCACTACATACACATTATACACCACCACTAGGAGGAGATCACTACATACAGATTATACACCACCACTAGGGGGAGATCACTACATACAGATTATACACCACCACTAGGAGGAGATCACTACATACAGATTATACATCACCACTAGGGGGAGCTCACTACATACACATTATACACCACCACTAGGAGGAGATCACTACATACACATTATACACCACCACTAGGAGGAGATCACTACATACACATTATACACCACCACTAGGAGGAGATCACTACACACACATTATACACCACCACTAGGGGAAGCTCGCTACATACAGATTATACACCACCACTAGGAGGAGATCACTACATACAGATTATACACCACCACTAGGAGGAGATCACTACATACAGATTATACACCACCACTAGGGGGAGATCACTACATACAGATTATACACCACCACTAGGAGGAGATCACTACATACAGATTATACATCACCACTAGGAGGATCTTACTACATACAGATTATACACCACCACTAGGGGGAGATCACTACATACAGGTTATACACCACCACTAGGAGGAGATCACTACATACAGATTATACACCACCACTAGGGGGAGATCACTACATACATAGTATACACCACCACTAGGGGGAGATCACTACATACAGATTATACACCTCCACTAGTGGGAGATCACTTTATACAGATTATACACCACCACTAGGGGGGGATCACTACATACAGATTATACATCACCACTAGGAGGAGATCACTACATACATATTATACACCACCACTAGGGGGAGATCACTACATACAGATTATACACCACCACTAGGGAGAGATCACTGCATACAGATTATACACCTCCACTAGGGGGAGATCACTACATACAGATTATACACCACCACTAGGAGGAGATCACTACATACAGATTATACACCACCACTAGGGGGAGATCACTACATACAGATTATACACCACCACTAGGGGGAGATCACTACATACAGATTATACACCTCCACTAGTGGGAGATCACTATATACAGATTATACACCACCACTAGGGGGAGATCACTATATACAGATTATACACCACCACTAGGGGGAGATCACTACATACAGATTATACATCACCACTTGGAGGAGATCACTACATACAGATTATACACCACCACTAGGAGGAGATCACTACATACAGATTATACACCACCACTAGGGGGAGCTCACTACATACAGATTATACACCACCACTAGGAGGAGCTCACTACATACAGATTATACACCACCAATAGGGGGAGATCACTACATACAGATTATACACCACCACTAGAGGGAGTTCACTACATACAGATTATACACCACCACTAGGGGGAGCTCACTACATACAGATTATACACCACCACTAGGGGAAGCTCACTACATACACATTATACACCACCACTAGGAGGAGATCACTACATACAGATTATACACCACCACTAGGGGGAGATCACTACATACAGATTATACACCACCACTAGGGAGAGATCGCTGCATACAGATTATACACCTCCACCACTAGGGGGAGATCACTACGATCACTCCACCACTAGGGGGAGATCACTACATACACATTATACACCACCACTAGGGGGAGCTCACTACATACAGATTATACACCACCACTAGGGGAAGCTCACTACATACAGATTATACACCACCACTAGGAGGAGATCACTACATACAGATTACACACCACCACTAGGGGGAGATCACTACATACATATTATACACCACCACTAGGGGGAGATCACTACATACAGATTATACACCTCCACTAGTGGGAGATCACTACATACAGATTATACACCACCACTAGGAGGAGATCACTACATACAGATTATACACCACCACTAGGGGGAGATCACTACATACAGAGTATACACCACCACTAGGAGGAGATCACTACATACAGATTATACACCACCACTAGGAGGAGATCACTACATACAGATTATACACCACCACTAGGAGGAGATCACTACATACAGATTATACACCACCACTAGGGGGAGATCACTACATACAGATTATACACCACCACTAGGAGGAGGTCACTACATACAGATTATACACCACCACTAGGGGGAGATCACTACATACAGATTATACACCACCACTAGGGGGAGATCACTATATACAGATTATACACCACCACTAGGGGGAGATCACTACATACAGATTATACACCACCAGTAGGGGGAGCTGATTTACATACACATTAAACACCACCACTAGGGGGAGCTCACTACATACAGATTATACACCTCCACTAGTAGGAAGCCCTTCTGGTCCTACTGGACCCTGTATAGGTCCTTAGCATCGCCGGCTGAGCCTGTGTTGTGTGTGCCTAATGTTTCATCACTTTTTTGTCTTTATTCTAACCCCTTCCCATGTTGTCATCATCATTAGTGATGTCTGCTCCTTGATAAGATCCATTCATGTGACACCTCTGACGCCATCTCTAACCAGGACTTCTTTCTTTGTGCTTCAGATGAGACCACGGGAAAGCCGTCGGCCGTTCTTACCTGTACGTCCTCTACGATGTCCTCTATCATTCCTATAGCCATGATGTAGTGTGTGACTAGCGGATGTAGCAGAGCTGTATGAGGGTGTAGGGGGAATATCTTATAGGGGGCGGCTGTGTTCATGGATCTCACCGTATACTCTGTATACGCGCTACTGGTGCCAGGGGCGTAACTACAGTGGTAGCAGCCATAGGAAACGCTATGGGGCCCACAGTGTCAGGGGGCCCCAGCATCCGACCTGACACACTAAAGAGTGGAGGATGTGCATCATTATATCTATATTATGCTGCACTTTGTACATCAAAATATGTATATAACGTATATGTGATGTATATATGCTGCATCAGTGATGTGTATATGCTGTATGTGTATACGGTGTATGGATATACTGTATGTGTGTATATATGCTGTGTGATTGTAACTTGCATGTGTGAGTATACAAATATGTATAATTTTCAAGCTGGAAGCGGGGCCCCATGCCGAAGCCTGCTATGGGGCCCTGACACTCCTAGTTACGCCACTGACTGGGGCTTCACTCTCATGTAATCGATTGGGGGCGGATCTCCAGTACTCAGCATGAACACTACATAGTTTGTGGCGCTGTTTGCTCTTATTGCAGTTGGGTCCTAGTTTTCTTGGAATTCCATCTTGGAATTGTCCACAGGGACACGCTGACACTTGGGGGGACAGGACAGGGACACGCTGACACTTGGGGGACAGGACAGGGACACGCTGACACTAGGGGGACAGGACATGGACACGCTGACACTTGGGGCACAGGACAGGGACACGCTGACACTTGGGGGATAGGACAGGGACACACTGACACTTGGGGGACAGGACACGCTGACACTTGGGGGGACAGGACAGGGGCACGCTGACACTTGGGGGACAGGACAGGGACACGCTGACACTTGGGGGGACAGGACAGGGACACGCTGACACTTGGGGGGACAGGACAGGGACACGCTGACACTTGGGGGGACAGGACAGGGACACCCTGACACTTGGGGGACAGGACAGGGACACGCTGACACTTGGGGGACAGGACAGGGACACGCTGACACTAGGGGGACAGGACAGGGACACGCTGACACTTGGGGGACAGGACAGGGACACGCTGACACTTGGGGGACAGGACAGGGACACGCTGACACTTGGGGGATAGGACAGGGACACGCTGACACTTGGGGGATAGGACAGGGACACGCTGACACTTGGGGGACAGGACAGGGACACGCTGACACTTGGGGGGACAGGACAGGGACACGCTGACACTTGGGGGACAGGGACACGCTGACACTTGGGAGGACAGGACAGGGACACGCTGACACTTGGGGGGGACAGGACAGGGACACTCTGACACTTGGGGGGACAGGACAGGGACACGCTGACACTTGGGGGGACAGGACAGGGACACGCTGACACTTGGGGGGACAGTGCAGGGACACGCTGACACTTGGGGGGACAGGACAGGGATACGCTGACACTTGGGGGGACAGGACAGGATACGCTGACACTTGGGGGACAGGACAGGGACACGCTGACACTTGGGGGACAGGACAGGGATACGCTGACACTTGTGGGGTCAGGACAGGGACACGCTGACACTTGGGGGACAGGACAGGGATACGCTGACACTTGTGGGACAGGACAGGGACACCTTGACTCTTGGTGAACATGACAGTGCGATGCTGACACTTGAGCTACAAGTCATTAGATGTTTGGTGTTTTCCAATATAGGCAAAAGTCCATTGATGTCCATTAATTTTGGACCTTGATCTCTTTGCCCCTAGTTGATGACAGTTTGGGGTTCCTTCCCACCTTCGGACCATGTTATGTGAACCTTTATGGAAGCCCCAGAGAATTCACTGGGTTCCCGGACCCCTACGAAGAGCTGAACATGGGGAAGGTAAGAGGGAGGCCACCACTGCCCATAATATATGGACTTGGTGGAGTGTCCAGTCTGCATCTGTTTTGTATCTTGCCTGAATGATGGGATACGAATCTACTTCATTTCCATGTTGTCTTGGCTCGTCCACCACCAAAGTTCTCTGTTCTCAGCACATTCCTCTCGGAGGCTTTCTCCATGCTCTCCTGGTGTCTGATCCATACTTTCCAGTACAGATGACCTCTGTTTGTCGTGCAGGGAGAAGGAGTAGCCTACAGAGGACGTGTCCTCCTGGAGCTGGAGACCAAGCTGGTGGAACATACTGAGCAGAAGGTGGAGGACATATCTCCTGATGACATCTTACGAGTCGAGGTAATGACAGCTACTCCGGGATTATATGACTTCCATAAAAGCAGTGGGAACATCTGTTAATCCCTCCATTCCCCCTAAACGATTGAACAGATCTTACGGGTTTTACCTGGGAACGATTTGTGGACTGGAACGTTCACTCCTAATCAGGAAGACATAAATTGCCTTAATTGGGGTTGCGGATGTTTTTTCTTTTTTCCGATGTTGGAATTCTTCATGGAAAGGACTAATTTGTGTTCTGATTGTTTGTACAAGTCTTACGTCCTGCGAGGGGAGGTTTGATGGACTATGTGATGGGATCCTGCTCGCTTACCTCAAGTAGAATCATTATACAAATTCAGGAGGGGCCTGGGCGGTTTTCCTGAAAAATAATGGGGGCTATGATATCTTCCTGTAACATGGGGGGGTTGGTATCGGCCTCAAATAGGTGTTTTGCCCACTGGATCCACACACTTGGATTATAGGTAAAGGTTAAAGGGGTTTTCCAAGTGGTGGTGCCAACAACCGTTCCCTACATTGATGACCTATACTGAGGATAGAACCAGCAAAACCCCTAATAATCCACGTTTTCCAATTGAATTTTCTGTGAAGACTCTCAAACTTTTTGAGAAGTTTGGTCCAAAACTAGATGCACCAAATTGTGATTAAATCTGCCAGATATTTTCAGTTTGATTGACAATTTCAATAGTGAATCTGTCTCTTGGCGTCTATGGTAAACCATTCCAGGCCACAGGTGCATCACAAGAGAAGTTCTGAACATGAAATGTGAAAATAAACATAGAATATATAATACATCCATCCATGTTACCTTCTAGAAGTATCTCCGGAGGAGGAAGTACTGCCTCTTTGCTGCCTTCTATTCCGCTACCATGCTGCAGGATGTTGATGACGCCATTCACTTTGAAGTCAGCATCGGGAACTACGGCAATAAGTTTGACACCACCTGCTTACCCCTGGCCTCCACCACACAGTACAGCAGGGCGGTATTCGATGGTGAGAGTTGTGTATGATGTGATAATAATTACACATAGTTTCCCGGACTCCTGGAGTATGAGGGGCAAACAATGTGCCAGGTTATAATTGGTGATAAATAAATGGTGTGTGCAGAGCGTAAAAAGCAGCGCACCACGTCCTAATACTCCATAGCTGTGCCTGTAAACTGTGCAGACCTCGCCACATAATATACACTAAATATTACCGCGCCCTCTGCCAAGACATAGAACAGACAGGTTCATATAGAAGTACAATATACTATATGCTATATTCTTGTACATAGGGGGCAATATTATAGTAGTTATATTCCTGTACATAGGGGGCAGTATTATAGTAGTTATATTCCTGTACATAGGGGGCAGTATTATAGTAGTTATAGTCTTGTACATAGGGGGCAGTATTATAGTAGTTATATTCCTGTACATAGGGGCAGTATTATAGTAGTTATATTCTTGTACATAGGGGGCAGTATTATAGTAGTTATATTCTTGTACATAGGGGGGCAGTATTATAGTAGTTATATTCTTGTACATAGGAGGCAGTATTATAGTAGTTATATTCCTGTACATAGGGGGCAGTATTATAGTAGTTATATTCTTGTACATAGGAGGCAGTATTATAGTAGTTATATTCCTGTACATAGGGGGCAGTATTATAGTAGTTATATTCCTGTACATAGGGGGCAGTAATATAGTAGTTATATTCTTGTACATAGGGGGCAGTATTATAGTAGTTATATTCTTGTACATAGGGGGGCAGTATTATAGTAGTTATATTCTTGTACATAGGGGGCAGTATTATAGTAGTTATATTCTTGTACATAGGGGGGCAGTATTATAGTAGTTATATTCTTGTACATAGGAGGCAGTATTATAGTAGTTATATTCTTGTACATAGGGGGCAGTATTATAGTAGTTATATTCCTGTACATAGGGGGCAGTATTATAGTAGTTATATTCCTGTACATAAGGGGCAGTATTATAGTAGTTATATTCCTGTACATAGGGGGCAGTATTATAGTAGTTATATTCCTGTACATAGGGGGCAGTATTATAGTAGTTATATTCTTGTACATAGGGGGTAGTATTATAGTAGTTATATTCTTGTACATAGGGGGCAGTATTATAGTAGTTATATTCTTGTACATAGGGGGCAGTATTATAGTAGTTATATTCTTGTACATAGGGGACAGTATTATAGTAGTTATATTCTTGTACATAGGAGGCAGTATTATAGTAGTTATATTCTTGTACATAGGGGGCAGTATTATAGCAGTTATATTCTTGTACATAGAGGACAGTATTATAGTAGTTATATTCTTGTACATAGAGGGCAGTATTATAGTAGTTATATTCCTGTACATAGGGGGCAGTATTATAGTAGTTATATTCCTGTACATAGGGGGCAGTATTATAGTAGTTATATTCTTGTACATAGGGGGCAGTATTATAGTAGTTATATTCTTGTACATAGGGAGCAGTATTATAGTAGTTATATTCTTGTACATAGGGGGCAGTATTATAGTAGTTATATTCTTGTACATAGGAGGCAGTATTATAGTAGTTATATTCTTGTTCATAGGGGCAGTATTATAGTAGTTATATTCTTGTACATAGGGGGCAGTATTATAGTAGTTATATTCTTGTACATAGGGGGCAGTATTATAGTAGTTATATTCTTGTACATAGGGGGCAGTATTATAGTAGTTATATTCTTGTACATAGGGGCAGTATTATAGTAGTTATATTCTTGTACATAGGGGGCAGTATTATAGTAGTTATATTCTTGTATATAGGGGGCAGTATTATAGTAGTTATATTCCTGTACATAGGGGGCAGTATTATAGTAGTTATATTCCTGTACATAGGGGGCAGTATTATAGTAGTTATATTCCTGTACATAGGGAGCAGTATTATAGCAGTTATATTCTGGTACATAGGGGGCAATTTTTATTAGTAGAAACAAACAAAATACATGGTACATTCCAATCAGAATTTAACAGAAATCATACATTGAAATTAATAAATAAATGTATAATAAGTAACTTAAATGTCCATCATTGGTTAAAGGGAAAAGGATTTAACATAATTACATGATCCATTAGTCCAGACATATATTCCTCCATAACTTTCTATTCCCATCACTTTTCCCAATCTCTATGTATCTGATCCATCTGAGCTCAGACATTATAAGTGTGACTGCGGTCATGTGCTGGAAGGTCTCATTGTGGATGGAGACTCGGGTCCTGTTGTGCCAGTGGTAATACTTAATGATGGTGATAATGAGGTACATGGTCCCCCGGTCAATGTCCATTATATGTGGTGTTACCCCATAGATTATATCTGGGTATCTAAGAGACTGTAGACGTGGTATTTTCAGTCTGTGGGACACCTTCTCCCATATCTGCCTCCCACCCTGGCACTCGGTGGTAAAGTGCTCCAAGGTCTCCTCTTGTTGACATCCTAGGGGACACATACGGTCAGAGACGCTCAGGAATTTTAAATTTCCTCTGACAAATAGTCTCCCATGCAGAGATAACCAGGCGATGTCAAAGAATTTGGCTGGAAGCCTCGGTCCATTAAGGAGCCTCAGACTCTCCTGCAGGGTGGCCATTGTGCAGTCCCTCAGAGCTGGCTGTACTGTATAGAAGGTCTTACAGATATTAGTGTAAAGGTCCTTCCTGGTCTTACTCTCTAAAAATGTCTTGTCTAGCCTCCACTTTTTCAAACACCTGAGACCATACTCCAGATACTGGGGGAGGAAGCCAGGAGTCCATCGGCCCCTCTTGAGACTGCCGCCTCGCACCCAAGACTCTGCAAAAGGCAATATCCAGTCCCTGACACTACTTACCCACAGGAGACCATTGTTTGAGTCCAGGCAACTGAAATTTACTTTCAGAAACATGGAGTCAAAGAAAACCCTTGGATTTAACATATCCAGCCCACCCTCTCTCCTCTGCAGGTAGGTGATCCCTCTTTTTACTGGGTTCATCCTGTTCCCCCATAAAAGTTGGAAGAACAGGCTAAAGAGCCTAGCGGGGAAAGATTCTGGCAAAGGAAAGACGACAGAGACGTAGAGGAAGACAGGGACCAGGTAAGTCTTCATCAGAGTAACCCTTTCTCTATAGGTCAGCCTCCAGTTCTTCCATCGCTGAACCTTTGCATTTCCGGTATCCAACTTCTCTTCCCAATTTAGTTTGGCATTGTCTTCCCTCCCAAATTTAACCCCAAGGATCTTAATATGGGTGGAGGCCTTGGCGAACTGTGGCAGATCAAAGCCCGGAGCAGTATCCAATGTCCAGAAAGCTTGACTCTTCTCAAGGTTGACCAGAGACCCGGAGGCCTCTGAGTAGCTTCTGATGGCTGCAGACAACATCTCCACCTCACGAGGTTCAGATATCACCACAGTCACATCATCCGCGTAGGCAACAACATCCAGGGGCAAGCAATGGGGGACCGGCACCCCCTGAAAATCACACCGCTGCAGTGATCTCAGGAATGGATCGATAGCAAACACATACAGCAGTGGACTCAGGGGGCAGCCCTGTCGCACCCCGGCCTCTACCCCGAAAGTGTCCCCCTGCCAACCATTGATCAGAGGAAAGGTCTTCGCCTCTCTGTACAAAGTTCTCAGCCAATCTATAAATTGTCCCGGAATACCGTACTTTGACAAAGTGGCCCATAGATAATCATGATCAACCCTGTCAAAGGCTTTAGCCTGGTCCAGACCTACAACATATCTCCCACACCTCAGAGCTTTACATCTCTCAAACATCTCTCTAATCGAGATGACTGCTCCAGAGATGTTCCGCCCTCTTACCGTGCCGTACTGAGAGCCTGCCAACAGTGCCGGGGACAAACAGACTAACCTAGAAAACAGAATTTTTGCCAAAATCTTCCTGTCGACATTCAAGAGGGCGATTGGCCTCCAGTTCTTGATGTCACTAGGCTCTTTCCCTTTGGACAGCAGAATTAGCGATGAGACCCTCATGGATGGAGGCATCAGGTGATTTTCTAGACAATTTGTAAATACATCCACAAGGATCGGGGCTAAGAGGTCTCTGAACTTCTTATAGAATTCACATGTTATTCCATCTGGACCTGGTGCCTTCTTCAGATGTAACTTATCAATGGCCTCTTTAACCTCCTCCTCTGTTATTTCTGCTGTCAAAGGAGAGAAATCCAAATCTTTAGTGTCAGGACCTGGAGTTGCCTCCAAGAATTGAGCCATTTTCTCTTTATCCAAAACCTTCCTCTGAAATAATTCAGCATAGTAGGATCTCACCACCCCCAGAATACCCTCCCGAGATTCCTGCAAAACTCCCTGGGAGTCAGTGAGACCTGTGATCGATTTCTTGGCCACACGTTCCCGGCAATTTTCATACGGATCGGGAACGCCCAGTTTTCCGTAATCTCTCTCGATCACCAGGGACGTGTAGCGACTGTACTGATACTGCTTTATTTCAGACTTCAGTCGGTCAATCTTTTGTTTGTCCCCCCCTCCCGCCGAATACAGTGACTCCAATTCTTTCCGCAGCTTGAGATACTGGCTGTACTTACTCTTACCCTTCTTCACTGACAGTCTCCTTAAGAGGGACCTGATCTCCTCCTTGACGTTCTCCCACCAGTCAGATATATTGTCGTAGAAGTCTTGTCTCTGGAGCTGGTCCTGAAAAAGGGAGTGGATACAATACTGGACATAGACATCATCCAGGATGCTGGAGTTAAGCCTCCATAGCCCCCGACCAATATCAGAGCGGTTAGTAGCTCCTATGCAAAACAATAAGGCCAGGTGATCAGAATATGGGACGACTCTCTCACTCATCCCACTAACATTCTCTGAGGGACTCACAAAAGCCATATCAATTCTGCTGTGCCTGTCAGCACAGGAGTAGGTGTACTTAGGTGTCCTACCACCCAGGGTGAATACATCACACATATGGGCCTGTGATATAATGCTCTTTAGGACTTTGGAGTCTCTGACCACTGCTCTGCCCGAGGATCTGTCACCCGATGTCATGGTAACATTAAAGTCGCCCGCCATTATCACAGGGATTGAAGTGAAAAGATATTGCTGCACCTCATTGAACAGCTGGATTCTCTCTGTCACTGTCTGTGGGCCATAGATGTTGATCAGCCGGAGCCGCCTACCATGGATGGTCACTTCTAGCACCAGGCACCTCCCCATAACGACCTCCGTCAGCCTGTGCACCGTCACATCTGTGGTGTTAAACAGTATGGCGACCCCGGCGTACGGCTCCACAGCCAGTGACCAGTAAGAAGGACCAGACCGCCACTCACGCTCAGCCTCACGGAGATGCCCTAAGGTGGTCAGACGGGTCTCCTGCAGGAAGATGACATCGGCGTCCAGATATCTCAGGTGGTCATACACGGCGTGTCTGGTCCTTCTTACTTTAATGCTGTTGACGTTGCTGGAAGCAATTTTTAGAGAAAACCCAGCCATCACAATGATAAAGAGCAGAGCAGTGACCCCCATCATCATATGTCAGAGTCAATGTCCCCCTGTCTTCCACCTGTCTCCATGTCTGACTCTACAGCGGTATCTTCAGGAGGGGGTTTCTTTTTAGTTGGGGGGTCCCCTATGTCCACCTCACACTCATTATCAATACGTTCCAGCTCTCGCTCATAATCCCCATCTGACTCTGACAGAGCATCAAACCGGTTGCCAAGGACCATGACCCCAGTATCACCACTGGCTTTCCTCATTGTTTTCAGGCCTAAATTGCTCTCTTCCTCAGGCTTACGGGAAGATTTATCTTTTTTCTTTCTTTTTTTCTTCTTTACCTCCTCATAATCACCAGGTGCTACAGAGGTGGCTGTCTGAGGCTGCTCCTGGGTGACAACCTCCATACTCCCCTGAGTGCTCCCTGACTGCTGAGGTTCTTGAGCAGTTTTACCTGAGCCCTGTTGTACTTCCCGCCTAGTCAGAATTTGTCCTGACAGCATGGCCTCCTCCTCTAAGGCATCTGCCTCCTGCACCATCTCATCATCTGAGAAGTCTCTAGCGATGTTGTGCCAGGCCTCCGGGCAATCCTTGTGTGGGTGGCCCATCTCACCGCACAGATTACACTTGACATTCTCACAGCTGGCACTGAGATGGCCGACCTCCCCACACAGGTTGCATTTTATTACTGTGCATATTTTAGCCACATGCCCGATCTTACCACATCTGAAGCACTTCCGTGGTTGCCCTGGGTAGAAACAGACGCCTTTCTCTCTACCAATGAAGAAGGAGTTAGGGAGGTGTAGGGTGATGTTGTTAAATTGCCTCAGTTTTACTAGAACCTTCCACCCTCCAGTCCAGATACCGTCGGCGTCTCGGTTCTTGGTGAGGTCAGACACCAGATCACAATGGCGCCTGAGCCACACAAGAATATCCTGAGGAGGAACCGACTCGTTCCAGAAGATGACATTCACCACTACAGTACCTGGCCTGGAAATGGGGACAAACGTAAACTTATTCCAGCCATCAACATCCTTGAACCGGGGGAGTTTATCCCAGAACCTATCCAGACTAGACATGAGCTTAAAGCTGACATCGTAGCCCTGTCTGTCTGGAAGGTTGATGACCGCCAGGATATCATCAGGCGTGAACCCCATCTGGCGGCACAGGAGATCCCGCACCACAAACCTCCTATCTGGGAGATCTTCCTTAGCGCCTCTGTTCTTAAAGCGCACCACGTTCCTCCTCTTAAACGCCTGCCCTGAGTACTGTGCGCCGGAGGTGAAGGAGGGAGCGCCGCGGCTCCAGGCGTTTTTAGGAGGCTCCTGACGGGGCTCACTCTGTGTATTGGGGGGAGGGTCTGAAGTAGAGGGACCTGACTCATCTGGGGGGCTGGATGTTAGAGGGGGGAAATCACACACATCATCCTGTACAATCCCCTGCCCCCCATCCACCGGTAGCTGCACCTCCCAGATAGACTGAGAGTCCCCTCCATCCCCCGACCCCTCAGCCACATCAAGATGTTTAGCAATGTCCCCAGTCTCTGTCACTACAGCACAATTCTGGGTCACCGCATCACCATGACGCATGGATGAAAGTCCACTATCCTGCTGCACAGTCTCTGCTGGGACCTGTGGTACTACAGCATTTTCCTCTGCTGCGGGGGTCTGCGGCTGTTCTTGTGTCTGTCCCTTCTGGAAAGAGAAGCTTGCAGGTTTCAATACTTGGGGTGACACTTTGTGGGGTGCACCTGGGGGGATGGGTCCAGCTTGTGCTGCAGGGGCCCGGGGTCCAGGGTTACAGCTCTGCTTCTGCTGGGCAAAGCGCTCCCTGTTCTTATAGGACTCGGCCAGGGGTCCCATCCTCTCCAGAACACAGTCCATGTCCCTCACCACCACAGCAAGTTCCTTACTTAGCGCCTGCAGCTTACTATTGTACAGGGCGCTGCTCTCAGGGTGCGCAGTCCTCAGGCTATACATACAGTCTATCTGCATTTGCAGCATCTGCTTGTGGTGACTCAGCTCCCCCATCCTCCTTACCAGTGCCGGGATCTCCTCCGCCATCTTCAGCTCAGGCGCTCGGGTAGTCTCCTTCAGCTGCCGTGCTGGTTGCTGTAGTCCTCCAGGCTGCCTGGGTGTAACCATCTCCTGGCTTGGCTTCTCAGGTTTGCTGCCTGTAATGGCCGGGCCTGAGACTGAGGCTGGATCACTCTGTGCAGAGACACTTAGCGGCTTTGCTGCTGACCTGGTGCGGCCTGTGCAGGCCATGCTGGACACAACCTCTCTCTGCTGCAGGTTTTCTTGCAGGGTCTGTCTCTCCAGGGATCTTCTCCGCTGTCTGGGTGCAGGAGTGGGGGGCTGTGCACCTGCTGCCTGACCTGTACTCAGCTGCTTCATTATCTGTGCTCCATGCTGTCCGGGCTGGGATCTGGCTTCACTTTCACTCTCTTTCTTTTCTTCTTTCTTCATTACACGGAGGTCACTCACAAACTGGCTGCTGCTCTGCTGGCGGCTCACTCTGGGATTTACATCCCCATCAGAAGTTGTAAGGGAGTTTTCTCCCGGTGTAGGCCTGGAAGCCTGGGCCTTGCTTGGGGAAGTTCCCCACCCAGGGTGGCCCCGCCCTGGGCTGTCTCCAGGCATCAGGAGACTTCAGGAGCTCAGCTCACACACAACCTCCCAGCAAGGGGGCAGTATTATAGTAGTTATATTCTTGTACATAGGGGGCAGTATTATAGTAGTTATATTCTTGTACATAGGGGGCAGTATTATAGTAGTTATATTCCTGTACATAGGGGGCAGTATTATAGTAGTTATATTCCTGTACATAGGGAGCAGTATTATAGCAGTTATATTCTGGTACATAGGGGGCAGTATTATAGTAGTTATATTCCTGTACATAGGGAGCAGTATTATAGCAGTTATATTCTGGTACATAGGGGGCAGTATTATAGTACTCTGTTTCTTTGCAGTAATGACATGTAATGTTATTTTCAGGCTGTCAGTATTACTACCTCCCGTGGGGCAATGTGAAACCAGTGGTTGTTCTCTCTTCATACTGGGAAGATATCTGGCACAGGACTGACACACAGAACATTCTCTTTCATGCGGTGGACAATCTGGTGAGTGTTGGGAAGTGACGTAGTTCCAGATCGCTCTGTGTTACTTTTCCACAATATTGTAGATATTTATATAACTAGATCATTATCTGTTAAAACCTACTTCCCGATGCTTCTGGGTTTGGAGGACACAAAATCTAAAGCTTGTGGTAACAGAAGCGAATAGCTTAACATTAAGGATGATAGAACAAGGACACATTTGGTTCTTCAAATCATCTATGACTTCATGTTTGGACAGATTTCACTTGTCTTGGCTTATCTTCTCCTGTTCAGTACTTGTAGTACTTACCATTGACCAACCTGTAGTAGATTTTGGATGGTGCTTTGTGGTTCACATGCTTCTTCTTTTTTTTAGGAATCCAACTTGGAAAAAGTTCAACTTGCAGTTAAAGCAAAATGCTCCCCCTATGACCTGGACTCGTTGGTGACACGTCTGATCAATGACATCATAAGTGACTGCAGGTACATAGATCTACTAGAGAAGCTCAGCACCAGAACCCAATGCAAGGTCATCGGAAACATCCGAAACTGCCTTATTGGATACCAGCAATCACATCTTCTGATTCTTTGTATTCTTCTGTTTCCAGTTATCCATTACCAGATGTCCCATCCATACCCGGAACCACCCACTTGGACCTGTATCTCTATCGCTTTCGGAGGTCTAACCTGAGCCAGATAGTCCAGTCTGCACTGAAGATAAAGCACGAGGATTGTGAGCTATTGGATGTCCTCGAGCAGGCGGAGGACTGGTTACTGAGACTAAAGTCTCTGGCTGAGGAGGTAATGGCTGGGGTTGTAGATAATTTGTCTAGAATACTCAGCACCTTAAACTCAATGGGCCACATTTATCAGAACCAGTGCAGTCTGTACTATGTATAGTGTCCTGTGGAGGGTGCAGGGGGCGGCAGATTCTTCAGAACTGGTGCTGGATCTTCCATGAATCTGGCGCCCCCTGCACTGTTCAGGAAGTGACACCATTTTTTTTGTTGCACTTTGTTCATACTGCAGAATTGTGCCGCACGTCAGTTATAAATGTGGCACACGGATCGGCTAAGCAGTAACAGTGGCTTTAGCTGCACATTTTTTCTGTCTTGTCGGACACGGAGCAGCCGCCACATAAAACTGGTGCAGACTGTTCAAGCAGTCTCCAGATTGTTGTCAGTGCAAAGTCGGACAGAAAACTGGTGCAAACACTTTAATAAATGTGGCCCATTAAAGTAAGGACCACATAAGTTAAAGGACATCTACCAGATTATTGGTGTTAGAGTGTGCTAAATAGGCTGCTCGTTATGTCTAGGGGATGGGGGGGGATTGTGTTTTACATGTTATTCGTTGTTTTTATTGGCACAATAATAACTTTGTAAAAGTGCTGGAGACGCTCAGGTTCAGGGCCGGATTAAAGGAGGGGCTCCTGGGGCTCGAGCCCCGGGGCCCCCACCACTTTCACTTTTTAAGGGGCCCCCCAACAGTCTCCGACAGTCAATGACTCAGCTGAGTCGCTGACTGTCTCTGTGTGCAATGCACAGTGGCCCGTGGCAGCTGCCTTTGCTGGGGGAGATAGCTGAGATCGCCATTTTCTACAGGGGACTGGCAAGCTACATACTACAGGGGTCTGGCTGGCTATATACCTCCAAAAACATTGTTGGAAGGGCCCCCACCAGTTTGCGCCCAGGGGCCCCCACCACCCTTAATCTGGCCCTGCTCAGGTTGACTGCGCCCGAGTGCTTCTTGGCTTCCCCGGACTTTATTAGCTGCTTCCTGCCGCCGGCCAGAGAATTAGGATCCGACTGGTGACGCCAAAGGGCCAGGGCGCGGAGAGCGGGGCGTGTGCTCTCTCCTAGTTCCCCGTCTGGCTGCAGGAGGAGGCTTGCATTGGGGGGGTGTGAAAATATTAAAGTCTGGGGAAGCCGAGAGACGATCGGGCGCAATCAGCCTGAGCGTGTCCAGCACTTTTACAAAGTTATTATTTCGGCAATAGAAAACGCCGATTTACATGTAAATACGGTCCCCCCCCATCCCCTAGAAGTAACGAGCAGCCTATTTAGGACACTCTACCACCAATAATCTTGTGGTAGATGTCCTGTTAAGCTACCAGGACTGGCCCGGGCAGTGTTATATTGCCGCCCATCCTCCCTACGTAACTACCGTCATGAGGGAAAAAATGGTTTGTCCACTTTCCCAACCTTGTTCTGGATCATCTAAAAAAAATATGCAAGTTTACAACTAATGTTATTCTTAAAAGATTTGTGTTCACAGCTCAGCTTCAGATCTATGTATCTGTCTGGTAACAGACTACAGACAATCCCTATTGTAGTCTGACCGTGCCATATACTCTCGTTCCTCTGGCCCCAATCCCTTACTAACCTACACAATAGAGATTGTCTCTCCATACTTATTGTCATCCAAGAATTACTTCTTCCTATGCTTGGTGCCATTTAGGGACCTTCCCTCATGTCAGGTATCATTAGTCTACTCTACTCAAGGTCTGATTCCGATTTAGGTATCATCTCAAGATATTAGGGGGGGTTGGATGCAGATTTTGTATTTGTGGCCCAGCAGCTTAATGGGATAAACACAGTGGGGCAGATTTACTTACCCGGTCCATTCGCCATCCAGCGGCGCGTTCTCTGCGGTGGATTCGGGTCCGGCCGGGATTCATTAAGGTAGTGCATTGGAACGCGCTCAAGTTCACCGGCCTATTCTTAGTGAAGGTAAGCGCAAGCTCCGCGACACTTTTTTTGTTTTAAATGCGGCGGTTTTTCCGAATCCGTCGAGTTTTTGTTCGGCCACGCCCCCCGTTTTCCGTCGCGTGCATGCCAGCGCCGAAGCGCCGCAATCCGATTGCGTGCGCCAAAATCCTGGGGCAATTCAGGGAAAATCGGCGCAAATCGGAAATATTCGGGTAACACGTTGGGAAAACGCGAATCGGGCCCTTAGTAAATGACCCCCATTAAATGGGACTGGTGCTGGTTCTTGCCATAGACCCACATAATTCTTTGAGAAGAACTAGTATGTCCTCATTCTCGGGTTGGTCACATACCTTTAGTAAGGGGAAGCTCCTGGCTGGTTCACACTGTATTTCGGACAGGTGAATACAATCCAAATTTCTCCTTTATAAAATATAATGATTTTGATCATTTTGGGCAAATTCCAGACTCTTCTCACCATCATTGGTCCTGCCAAGCGTATGGAGACAGGGTTATTAATCATAGGGCAAAGTCACATCTAATACACTTCAAAAATTTCTGAAAATAAAGCAAATATATCAATGTCTTTATAATAAGAGGAACAATTAAAAACAGATTTTTACTTCTGCTGAATCCGAGAGATGGAACGATTATGTAAAAATGTAACCTTGGTGATTAAGTCATGGCAGAGGAGTTGCTGCTGAGAGTCATCCTGGTGGCTGCCATGTTCTCACCACATAAATAGACCCAATTGCCCAGAATAGACCGTAAAGATTTTTATAGAAGGTTGAAGTTACCAAAACACTGATGACTTACTGCTTCTGAATAAAGTCCTCTGTGATATTATTTCCTAAGCAAATAGTATTCTTCACAGCCTCTCTTCGCCAAATCCACCCACGTGTGGCATTTTTTGTGGTGGAACAAGGTCATTGAGACAAGTACGATTGTGTGTCCCGAGGATTGTTGAACGTTCATCTCAACGCAGAGTTCAGTGGTTTCTAGTATCTTTCAGCTTAGGTTGAAGATCAAGTCTTGGGTTAAGAGTAGGTGGTCCCTTCATCTCTGCCAAGTGTGGTCATCGGTGAAGTCTTAGATGAAGACAACAGAAGTCCACGCAGCCAGTTCCTTGGCCTCTTCCATGGTTTCCATCATTGGCAGGAGCTTCTGTATGTTCTCCTTGCAGATAATACAAAATGTTAATGATGCCTGTCTGCGTTGTGGCTTTCGCTTTTCCATAATTTTCCAATTTTCATCTGTATTTTGTTATGTATTTGTTGGAAAGGTTCACTAATATTTTGTGAATCTGTAATTTTTTTTTTTTCAGCCGCAGAACAGCTTGCCAGATATAGTGATTTGGATGTTACAAGGAGACAAGCGTGTGGCTTATTACAGAATACCAGCCCATCAAGTCCTTTTCTCCAGGAACGGGGCCAAGTGTTGCGGCAAGCACTGCGGAAAACTTCAGACGATATTTCTTAAAGTATGTTTTCATTTCTATTAGTGCGAGTTTCTTTGGTATAAGTTAACTGGCAGGGGTCAGCCCAGATTGGACTGTAGGCTAGATTGAATGTGACAGAAATCGGAACCAGAATCTGGGCATAAATTCCTTGCGAGAGTTTTTGAAATATTTGTTCAATCGTTACAATCCGGCCAAAAGTAAAGATCTATTTGATAATTAGGTTATTTCTTACAAACGAGTCTGATAGCTCACATTATAGCCACCCTCCCTAGGACAGTACTATTGGACCATATGTAGCAAATCTGTTGGCTGACCAAGTTTTCCATTCGAAAATCGCTGTTTGGAACTAGGTTCACACATAATATCTGCACATTATGTGATATTATCAAGATGTCAAACTCAAGTATGATGTACGGCTAATGCAGCTGTCGTATGTTATGAATATGTTCTATCGGCCGTTCTGTTCCACATCTTTGCCCTTGTCTAGAGCTGGACAGAGGTACCTGGAGGGTGGAGGAACAGGGGTGCAAGCCGTGCGTCCAACCACCGGGGGAATAAGCACAGGGAGAGGGACGCAACCCTAGTGTGATACTGCAAATGTAGATTGATCCAGAAAGGTGACGATAAAACTCTCACCTCATATCTGGTGAAAGTAAGCCTTGAATGAGGTCCTTATGTGATGATGGTAGCCGATCCTCGTGATATCCGCGTTGAACCCAGGGTGGTCGTCCTTGGTAACATCGAGAGGAAATGCAAAAGCCCGTGGAGAAGGAAAAAAATTCCGGACCGGCGCTCAAACATCCAAAGAAGAATTGGAGCCTTGTGAAGATTTTGTTGCTTTATTAAACTCTTGCGATGCGTTTCAGCTCCGGACTGGAGCTTTCATCAGGTGAAAGCTCCAGTCCGGAGCTGAAACGCATCGTAAGACTTTAATAAAGTAACAAAATCTTCACGAGGCTCCAATTCTTCTTGGGATGTTCAAGCGCTGGTCCGGATTTCTTTTCCTTCTCCACTAGTCTAGAGCTGGTCTAGGTTACTCAAAGTGTGTGTGTGTGTGTGGGGGGGGTTCCCTACTTAGATATTGATCCTGTTGTCAGTTTACTACTATTGACTACAAAGACTCTCCATTTTTTACTCCATCTGTATCAAAGGATGGTCTACAAAAATGTCCTGGAGAGAAGTGGAAGCAGGATGCTGTCTGTGAGGGCTCACAATCTGTATGGGAGTAGGTGGACACATGAGGTGCGGGATCAGAGCAGTGCAGTTATTGCATATTTTAGGCAGTCCTTTTTGGGTTGATTCACAGGTACACGTGAGCCTTGGTGTCAGAAGAAGGTACAGAATTTCCATTAGGAATCTGGAGCTGAAGGTGTTGCTGACCATCTTTTTTGTAATCAACTCAACCAACCAAGACATGGGTGGGCATAATTAAATGGCATTCTAGTCCGGACATTGCTTTATACAGTACATAGGAAGAAAAAAATGGATTTTCCATTATTGGTGGTGGGAGCCTCTCCAGAGGACAACACATCAGTGTTTAGATGTTTTCTTTATTCCACTTTCTCCGTTTTATTATTTTTAGTTTCCTCAAGAAGGAAATAAAGGAGCGAAGATGCCAGGGCAGGTGCGGGTGCAGCTATGGTTTGGGCTCTCCGTCGACCAGAAGGAGTTCAATCAGTACGCTCAGGGGAAACTCTCGGTGTTTGCGGAATCGGTAATGTTTCAAACTTTCCTTATTTGACTATTCTGTTCTGTTCACTGGGTTCTTACTTTATTTCATATTGTTTTATCTGATCATAGGGAATCCTTTCTAGCCTACCAATCTTCTTCATGTCTGATCCCTACTCATCCCATTCCTTTAAATCATTCCTTTTTATCATATCTATCATATCTATATACATATCACTTCTATAAACTGTACACATATAACACCTTTCTATCCTACTAATCTTCTTCACGTCTGATCCTTACTCATCCCATTCCTTTTAAACAGATCTTAATCTATATTTTTATTCTATTCGATTTTAATCCACCACATTCCATTCATTCATACTAAGGGCCCGATTCGCGGTTTCCTGACGTGTTACCCGAATATTTCCACTTTGCGCCAATTTTCCCTGTATTTCCCTGGGATTTTGGCGCATCGGCGCTGGCATGTATGCGCCGAAAATCGGGGGGCGTGGCCGAACGAAAACCCAACGGATTCGGAAAAACTGCCGCATTTAAAAAACAAAAAGCGTCGCCGAGCTTGCACTTACCTTCACTCAGCCCGGCTCGGTGAACTCCAGTGCGTTCCGATGCTCTTCAGCGCAGCAGCGCCACCTGGTGGACGTCGGAGGAACTGCCTTAGTGAATCCCGGCCGGACCCGAATTTAGCGCAGAGAATGTGCCACTGGATCGCGAATGGGCCGGGTAAGTAAATCTGCCCCAATGTCTTCAATTCCATTTACAACCATTGCATTACATCCCTCTGATCCCATCCTTTCCATTCCCACTAATTTTGTAAAACACCATCTATTCCATCTGATCCTTACCTTTGGGGTATCATCCCATGTGATCTCATTATCCAATCCTTATCCATCATCTGATTTTATCCAAACCTAATCCAGCCCTTTGGATCCTCATACATCTTATTCCATCCATCTGATTATGTCCCATCTTGTGGCACTCCATCGGATACTATCCATTTTTAGCCCATCCCATCTGATCCCATATCATTCTATCCAATCCCAATCCATTCTGATTCTATGCGTTGTTCTATCCTATCTTACCATATACCATCTTATGCCACCCATCCTATGGCATTCTGTCCCATCTTTCTATCCCTTTCTGTTTAATCCCATCTGATCCTATTGCATCTTTTTCCATTTTATAAGATCCCGTCCCATCCCATCTGATCCTATGCTTGTATCCCATGTTATCCAACCCCACCCTTCCATCTTATCTTCTTTTATCATATCTATCATATTACTGCTATACACTGTACACATATAAAGTCTAAATCTATCTCTTTCTACCATTCTGAATTTTGTTTGTTTTCTTTATACAATTTTACATTGCAGCCCACCCTACCCTGCTCACTTACAATGTTACCCTATCTCTCCTTTTTACCTTACCTAATCTTGGCCCATCTCAATGTGATAAATAACACAATATTAAAAGCTTATATTCTTGACCTTTGACACAATCTAATGTCATCTTTTTTACCTATAGATACCTAGATTATATTGATACTTTTCTATGTCATCATGTACAAATAGAGAAGCCAACAGCGTTGTATGTCTTGCAGTATGAGAACCAGACCAAGCTGGCATTGGTGGGAAACTGGGGAACCACCGGACTCACCTACCCCAAGTACTCAGATGTGACTGGGAAGATCAAGCTTCCAAAGGATAGCTTCAAGCCCTCCAGTGGTTGGACATGGGCCGGAGACTGGTTTATCAGCCCTGAGAAGACGTGAGTTCAGATTGTAACCTGATCAGATGTGTTTATGTGCTTCTAAATGTCACGTTACAGCTTTTCCTTGAGGTCCTACATGTTTTACAATGTTCTTCAATAACTCCAATCATTTCTGTTGACTATTACGTCTTCTCCTGATACTGAAGGCGGCTGGCTCTTCTGGTATGTTGACTTGGACAGAGCTGTGACATAATCCCAGGGTTTGGTTTTTATACTATAATCAGCTGATAAATGGCCGAGGTCTGTAACGTATCACAAGCTCTCCTATGGCTGTTCTATGTAATTCACCAGATAAACATTTTCCTAAGAGATTTGGAGTCTTTTGGCATCAGGAAATCAGGGCACACCACATCGGGCGAATGTCCATGGATTGATCTACCACCTCCACCACGCCAAGGCTTGAGTTACGTCTACTCCAGGGGGCTGATTTCTGAACTCTCTGGTGTTTTTTATTACTTAGGGCTGTAAAAGTGAATGAACATTTATTGTTTGGTTATTGTTATTGATTTAGGTCTGAAAATAAACCAAGAAGTAACTTGGTAACCAAGAAGTAGCTGAATCTGTAGAGTTTCAGGGTCACAATGATTTCTAGTGACATAAGATAATCAAATTTGGGATGATCCCCAGGTCGGACTTAAAGCTTTAGTCTGTTTTGTGTATCATGTCATGAGAGTAGTTGGGGAAACTACTGGATAAAAGACACCAGAGAGAGGAGAACCATTTCCTTTAAGTTTTATTCCTGGGATCAACTGGTCCATCCATGACCATTTATGAAGATGGATGTTCAGGTTACAATCCTGGTTTAATCATCTTTGTGTCTGAAAAAAATGGTTAATGTTCCTGAGACTCAACTTTTTGCTAAGCTTCCATGTCTGGTTTCTCTGCACTGGTGGGTTAGAAGAAGTCCCTTTAACTCAACTCTATGCAAGAGAACCCAATGCAATGTAATGTACCTGTGTCACGGGTGTCCCTGTGCCCCTCTGTGACGGCACTCCCCCATCCCCCAGCCCTCACTTACCTCTCTACGCTCCTGCTCCCATCCCGGCTAACCCGAGCACGTCCCCACTCCCTAGGGCGCGCACGTGCTAGCACTCGAAGATTTAAAGGGCCAGCGCACCCCTGATTGGCGCTGGTATTTTTGGGTTTTCCCCTGCAGCTCCCATCTCTCGCCGGATCTTAAAGCTCATAGCGATAAGAGAAAGCTTCCTGGTTCCTTGACTCTGTGTTGATCTCCCGTTGTGACCCTGGATCTGACCTCTGCATCTCTGCTGCCTGCCCTGACTTCCTGCCTGTGCCTGACCTTGAGCCTGGACTGTGATTCTGTACTTCGACCTTGGCTGTCACCGCAGGCTAGTCGCACCTGTGGATTGACCTGGTAGCACCCTAAAATATGGGTAAGATTACTTTCTATGCAGCTTTTCCTTTTGTCATAAACGTGAAGGTTTTTCTGTTCGCTCAATGCGTTTCGAAGTATCTTCTTCTTCAAGCACTATTCAAGCTCTTGAGGAGATTTTTATGGGCTTAAAGGGGTTTTCCCACAAACAAAGGTTAGGCCCTATCCACCGAGTAGGGCCTAACTTGCTGATCAGTGAGGGTCTCAGTGCTGAGACAGATCATGAAAACGAGGGGTCCGATGGGGTTACAGGTACCTCCATCGGACCCCGCGTCGCTCTGTCAGACTAATGGAGCAGACGGCCGTGCATTATCAATCTGCTCTATTAATGTCTACGGAGCTGATGGAAATTGCCGAGTGCTGCACTCATCGTTTTCGTGATATGTGGGGGTCTCATCACTGAGACCCCCACTGATCAGCAAGTGAGGTCCTATCCGATGGATAGGGCCTAACTTTTCTTCGTGGAAAAACCCCTTTAAGGGCATGTAATGTGAACTAGTAAAGTACAATTTTGCACAGTATTATTTGACTACAAATATTTGACTTGTAGTAAAAGTGTATTGTGTATAAGACAAACCCTACTACAATAGGATCCATATTAAAGTAAGCACAAGACCAGTTTCTTTATAGTTTGATGACACTAATCGTGTCTAAGATTGATACTTTGTGTTAGTCTGATTTTAATATGAAAGTTTTACGTAATAGTAAATTGATGTGACGACTCTACTGACTAGTTCCAGCTCTTTCTATATAATTTTATAGCTTTGTGCCGGCTATATTGGTTCTGAAGAAAAATAGGGACAAAGAGCCCCTCCCGTTTTCCTAATTCACACCTATTGCCCCACCCCCAAACATAGTATAATATCGTCCTTAATGGCCCCACATAGTATAATGGCGCCTTCCTGGGGCCAACCTTCCTATGGACCCATTTAATACCCCATTATGCAACTCAGTAACAAATATTTGCACCTATTTAATGTATCTACCCTTTACTGTTGTTCCCACACTTTTTATTATATCACCAAATTTATAATGCCTGAGCTTTCTGTACTCCTGTCATCCCCCTCCTAATGTTGTAGCCTCCTGTCACACATTCCCTTCATACTGTGGCCTCTGTCCTCCACCCCCATCATATTGTCACCCCTCCATCTCTCCCTCATATTGTGGTACTGTCCTCTCTCATATTGTGGCTCTCACCCCTCATATTGTGGCCCCCTGTCCTCTCTAATACCATGGCCCCCTCTCCTCATATTGTGGCCCCCTGTCCTCTCTAACACCGTGGGCACCTCTCCTCATATTGTGGCCGCCTGTCCTCTCTAATACCATGGCCCCCTCTCCTCATATTGTGGCCCCCTGCCCTCTCTATAATACCATGGCCCCCTCTCCTCATATTGTGGCCGCCTGTCCTCTCTAATACCATGGCCCCCTCTCCTCATATTGTGGCCGCCTGTCCTCTCTAACACCGTGGGCACCTCTCCTCATATTGTGGCCCCCTGTCCTCTCTAACACCGTGGGCACCTCTCCTCATATTGTGGCCCCCTGTCCTCTCTAACACCGTGGGCACCTCTCCTCATATTGTGGCCCCCTGTCCTCTCTAACACCTTGGGCACCTCTCCTCATATTGTGGCCCCCTGTCCTCTCTAACACCGTAGGCACCTCTCCTCATATTATGGCCCACTCCCATAATATTGTGGCCCCCTGTCCTCTCTCATACTGTGGCCCTCTTCCCTCATATTGTGACCCCCCTGTCCCCCTCTCATATTGTGGCTCCCTGTCTGCTAGCATAATGTGGCCTCCTGTCCTGTCTCATATTGTGGCCCCCTGTCTCATATTGTTGCCCCCTGTCCTCTCTTTGACTGTGGTCCCCTCACCTCATATTGTGGCCTACTGTGTTGTCTCATATTTGGGGCCTCTGTCCTCTCTCATACTGTGGCTTTCTTCCCTCATATTGTGACCCCCCCCTGTCCGCTCTTCTACTGTGGCCCCCTGTCTTCCTCTCATATTGTGGCTCCCTGTCTGCAAGCCTAACGTGGCCTCATGTCTTGTCTCATATTGTGGCCCCTGTCCTCTCTTTTACTGTGGCCCACTCCCCTCATATTGTGGCCCACTGTTCTGTCTTATACTGTGGCCCTCTTCCCTCATATTGTGACCCCCTGTAATCTCTTATACTGTGGCCTCTTGTCCTCCTCTCATATGGTGGCCCCCTGTAATCTCTTATACTGTGGCCTCCTGTCCTCCTCTCATATGGTGGCCCCCTGTAATCTCTTATACTGTGGCCCTCTTCCCTCATATTGTGGCCCCCTGTAATCTCTTATACTGTGGCCTTCTGTCCTCCTCTCATATGGTGGCCCCCTGTAATCTCTTATACTGTGGCCCTCTTCCCTCATATTGTGGCCCCCTGTAATCTCTTATACTGTGGCCTTCTGTCCTCCTCTCATATGGTGGCCCCCTGTAATCTCTTATACTGTGGCCCCCTGTCCTCCTCTCATATGGTGGCCCCCTGTAATCTCTTATACTGTGGCCTTCTGTCCTCCTCTCATATTGTGGCCCCCTGTAATCTCTTATACTGTGGCCTCCTGTCCTCCTCTCATATGGTGGCCCCCTGTAATCTCTTATACTGTGGCCTCCTGTCCTCCTCTCATATGGTGGCCCCCTGTAATCTCTTATACTGTGGCCCCCTGTCCTCCTCTCATATGGTGGCCCCCTGTAATCTCTTATACTGTGGCCTCCTGTCCTCCTCTCATATGGTGGCCCCCTGTAATCTCTTATACTGTGGCCTCCTGTCCTCCTCTCATATGGTGGCCCCCTGTAATCTCTTATACTGTGGCCTCCTGTCCTCCTCTCATATGGTGGCCCCCTGTAATCTCTTATACTGTGGCCCCCTGTCCTCCTCTCATATGGTGGCCCCCTGTAATCTCTTATACTGTGGCCTCCTGTCCTCCTCTCATATGGTGGCCCCCTGTAATCTCTTATACTGTGGCCCCCTGTCCTCCTCTCATATGGTGGCCCCCTGTAATCTCTTATACTGTGGCCTCCTGTCCTCCTCTCATATGGTGGCCCCCTGTAATCTCTTATACTGTGGCCTCCTGTCCTCCTCTCATATGGTGGCCCCCTGTAATCTCTTATACTGTGGCCTCCTGTCCTCCTCTCATATTGTGGCCCCCTGTAATCTCTTATACTGTGGCCTCCTGTCCTCCTCTCATATGGTGGCCCCCTGTAATCTCTTATACTGTGGCCCCCTGTCCTCCTCTCATATGGTGGCCCCCTGTAATCTCTTATACTGTGGCCTCCTGTCCTCCTCTCATATGGTGGCCCCCTGTAATCTCTTATACTGTGGCCTCCTGTCCTCCTCTCATATGGTGGCCCCCTGTAATCTCTTATACTGTGGCCTCCTGTCCTCCTCTCATATGGTGGCCCCCTGTAATCTCTTATACTGTGGCCTCCTGTCCTCCTCTCATATGGTGGCCCCCTGTAATCTCTTATACTGTGGCCTCCTGTCCTCCTCTCATATGGTGGCCCCCTGTAATCTCTTATACTGTGGCCTCCTGTCCTCCTCTCATATGGTGGCCCCCTGTAATCTCTTATACTGTGGCCTCCTGTCCTCCTCTCATATGGTGGCCCCCTGTAATCTCTTATACTGTGGCCTCTTGTCCTCCTCTCATATGGTGACCCCCTGTAATCTCTTATACTGTGGCCTCCTGTCCTCCTCTCATATGGTGGCCCCCTGTAATCTCTTATACTGTGGCCTCCTGTCCTCCTCTCATATGGTGGCCCCCTGTAATCTCTTATACTGTGGCATCCTGTCCTCCTCTCATATTGTGGCCCCCTGTAATCTCTTATACTGTGGCCCCCTGTCCTCCTCTCATATTGTGACCCCCTGTAATCTCTTATACTGTGGCCCCCTGTCCTCCTCTCATATGGTTGCCCCCTGTAATCTCTTATACTGTGGCCTCCTGTCCTCCTCTCATATGGTGACCCCCTGTAATCTCTTATACTGTGGCCTCTTGTCCTCCTCTCATATGGTGGCCCCCTGTAATCTCTTATACTGTGGCCTCCTGTCCTCCTCTCATATTGTGGCCCCCTGTAATCTCTTATACTGTGGCCTCCTGTCCTCCTCTCATATTGTGGCCCCCTGTAATCTCTTATACTGTGGCCCCCTGTCCTCCTCTCATATGGTGGCCCCCTGTAATCTCTTATACTGTGGCCTCCTGTCCTCCTCTCATATGGTGGCCCCCTGTAATCTCTTATACTGTGGCCTCCTGTCCTCCTCTCATATGGTGGCCCCCTGTAATCTCTTATACTGTGGCCCCCTGTCCTCCTCTCATATGGTGGCCCCCTGTAATCTCTTATACTGTGGCCTCCTGTCCTCCTCTCATATGGTGGCCCCCTGTAATCTCTTATACTGTGGCCTCCTGTCCTCCTCTCATATGGTGGCCCCCTGTAATCTCTTATACTGTGGCCTCCTGTCCTCCTCTCATATTGTGGCCCCCTGTAATCTCTTATACTGTGGCCTCCTGTCCTCCTCTCATATGGTGGCCCCCTGTAATCTCTTATACTGTGGCCTCCTGTCCTCCTCTCATATGGTGGCCCCCTGTAATCTCTTATACTGTGGCCTCCTGTCCTCCTCTCATATGGTGGCCCCCTGTAATCTCTTATACTGTGGCCTCCTGTCCTCCTCTCATATGGTGGCCCCGTGTAATCTCTTATACTGTGGCCTTCTGTCCTCCTCTCATATTGTGGCCCCCTGTAATCTCTTATACTGTGGCCTCCTGTCCTCCTCTCATATGGTGGCCCCCTGTAATCTCTTATACTGTGGCCTCCTGTCCTCCTCTCATATGGTGGCCCCCTGTAATCTCTTATACTGTGGCCTCTTGTCCTCCTCTCATATGGTGACCCCCTGTAATCTCTTATACTGTGGCCTCCTGTCCTCCTCTCATATGGTGGCCCCGTGTAATCTCTTATACTGTGGCCTCCTGTCCTCCTCTCATATGGTGGCCCCCTGTAATCTCTTATACTGTGGCCCCCTGTCCTCCTCTCATATGGTGGCCCCCTGTAATCTCTTATACTGTGGCCTCCTGTCCTCCTCTCATATGGTGGCCCCCTGTAATCTCTTATACTGTGGCCTCCTGTCCTCCTCTCATATGGTGGCCCCCTGTAATCTCTTATACTGTGGCCTCCTGTCCTCCTCTCATATGGTGGCCCCCTGTAATCTCTTATACTGTGGCCCCCTGTCCTCCTCTCATATGGTGGCCCCCTGTAATCTCTTATACTGTGGCCTCCTGTCCTCCTCTCATATGGTGGCCCCCTGTAATCTCTTATACTGTGGCCTCCTGTCCTCCTCTCATATGGTGGCCCCCTGTAATCTCTTATACTGTGGCCTCCTGTCCTCCTCTCATATGGTGGCCCCCTGTAATCTCTTATACTGTGGCCTCTTGTCCTCCTCTCATATGGTGGCCCCCTGTAATCTCTTATACTGTGGCCTCCTGTCCTCCTCTCATATGGTGGCCCCGTGTAATCTCTTATACTGTGGCCTTCTGTCCTCCTCTCATATTGTGGCCCCCTGTAATCTCTTATACTGTGGCCTCCTGTCCTCCTCTCATATGGTGGCCCCCTGTAATCTCTTATACTGTGGCCTCCTGTCCTCCTCTCATATTGTGGCCCCCTGTAATCTCTTATACTGTGGCCTCTTGTCCTCCTCTCATATGGTGACCCCCTGTAATCTCTTATACTGTGGCCTCCTGTCCTCCTCTCATATGGTTGCCCCCTGTAATCTCTTATACTGTGGCCTCCTGTCCTCCTCTCATATGGTGGCCCCCTGTAATCTCTTATACTGTGGCATCCTGTCCTCCTCTCATATTGTGGCCCCCTGTAATCTCTTATACTGTGGCCCCCTGTCCTCCTCTCATATTGTGACCCCCTGTAATCTCTTATACTGTGGCCCCCTGTCCTCCTCTCATATGGTGACCCCCTGTAATCTCTTATACTGTGGCCTCTTGTCCTCCTCTCATATGGTGGCCCCCTGTAATCTCTTATACTGTGGCCTCCTGTCCTCCTCTCATATTGTGGCCCCCTGTAATCTCTTATACTGTGGCCCCCTGTCCTCCTCTCATATTGTGACCCCCTGTAATCTCTTATACTGTGGCCCCCTGTCCTCCTCTCATATGGTGACCCCCTGTAATCTCTTATACTGTGGCCCCCTGTCCTCCTCTCATATGGTGACCCCCTGTAATCTCTTATACTGTGGCCTCTTGTCCTCCTCTCATATGGTAGCCCCCTGTAATCTCTTATACTGTGGCCTCCTGTCCTCCTCTCATATTGTGGCCCCCTGTAATCTCTTATACTGTGGCCTCCTGTCCTCCTCTCATATGGTGGCCCCCTGTAATCTCTTATACTGTGGCCTCCTGTCCTCCTCTCATATGGTGGCCCCCTGTAATCTCTTATACTGTGGCCTCCTGTCCTCCTCTCATATGGTGGCCCCCTGTAATCTCTTATACTGTGGCCTCCTGTCCTCCTCTCATATGGTGGCCCCCTGTAATCTCTTATACTGTGGCCCCCTGTCCTCCTCTCATATGGTGGCCCCCTGTAATCTCTTATACTGTGACCTCCTGTCCTCCTCTCATATTGTGGCCCCCTGTAATCTCTTATACTGTGGCCTCTTGTCCTCCTCTCATATGGTGGCCCCCTGTAATCTCTTATACTGTGGCCTCCTGTCCTCCTCTCATATGGTTGCCCCCTGTAATCTCTTATACTGTGGCCTCCTGTCCTCCTCTCATATGGTGGCCCCCTGTAATCTCTTATACTGTGGCATCCTGTCCTCCTCTCATATTGTGACCCCCTGTAATCTCTTATACTGTGGCCTCCTGTCCTCCTCTCATATGGTGGCCCCCTGTAATCTCTTATACTGTGGCCCCCTGTCCTCCTCTCATATGGTGGCCCCCTGTAATCTCTTATACTGTGGCCTCCTGTCCTCCTCTCATATGGTGGCCCCCTGTAATCTCTTATACTGTGGCCTCCTGTCCTCCTCTCATATGGTGGCCCCCTGTAATCTCTTATACTGTGGCCCCCTGTCCTCCTCTCATATGGTGGCCCCCTGTAATCTCTTATACTGTGGCCTCCTGTCCTCCTCTCATATGGTGGCCCCCTGTAATCTCTTATACTGTGGCCTCCTGTCCTCCTCTCATATGGTGGCCCCCTGTAATCTCTTATACTGTGGCCCCCTGTCCTCCTCTCATATGGTGGCCCCCTGTAATCTCTTATACTGTGGCCTCCTGTCCTCCTCTCATATGGTGGCCCCCTGTAATCTCTTATACTGTGGCCTCCTGTCCTCCTCTCATATGGTGGCCCCCTGTAATCTCTTATACTGTGGCCTCCTGTCCTCCTCTCATATTGTGGCCCCCTGTAATCTCTTATACTGTGGCCTCCTGTCCTCCTCTCATATGGTGGCCCCCTGTAATCTCTTATACTGTGGCCTCCTGTCCTCCTCTCATATGGTGGCCCCCTGTAATCTCTTATACTGTGGCCTCCTGTCCTCCTCTCATATGGTGGCCCCCTGTAATCTCTTATACTGTGGCCTCCTGTCCTCCTCTCATATGGTGGCCCCGTGTAATCTCTTATACTGTGGCCTTCTGTCCTCCTCTCATATTGTGGCCCCCTGTAATCTCTTATACTGTGGCCTCCTGTCCTCCTCTCATATGGTGGCCCCCTGTAATCTCTTATACTGTGGCCTCTTGTCCTCCTCTCATATGGTGGCCCCCTGTAATCTCTTATACTGTGGCCTTCTGTCCTCCTCTCATATTGTGGCCCCCTGTAATCTCTTATACTGTGGCCTCCTGTCCTCCTCTCATATGGTGGCCCCCTGTAATCTCTTATACTGTGACCTCCTGTCCTCCTCTCATATGGTGGCCCCCTGTAATCTCTTATACTGTGGCCTCCTGTCCTCCTCTCATATGGTGGCCCCCTGTAATCTCTTATACTGTGGCCCCCTGTCCTCCTCTCATATGGTGACCCCCTGTAATCTCTTATACTGTGGCCTCTTGTCCTCCTCTCATATGGTGGCCCCCTGTAATCTCTTATACTGTGGCCTCCTGTCCTCCTCTCATATGGTGGCCCCCTGTAATCTCTTATACTGTGGCCCCCTGTCCTCCTCTCATATGGTGACCCCCTGTAATCTCTTATACTGTGGCCTCTTGTCCTCCTCTCATATGGTGGCCCCCTGTAATCTCTTATACTGTGGCCTCCTGTCCTCCTCTCATATTGTGACCCCCTGTAATCTCTTATACTGTGGCCCCCTGTCCTCCTCTCATATTGTGACCCCCTGTAATCTCTTATACTGTGGCCCCCTGTCCTCCTCTCATATGGTGACCCCCTGTAATCTCTTATACTGTGGCCTCTTGTCCTCCTCTCATATGGTGGCCCCCTGTAATCTCTTATACTGTGGCCTCCTGTCCTCCTCTCATATTGTGGCCCCCTGTAATCTCTTATACTGTGGCCCCCTGTCCTCCTCTCATATTGTGACCCCCTGTAATCTCTTATACTGTGGCCCCCTGTCCTCCTCTCATATTGTGGCCCCCTGTAATCTCTTATACTGTGGCCTCCTGTCCTCCTCTCATATGGTGGCCCCCTGTAATCTCTTATACTGTGGCCTCCTGTCCTCCTCTCATATTGTGGCCCCCTGTAATCTCTTATACTGTGGCCTCCTGTCCTCCTCTCATATGGTGACCCCCTGTAATCTCTTATACTGTGGCCTCCTGTCCTCCTCTCATATGGTTGCCCCCTGTAATCTCTTATACTGTGGCCCCCTGTCCTCCTCTCATATGGTGACCCCCTGTAATCTCTTATACTGTGGCCTCTTGTCCTCCTCTCATATGGTGGCCCCCTGTAATCTCTTATACTGTGGCCTCCTGTCCTCCTCTCATATTGTGGCCCCCTGTAATCTCTTATACTGTGGCCTCCTGTCCTCCTCTCATATTGTGGCCCCCTGTAATCTCTTATACTGTGGCCTCTTGTCCTCCTCTCATATTGTGACCCCCTGTAATCTCTTATACTGTGGCCTCCTGTCCTCCTCTCATATGGTGGCCCCCTGTAATCTCTTATACTGTGGCCCCCTGTCCTCCTCTCATATGGTGGCCCCCTGTAATCTCTTATACTGTGGCCTCCTGTCCTCCTCTCATATGGTGGCCCCCTGTAATCTCTTATACTGTGGCCTCCTGTCCTCCTCTCATATGGTGGCCCCCTGTAATCTCTTATACTGTGGCCTCCTGTCCTCCTCTCATATGGTGGCCCCCTGTAATCTCTTATACTGTGGCCCCCTGTCCTCCTCTCATATGGTGGCCCCCTGTAATCTCTTATACTGTGGCCCCCTGTCCTCCTCTCATATTGTGGCCCCCTGTAATCTCTTATACTGTGGCCTCCTGTCCTCCTCTCATATGGTGGCCCCCTGTAATCTCTTATACTGTGACCTCCTGTCCTCCTCTCATATGGTGGCCCCCTGTAATCTCTTATACTGTGGCCTCCTGTCCTCCTCTCATATGGTGGCCCCCTGTAATCTCTTATACTGTGACCTCCTGTCCTCCTCTCATATGGTGGCCCCCTGTAATCTCTTATACTGTGGCCTCCTGTCCTCCTCTCATATGGTGGCCCCCTGTAATCTCTTATACTGTGGCCTCCTGTCCTCCTCTCATATGGTGGCCCCCTGTAATCTCTTATACTGTGGCCTCCTGTCCTCCTCTCATATGGTGGCCCCCTGTAATCTCTTATACTGTGGCCCCCTGTCCTCCTCTCATATGGTGGCCCCCTGTAATCTCTTATACTGTGGCCCCCTGTCCTCCTCTCATATTGTGGCCCCCTGTAATCTCTTATACTGTGGCCTCCTGTCCTCCTCTCATATGGTGGCCCCCTGTAATCTCTTATACTGTGACCTCCTGTCCTCCTCTCATATGGTGGCCCCCTGTAATCTCTTATACTGTGGCCCCCTGTCCTCCTCTCATATTGTGGCCCCCTGTAATCTCTTATACTGTGGCCTCCTGTCCTCCTCTCATATGGTGGCCCCCTGTAATCTCTTATACTGTGGCCCCCTGTCCTCCTCTCATATTGTGGCCCCCTGTAATCTCTTATACTGTGGCCTCCTGTCCTCCTCTCATATGGTGGCCCCCTGTAATCTCTTATACTGTGGCCCCCTGTCCTCCTCTCATATGGTGGCCCCCTGTAATCTCTTATACTGTGGCCCCCTGTCCTCCTCTCATATTGTGGCCCCCTGTAATCTCTTATACTGTGGCCTCCTGTCCTCCTCTCATATGGTGGCCCCCTGTAATCTCTTATACTGTGACCTCCTGTCCTCCTCTCATATGGTGGCCCCCTGTAATCTCTTATACTGTGGCCTCCTGTCCTCCTCTCATATTGTGGCCCCCTGTAATCTCTTATACTGTGGCCCCCTGTCCTCCTCTCATATGGTGGCCCCCTGTAATCTCTTATACTGTGGCCCCCTGTCCTCCTCTCATATTGTGGCCCCCTGTAATCTCTTATACTGTGGCCTCCTGTCCTCCTCTCATATGGTGGCCCCCTGTAATCTCTTATACTGTGACCTCCTGTCCTCCTCTCATATGGTGGCCCCCTGTAATCTCTTATACTGTGGCCTCCTGTCCTCCTCTCATATGGTGGCCCCCTGTAATCTCTTATACTGTGACCTCCTGTCCTCCTCTCATATGGTGGCCCCCTGTAATCTCTTATACTGTGGCCTCCTGTCCTCCTCTCATATGGTGGCCCCCTGTAATCTCTTATACTGTGGCCTCCTGTCCTCCTCTCATATGGTGGCCCCCTGTAATCTCTTATACTGTGGCCTCCTGTCCTCCTCTCATATGGTGGCCCCCTGTAATCTCTTATACTGTGGCCCCCTGTCCTCCTCTCATATGGTGGCCCCCTGTAATCTCTTATACTGTGGCCCCCTGTCCTCCTCTCATATTGTGGCCCCCTGTAATCTCTTATACTGTGGCCCCCTGTCCTCCTCTCATATGGTGGCCCCCTGTAATCTCTTATACTGTGGCCTCTTGTCCTCCTCTCATATGGTGGCCCCCTGTAATCTCTTATACTGTGGCCCCCTGTCCTCCTCTCATATTGTGGCCCCCTGTAATCTCTTATACTGTGACCTCTTGTCCTCCTCTCATATGGTGGCCCCCTGTAATCTCTTATACTGTGGCCCCCTGTCCTCCTCTCATATTGTGGCCCCCTGTAATCTCTTATACTGTGGCCTCCTGTCCTCCTCTCATATGGTGGCCCCCTGTAATCTCTTATACTGTGGCCCCCTGTCCTCCTCTCATATGGTGGCCCCCTGTAATCTCTTATACTGTGGCCCCCTGTCCTCCTCTCATATTGTGGCCCCCTGTAATCTCTTATACTGTGGCCTCCTGTCCTCCTCTCATATGGTGGCCCCCTGTAATCTCTTATACTGTGACCTCCTGTCCTCCTCTCATATGGTGGCCCCCTGTAATCTCTTATACTGTGGCCTCCTGTCCTCCTCTCATATGGTGGCCCCCTGTAATCTCTTATACTGTGACCTCCTGTCCTCCTCTCATATGGTGGCCCCCTGTAATCTCTTATACTGTGGCCTCCTGTCCTCCTCTCATATGGTGGCCCCCTGTAATCTCTTATACTGTGACCTCCTGTCCTCCTCTCATATGGTGGCCCCCTGTTCTTGGGAATTAAATAAAAAAAAATTACTTTTCTCTTGATCCGTCTCTTAATCCAGCCCTGGTTTGTGGACATCTCCATCACACAATCACTGATCAAAATGTGTTACAATAGATGAAAGCAGACATTTTGGAATAGTATGCTTCCAGCCATCAAGGCTTCAGTCTACAATAGGGTCCTCTATAGGTCTTACTCTCGGTTAGGATGACTTTGTGCCTATTGTTCCAACTTCTCATCTCTTGTTTCCTGACTGGTCCCCTCGTCACATCCCTTCCTATTATTGGTGCAGATATAATTGGGGAACCACTATACAAAGATTGCCATGTATTGGCACCGTATTGGCTGGTAGTAGGCCACACGGGAGTTAACAATCTCATCTCATGTCCCCGTTAGTCTTCAGAGCAGTGATTACCCCTTGGCCGTTTTAGCTGGTAGGCATCATAAAAATGTTAATAGTTTTCTCTGTGGTTGGTTCGTCATTGCCAGAGTCTTAAAGCCTTCATCAGCGCGGTGCAATGGGACGCGGTTTGCCGGCTGCTGGAATTTCTTGTTTTTTTATTCAATTACTTAAATAGTTTGGTTATTACCACCCCCTGGTGTAGCGGGTGACATGCCACTTACCGGTAGGAGCGCAACGCATTATGCAATTTTAATTGATTTCATCTTGCCGCCACTCGGTGTAAGGCGCGTAACGACGCGATTATAGACATAATAGCCGAATCTGCAGAAATGATTCAGCACCACAAATTCCACAAGCGGTTGAGGGAAGTGGGGGGTCACAGGCGCGTATGACAGCTCTCAAATATCTGAAAGCTGTCTAAAAACAACATAACGGATGAAGAATGTTCAACAATTTTTATGGTGCTGAACTTTCCAAGAAAAATATGGAGACGAGTTTCCCTAAATCCACATTTTCTTGAATATTATTGTGCAGAATTGCAATGTATCACAGCACATGGAGATTTAGCTATGACATATTACCCTGTGTAAATCGGTCTGATCAATGTGGTGGTGAACTGTCCCGGTACATAGAGTTACCAGGTAGCCTATTGGTAGGGCTGATGATGCTGTAATGCGAGTCTTTCAAAGACAAAACAGTTAAAGAAGAACAAAGAAATGATAATTTATGGATCCTTGGAAGAGTGTAATGGGAGAGTGGCTTTACAAAAGCTATTGGTAGGGCTGGATTGCGGGAAGGGCCTTAGAACCACGAAGAAATGCGGCATTTCGCACACTCCGGTGCTTCAACAAGCCGCACAGCCAACGTTGCAGTGGTTCCTAGGGTGGGGGCCTTACAACATTGGGGCACATTTACTAAGTGTCCGAATAATTATTCCCATTTTGTGGCGAATTGCCCTGGAATTTTGGCGCACGCGATCAGATTTTGGCGCATCTGCACCGGCTTGCACGCGACGTCTGGAGGCTGTCGGACAACCCGACGGATTTGGACAAACCGCGGAATTTAAAAACGGAATTGTGTCGCAAGATTAAGCACTCACATGCACCAGGAAGAAGAAGGTGAACTCTGGCGGACCTCAGCATAGAAGCGACGGATGCAGGAACTCGGGCGCACGATCTTGGTGAATCGCGGCAGACCCGAATCCTCCTCGGACAACGCACGCGGGATTGGGACAGGACTGGGTAAGTAAATCTGCCCCATTATCTCCTTTTCCACCAATCTTTACATATAGTTCTCCTTTATGTCTAATTTGAGTCCAATTGTTCATATGATAACACAGAGCACCCGGCACAGAAACTTAATTTTTTAAGTGACGGTGTGATTGGATTGACAATGTTTTTTCCTATTAACGAAGACCTTATGGTCAGTGAATCTTGGACTTGTCTAGAATTTTTCTAAAACTCAGGTTTTCCAAAACCTTTCATTTTCTGTTTCCTTCTGTTCATGTTTCTCCAGGTTATTATACGACACGGATGCTGGTCACATGAGCTTTGTGGAAGAAGTTTTTGAAAACCAGGCCAGACTTCCTGGTGGGCAGTGGATTCATATGACTGAAGCCTACACAGATGTGGTACGGAAGAGGCTTACACTGTGTAGGCTCACTTGGGTTACAAGGTTGTTATTTTTGTGTAGGGACAGTGTGTGAGGATGGGAGAGGTATAATGGCTTAAGCAGTGTTGTTTGAGGCATCTAGAGCCCTGGAACATTTAGATGTATGCCAGTTGAACCGTCTGATTTCAGCAAGATTGATTGAACATCTAATGTGTAGGGGTGTCCTGAATGGTTTTCTAACCTCTCCCTATTTATAAAACTTTAATGGTTGGCTGACTGTGATTATAAGTATCGGGGCTTTGGAGAGAAAGTACTTGGCCGATTGATATTTTGCCAAAAACCTTTCTTACATCTATGGCCAGTCATTATCTGACATTGACTGGAAGGACAACCCTTCACAAATTTTTGACAGTAATAAAAGGAAAGGAATACGTAGAGTCTTTGGCAACAAAATTATCAGCCGCGTTGACATCTGCCATCAGAGACAAGTCTTGTAACAAAATACACATTAGATGGCCAACCAATCCGGCTAAAGTCTGCAAGGCTGGTCAAAGTATAACTCATATATAAAGCCAAGTTTTGAAAATGGTCAGTATATATTGTTAGCTATTAAGTTGTATATGTACAGAGGTGATTACATAAGCAATAAATGGGGGGGTACTTTGTGGATTTTCCCACCGGCCAGGATTGCGGGTGATTCTCAGGTCCACTATGTCTAGTCGTACTAAATGGACCTTCAGTTTGTGTCAATGTCTATAATGTACATGAGGTCACATTACTGAGAGGAGCAATGGTTTTTCAGACTCAGTAGATCTTCTCTCCTTATTGTGATGATTATTGTGTCTCAATTTTCAGAATGGAGAAAAAGTTCTCCCCAAAGATGAGACTGACTGTCCTCCAGGGTGGAACTGGGAAGATGAAGAATGGACAACAGATATTAACCGAGCTGTGGATGAGCAGGGTAAGACAAGTCAATCATCCACAAATGATGATCTTCATGGACTTCCGGGAGATAATAGCACTGATTTCTTAGTTTAGTGATGTTAGACCTTTTAGAGGTCGAGTGCCCACACTAATTTATCACAAAGTGCAGACACTTTATTTATTTATTTAGCAACTTATTGCCACAGTTTCCAATCACATTGGCATCTTGAGGACACCAATACTGTTGAGAGAAGGAGGGGGATTTTGATTATCATTGTAGTTTCCCTCCAGGGTTCCCTTTAACAGAATGAATAATGGTCCAGGAGGTCAAATGGTAATCCAGCCCTGTTCACACTGCTCTGCTCCTCCTGCAGTCCCACAATGGGTTTCTTTAAAATAGCACTGAATGCAGAACATCTGGGCTACCAAAGGAATAGGCCTCAACCTGGCAAACTCTGTGGCAGCATGGGTGCACATAAGGATGGCTTTGAGTGCTACCATCGGCACTCGTGCCATAGGTTTGCCACCACTGCCTTAGTTGGTCACCTTGGGGCTGTAAATGTCATGGTCAGCCATATAGTAGATGTTTTAGATTTAAGAGATGATCTCTTTCCCTTCTGATTTATATCTGATTTTGTATAGTATGTATTGTGTATTGTGCCATATCTTACCTGCAGGCTGGGAGTACGGCATCACCATTCCACCAGACCGCAGACCCAAATCCTGGGTTCCTACAGAAAAGATGTATCACACAAACCGAAGGAAGCGATGGGTGAGACTGCGCAGGAGGGACCCCAAGCAAATTGAGATTTTAAAGAAGGTATCAGTTTTTATTAGTTTTTTCAATTGCATCCAGTTTGTAAAAGCAGAGGATACATGAAGGGGAAGCGAGGGGCCACCGATGGTTTATACAAGGGGGCATATTGTCAGCGAGTGCATTGTATTGAGATCTCAGATCAGAAAAGGGTCTCGTGTTCTTGTTTTCTATAGATTTTCGATAAAAATAGGTTAAAGTTAATGAAATAGGTAGAAATTACCCCTTCTTACATCTGAATATATGCTACAACTATTTCTGGTCCAGCTCAGCTGTTATCAGGTTCCCTGCTAGACTTACATTCAGACAGGAAATATTTGACAACTGTCCAGCCAATCACTGACTGCATGGATGACACACCTCTCCTGCCTGCAATCGGCTGAGTGGTCATTTCCTGTTTGTTTAAACTGGACAGGAAGTAGAATTTATCCAGGGATCTGGTAGCAATGGGACTGGAGGAGAATAAGCTGATTATAATTTCTTAGCATTTTTATACAATATTTGAATATTTAAAAACATTTTTAACAAATGATGAACTAGCTTGAAACCCCCTTGAGATCTTTCCTTTACACCTTAATCCTTGTGTGATAAAACTTTTCCCACATTTGGATAAAATGTGCAACAAAAACTCAATAACACAAAGCAGGGTTCTTATTGATGGCCTTAAAGTATCTACAAAAGTTGAAGAAATTTTTATGACACAAAAAATTTCGGAGGAGATCTAACCCCTTGGATCCCTGTGAACAAGAGACCCTACATGACATGAACGGCGCCTTGGGTAAATATAGTTGCCAATTTTTGCCACCCTGTTTACATCTATATACAGAGGATATTTTATACATAGATCACAATATACCAACATAGTCAGACGTTTAGCAGTCCACAGATCTCCTCCACTAGGTGTCTCCGTCGGACCGCATTGGGCAGCTGTAAGACGTGGTGTTCTCCGTTCATAAAACGTCCTATTGAAAGCTGAGAGTAAACAAGCGGCCGGCGGCCAGCGTCCAGCGTCTGCCAGATGCACTTTTTATAACCTGTAGCAGTGAAACAGCATAGCATGTTATAAAAGAGGGCAGCACAGAGATCCTTAGAAAGGCTACCACAGAGGCTCCCCGGCTTGTCAGCGCCTGCTCCTGCCTATTGTGCTTCACCACAGTATGTGCCAGAGACACTGAAGCCAGGAGGTCTGCACGCACCAAACTCAACTTATAAAATATTTTGATGTCTGATGTTTGGTGTTTTAGATAGTTTGGTGTTCACCTTATCATCTACAACTACGTGCTAATATCTCTGGCTATTTATACCTTCCCACCTTCCAAATTACTTTGTGCAGATTTGCCCATAAGAACAAGTTTGATGGCTGAAGTTTTGTTTCCTGAAACCACCACAATCTCTAGTATGAAGACAAGAGGAACCTAAGGAGAACATACAAACTCCATGTAGATATTTCTCTTGGATTTGAACCCCTGACCCTAAAGCTTTGTGCCAACAGTGTTCACCAGAGTCATCTCTGAGGAGTTTTAGACAATACTATTTAAAAAAAAATTAAAGAGTTCACCATCAGACAATGTTCCTCTTTCATAAGTTTGACCCAAATCAAATGTAGATGGTCCATACAAAGTCCAAGGTGAACATAAGCTTCAAAATCTCATCAAATAATACAACTGTTGCCAGTTTTCCAAACCATCTCTCACTTTTCACCTCCTTGTGCATAGCAGACGTGTAGTTACTCAGCATGATATCAGTTAGATGGCCATGAGCCATGTGCTATCCTTTTCCTAGATGTCTCCATTATGCTATGTGTAGCAGAGAAACAGTGACCCACAACTCAAACATAAAAAATTAGGGTAGGTGGACTCCTATTCCATTCTGTGGAATGTTTTTGCCCATATACGTTAGATGATAGTCTGCCTAACCCACCGGGTTCTTCCGGATCAGGCAGTTACCTAATGTCAATGGTGGTGTCCTGACAAAGAAAGATGGTGTCAACGCCCCCAAGCCTTAGTCCTCATGATGAGAGGTAGGACTCTCTAACAATGCTGATCATTGCATGGACGGGTTGGTGAGGATACCTTTTTGTTAAACACGACTCTACAGGATCATGGATGGAGTGTTTATTCTTTGATGAGGAGAGCGATGACGTTCACCAGGAAAGTGAAGGACTATTATAGCTACTACGGTTCTTGAAAACTGTAAGAAAACTTTAGATAGTGGGGTCTACCAAAAGCCACATATGAGAATGTTTTCCTACTTATTGTCATAAACAATCAATCACCGTCAAAGCCTAAACCCTGGACCACTGCTTTAAATGAACCATGAGTTTGGAACCTAACCTGACTGCAGTAGAGCAGATATTTCATTGCCACCAGCAGTGGGTGACGTCCCTTCCATATCTGACATGTTGCTGTTGTGTTAGTCTTGGTTAGGAGACTAATCCCTGTAATCATGTTACTCTTACTCATAGCACAAGCCTGACGAGTCTGAGAGTGAAGGCTGGGAGTACGCTTCTCTTTTTGGATGGCGCTTTCATCTGAAGTATCGGAAGACGGACAGTTTCCGCAGGCGGAGATGGAGGCGACGGATGGAGCCCCTGGAGATGACGGGAGCTGCGGCTGTTTTTGCCTTAGAGGGATCTCTGGTAAGTGGGATGTAATTGCTTTCTTTACCTTTATAGACAAGTCAACTGAGAGATTGTGGATCTGGAATATCTACAAATAAAAAACTTTCTTTTGCCAAAGTTGCCATAAATATTTTACATGAAAACAGCATTACATTGGTGATGTCCTACTTTCTCCTTCCACGTTGATCAACTGGTTGATGGAACCACGCCGAACATCCTTCAATGTTTACCAGGCATGGCTCCATGCCTTCACTAGTGGCTGCGCCTGGTATTGCAACGGAGATCTGGATGTTTTGAACTGTAGTGGTAGGAAATATAGCAACACAACCCATTCTAGTGACATGTTGGTGAGTCTACCAGGGTTCCCTCCACCCCAACAATCTGTTATTAATGTCATTTGTAAGAAGAAGTGGTCACATAGAGTCCTACAAGGGACTTCCTCTCACATAATTGTTCTAGATCCATAGCAATCACATAAAATTAAACATAATGGCATAAGAAATTATTTATATAGATTGATGAACCACCCTTGTGGATTATTTGTGTGAGTTATGTATAGGGGACACATTGTTGAACAGGCACAGGAGGATGAAAAATGAGCGGTCTCGAAAACGGATTCGCTTCTTTGATTTATTAATACATTTTATGGACAAGACTAGACCAGACGAAACCTCCTGTGCATGATCGATGCTCACTCCTTCCAGTGGCTCTGGGCTTTGAGAGCAAAAATAGAGCCAGATCATGTTCTCTGCATGAGGCCATGTACATTCCGGCGGCTTCATGGATTTGCCAAGAGGACATGACCTGGGGCCACAATGTACTACAGTGTATAACAGGTCCTTCATCAGAGACCCCTCATAGAAACCACAAATCCCAGCTCATTCCATCGCCTGCTGCCTGAGCCAAATAACGGGATCCTTTTACCAAGCGGCATCAAGAGTCCAGGGAAAATAAGGAATAAAAATGTCCTTGGGTCGATCTTCTTAACCCATCTCCATAAGTCTTGCCAGATTTGGTGATTGCTTAATATCCGTTTCTGTCAGTGTTAGTGGAAAAGGTTATCTCTCGTAACGCAGTGGGATGGCTGGGATTTGCCAGTGGTCTGGCTGGAATATAGAAAAAACATTTCTATTTCTTCGTTTGCTACTTAGCCTGGCTCTGATCATTCACTCCCCCTACGAGGCTTCGAGGAGCTGCTCAGGAGGTTTGGTGTGAGGAGCAATCTCACCTCTTTCTTGTGGTTGATCTGATAATTGGCTCAGATTTTACAGTCATACATACCTACAACTCTTACTGTTAGGCTCAGATAAACAGAAATAGATTTCCCAGCTTGCAGGAGGAACTTGGGTAAAATAAATGGACAGAATGCAGTATTGGAAGGAGGCAAAACAATGTAGATACCTCTGCAACCTACAGTGATGATGATCAGTCTAAGGCTCTAGTGGAACCATCTTGGAAGCTTTTTATTGTTCACATGTGACCCGTTACAACCCATGCTAACTTTGACCTGGCGGAGTTCCAGTGGATCGGTTTAGCTTAAACACATTTCAAAAAGTTGCCACAAGAGTAAAAAGACTCATTTGTAGGGTTCCTTATTTTCCTCTGGGATGCAACACATCTTTCTACGATGAGCACTCACAGATGGCTCTTGGTGCAGGCAATGGTTGTTCACCATCACAGCCAAACTGTTTTGGTTTACCAATAAACAAGTTGCTAGAACTTTCTTTTTATGAGTTAATGTTCTGCAAAACATGGATATAACATAGATTTACACAACTTCAGCAGTGGTCAATCCTATTCAGATGCCTCTATCTTTAGTTTTCAGTTCTGCAAAATTTTGTGTAATAGAGAATAGAGACTTTTGTGTAATAGAGCTCGTAAGACACTCAAAAACTTTGATGGCTTCCAAATGATACCTCCTCGAAAAAAAGGTCAGGGGTTCCATTTATGTGAAAACCAGTTGGGTGCTTTGGGACTTAAAGAGGACCTTTGACCACTTTTACTAACTCTGACTTTTTACATCATTTCTAAGCCATCATTCTGCCTCTACGAGCAATCAATGCCATTAATTGAAGCACCTAATATGTAAATCAGGCCCTCTGCAGTCATGTGGGCGTTGCCCTGGACTGCCCATCTGACAGTAGATAGTCCATAGTCTTATTAGCATATCAGGTTTCTAAAATAACAGCATTGATTGATGGGGAATGGTGGGAACTAGAGAAAATAATTAATCTGTGTTGGAATGTGTGTTCATCTGGTTGAGTGTGAGTTACATAGTTACATGCTCCCTCTGTACCGCTGAACCAGTGCACCAATCCTCTGGACATCGGAGGTCCTCAACATATTTTTTCTTTTTACTTCACCTACGTCCATATGTAAATTTATACATAAGCAACTGCTACATAAAAGACACCATATTCAGTAATGATAAGACATCGACTGGTCTTTCAATGTGTCTTCCGAGCTACTCAAGGAGGAGCATCAAATCCCAAAGCAAAGCCTCTGTATACTATTCTTGGGGGCGTCTATCCACTCACCAGAACATATTGTTTACATTTTCCCAGCTCTATGACAGCAAAGGGTTAACATTCCCAGTCCTGACATTGGAATCCACAGTGTTTGAACTTCCCGGTAATTGTCCCTATGTTTATTTTAAAGCAGTTTCCACCAAACCTTCCATAAGCAATTTTTGGAAAATCTCAGACATCCTGCGCTGTTCCACTCCTTGCTATTTATAAAGGTGGCTTGCTTGCAGGGGAACAGTGGAGTATTATTGTAGCTTACAGTAAGACACAAAGACTGATCTTACACCAATAATATACTAACCCCCGTAAAGTAAGCTTCCATCCCCGGAGCCAATCATCATCATTAACTTCTGACCCAGGACCGGAGTCTCGAAGGGGTTCTCTGAAATCTCGTGTCTCTCTGCTCTGGGCATGTAAGAGTCATCTGGTTATGGATGTGTCACATTTCCTAATTTGCTTACATTGGACAGGTCCTCACACCCATGATCCTCTCTTCTTGGACTTATTCTTCATTTATTGAGGAGTGAACTTTTAACACGGGCCGCCATGCAGCTGAATACATCACAGCCGGTGTGTGCCGTATATCACAGGCATTATAGCATGAAATGACCCAGAAATTCTTCCTTTCTGCAATCTCCATGACTTATTGCCCAGGCCACACACGGGGCACGGTGGGCCAAGGAGGGATAATGCAGGGTATTGTGAGCAGTATGTAAGCAGTTTTGGCTAGTGGCTTTTTGGCATCGTACCTGCAGTATTACTTCTCTCTATGGACCGGTCACATGGTTGCGGATAAATTAGTTCTTTATGCGATAACTTATTTTGTTATAAAGGTTTTGCAGTCAAGGGTAGAAGAACAGTTGTTGCACTGTGAGGGAGGTTTACAGTGGCATCCAATGCCCATAGACTCCTAAAGGGGTTCTCGAAGAATGACAAATAGCTACTATCAGCTTTTTATAGCACCTTGTAGGGATCCAAAAGGCACATGGTGGACACTACTGCAGCTCATAATCCATAGATGAACTGTAATAATACAGCATGACCACAAGGCACTCTACGAAGCCTTCTACTAATATCTGCCGATTGGTGTGGAGCCCAATTGTTGGATTCTCACTGATGTTGAATCAATGACCAAACCATTTATAGTCAGCCCGAAGAACCTCTTTAAAGGGACATAAGTTGATGTAAACCAGACAAATGGAGCCCAAAGGAATGTTCAACTAACTTTTGTTGAGTAAATCAAAGCCTACAAACCAGCTGTGCATACATGCAAATCCTGGAGGTCTAGGGTTACAACATTTGTGACCATGATCCACCAAAGGACAACTCCCAGAATGTTTTAACTATTGCGCATTGAGTTTCTCTCAAACTTAGTGTTTCAACCCAACTTTTTTAGAGGTTGATAAGTTGCTAGTTTGTATGACGTTCTGAAACCCAAAAACTAAACATATAGGATGTTTACCATTACGGTTTTTGATTTGAGGATCATGTTGACCACTTGATAGACCTTGCTAATAACAAACCTTGTCATGGGTCCATTTTATTGGTATAATTGCCAATAAAACTAGACAAGTGACAGTGGCTGTAGAGAAGAAACTAGAGGGTGACTATGTATTCTGGACGGGTTATGGCCTTTAACAACCGTCCAATATTTCCTAAAATGATTTCCATTGGCTGTAGTGAAGTCCATCGCCTGTGGTCTGAGTTCAGGTTGTGTTCAGGATTCCACCCATGAGTAGCCCATTTAAACACACCAACTTAAAAAATAAAAAAGTTAATCAAGGAATCATAGGAAAAATCGAACATCTTCATTGGGTTTGATTATTTCGGATCGCAGTCATTTTTGACTGTCAATTTAGGGACTATGTCTCCTATGTCAATTTTAGGGACCTTGTGTTTTATATTCAAAGCCTTTCCATATAAAACTGCTTAGATGGATAGAAGAGCAGAACTTGCAGATTGTGGCCTTCCACTGAAATCAGCTACTCGATACCCAACCGGCCATATCTACCAACCGCTTGGTGGGTGTGCTCCTTCTCCGTGCTTGCACAGTGCTTTGGTCTATGACCGCATCTACTGAGCTGTCACTCCGCTGACACAGCACAAGTTTCCTTTAGTCTCGGTGTGATAGTATTTGGAGCAGTTCCCCGCAGTTTTACACAAAGCAGGCAGCGCTGGCGCGGACCACCTACGTCTCGTGGCAGGGATCTCTGGAGTCTGTGGAGAACCAGCTGTGTCATGTGTCACCTCCCGTATAATATGTGTAGGTGTCACGTTGACGCCTCACAGAAGGCTCCTCAATGACTTTTCCTGCTATCAGGGCTTCAGATTAAATAAACCAGTCACCGGTAAAAAGCTTCCGACACGCCGCAGGGAAAATGTAATTTACATCTTATTATCTCTGATTATTTACACAGTAGAAAACCGCATCCAATGTTCAAACAGCCATTGACTTCTCAGAGGACACTTTGTATATAAGACCGAGGTGGTGCAGCAGATGTCGTCCGTAGACCAATGTGTAACACATGTGATCGAGGGAAAATCGTAAAAACGCGCCTCATGGTGATAGCATGTAATCTATGAGAGGGGTCATAGTTCACAGCCAGGCTGTACCTGCAGATAGAATGGTCATGGGATCAGGACACTTTACTGTAGGGTCATAGTATTAGGTCATGTACTGTATGGTCAAAAGATCAGCCCATGCACTGTGCTATTATAGGATCACGTCACTGTACCGTATGGGTATCACTGTATGGTCATAACATCATGGATAACATGATGGATATTTTTGTATGGCCATAGGATCAGGACACTATACTATATGGGTTTTTCTGTATGGCTTAAGGATCAGGTCACTGTACTATATGGGCATTATCAGGATCAGGTCATTTACGGTGTTGGTATTACTGCATGGTCACAGGATCTGGTCACTGTGCTGTATTGTCATAGTTACCCCACCGGGGCTCTTATGCTGCATGGGGGGAGTTGGATTCCCTGGGACCTCAGTGGTTGGTTGTGATGCTGCCGTGTACCAAAATATTTTATGGTGGCTTGGTCCACAGTGCCAGCAGGGAGATACAAGAAGATGTGGAGGCCTGTGATGTTAGCGGCAGCCAGGGATCATACTGAAGACAGAAAAAATGTACATCTAAAGGGGCTTTTACTGATTAGTCTGCCACAACTTTGCAGCATGAACAAAGAGCACCAAAAGAAAATTCTGCCCACTTCCTGATCAGTGCAGGAGGTCCCAGATGAATGAAGAACGAGCCCCAGTTTTGATGAATCTGCCGCCCCCTGTACTCTACACAGGGCAGCTGCACATAGTATAGACTTCACTAGTTGTGATAAATGTGGCCGACAGTTTTTTTTTTTTATTGTAGACACAGTCCACGCAGAAGCAAGTAACAAGATCAAAACAGTCCTTCATTCAGACACACACAAGACAGTGGATTGGTTGGCAGTGCAGATGTTTCCGTTGAGAATTTAGGAGTTACCTCAACCATGAACCACTCAAAATAGGAGCCATGTTGGCTCTGCTACTTCTGCAGCAAGTTAGACTAAGAATAAAGAACTAGGACTCAAGACTAAGACAGAAGCTCCAACACCTTGGAATGGACCCCTATATATAGATTATTGCATAGCTCATTCCAAAGAATGATGAGCTACCAACCAATCACAGCTTAGAATTCTGCAGGAAAGATAATAAATGTTACAACATAACATACATACATATCACATTCTAACCCTTCAGTAGCAGGCATGAGATGCTGCAGGTGTCAACACTCCATTTGAGCAGTAGACGGCAGCAAAGGAAAGCTATAGCAGGTATTACTTGTAAAACCAAGGTAGCTCCAGGTGTAAAGAGGAAAGAACTTTGAAGGTAACATGGGAGAGCTGGCCAAACCCTCTCCAGCCAACCAGGAAACTTACTGGGGAGATATTCAGATGTTCACTGTCCTGTATGGTCATAGGATCAGGTCACTTTATGGATAACCTTGTGCTGTGGGGCCATGATGGGATATTTCTAGTATCCCAATGAGATCTTATAATGTGATGTCTCTCTTCTTGTAGGGTGGAGTAACAGATGATAAAAGTGATGATGGAAGAAACACAAGCGCTCTCAGCTTAGGAGTCAACCGGCCGACCATCTCCTGCATCTTTGACTGTCAGTATACGTTTTGTGTATATTTTTGATTTGCCTTAATATATTTGCCAGGAGATTGCAGTTAGTATCATATATTGGGGGGTATTTACCATAGGGAGCCTGGCGTAGAAATAAACTCACCCCTACTTCACTCCTCTTCATGCCCCATTGGCGTGAAGGTGGCGGACTGGGGTAGATAATCGCACTTGCTAGCATTTGCTATTATTACAGGGCTTCTACGTAACTGACGTGACGCAGAGGGCCTAATAACTATCCCCCAATATGTCTATGTAACGTATTGCTGGCAGTTCACCTGTCTCATCTTCTAATCTGTAGGGATCTGACATTTATTTGTTACATAATTTATTGTTTGTTCTCCTCTTATAGATGGAAACCGGTACCATTTACGTTGCTATCTCTACCAGGCCCGGAACCTGATCCCAATGGACAAAGACAGTTTTTCGGGTAGGCAAGGACACTAGTGACATTTAAACAAATGTATGCAAGTCATATGTACATAAATTACATGAGTTTTTAATTGTACTCCAGAGCTGTAAAAAACATAACAATACATAACACAAACCAAACATAATATACAATATATACAATAACTTACCTGCTGGTCCAGCCCCATTCACAATTAGCACCCGTGTCCAGACCAGTGTCCATTCCAGGTTCCAATATCAGTTTAACAATTCTCCCATCATCACCCCCCGCCCAACCTAACACTACACTATATACAATATATACAGCATTTGCAACATGATGAAAACGTAATGCAATTATATCAATCCAAACCACATAAAGCCCAGGTTCGGCGCCTGAAAGCCCTACATCACTACATGCTCATAAAACAAAACAAAAACCTACAGTGCAGCATCAGCCCAACACCAGGAGCGGAGATGACAGACTAAGGGACACTAATGGAGAACCCCCTCCAAAGGAGAGAGGCCCTCCCCGTGCCCAGCCTCTCATACTCCAGAGAGTGCACCTTCACCAGGTCACCCACAATGTTCCTAACCACCTCATCCACCGGGAGGATTTTATGCTGCGTCGACACTAAGCACCATGCGTTCCACGTGTGGTACCTGACCACTAGACTGACTAGGAATAACGTGCAGCGGTCCCGGCCACCCAGGCCTCTGAATGCTCCATAGGCCCACTCCGCATAGGAGAGACCGGCCAACCCGGGCCAATGGATGGAAGCGCCCACCCGGTTGTACACCTCTGTGTTAAAGGGGCACTGAAGCAGGAAGTGGTTCATGCTCTCCAGCAGACCACCGCACTCCTCCCGGGGACAACCCCTTTCCTCAGAGCTCCTACACTTCAGATTGTCCCTCACACACAGCTTTCCATGGAAGCAGCGCCAAGCCAAGTCCCAAAACTTCAAGGGGATCCTAATGGAATTCGAAAGTCTTAAACCCACCCCCAGATCACGACTGGGGCAATCCATTGGGTCCAGAGACTTTATACCCGAGTCCAGAGAGGCTCTGGCAAGATGCACATTTTCCTTTATATATCAGCAGGTACGTTTTGAGCAGGTTCATCCGCTCCTTTTCTTAGCCAGAGACTCTCACACTTATCCCAGTTGATCTTGGATCCAGAAGCCTCTTTCTAGCGGTCAATCTCTGACATCACCCATTGCGCCTCCCCTCCCGAGGACACAAAAACGGGGATATCATCGGCATACGCTACCACCCTTGAAGTGCCTACCGATGCCTCCTGGTTTCATATGTCAAAGCATAGCTGACATCTTGCAACTTCTGTGAGGGGTGGGTGAGCACTAATTCCTATAATCCCTCTCGTACTGACAGCTCTTAAGCAAGAATTTCACTCTGGAGATGTCCTAACGACTAATGCCTGTCAAAGTGAGATGCTGGAGTTTCCTCCTCAGGTCCTGATACAAGCGATATCTGTCCAGGCTTCTGGGGCTCTCCCACCACTCTGACCTACTGCTGCAAATGCTGAGCAATGTTACCTGGCTCCGAAGAGGTGCTTCTTCTAGGAGAGATGAATTGAGTTTCCAATGGCCTCTTCTCATCAGGGGGGTTTATATCAATCTTAGAAAACAAAATTAAACAGTGATAAGAGAGCTCCACCTCAACAACAGACAGCGCTGAAGAAATGGCTTCCTCCTGTAAATACAACCTGTCTATTCTAGACCTACAGCTACCCGTATTCTAGGTGAACCCCATGTAGCCTGAGATGTGCCTAATGTGGACATTTACTAGGCGAGCCTCACTAGCTATACTACTAAAGCCTCATTCACACAACCGTCTGCGGGACTTTTCCGCGGCTGCAAATTTGCATGCCCTATCTTTCCCCGTGTGTGCGAACATGCCATGCACTGATGTTTTCTATGGGGAGGGATGAGCACTCCTCTCCAGCGTGGTACCGTATGCCCATCGGGCAGTGTGTGTGAATATCATAAGTGAGCTTGTTTCTGCAACCTCCTCTATCGTAGGGCCTCGTGACTGCATTGAAGTCCCCTCCAAAAGCCACTTGCCGACTTGTAAAGAGGTAGGTCATGATCTTCATAAAGAGCCACTTCCTGTCCCACTTGGAGGATGGGGGACAATAGATGTTAAAAAGGCGGAGCGCTTGTTCCTTTAGGAGGACATCAAGGATCTGACACCTCTCCATTTCTAACTCCGTAACTTGTCTGCTTTTTACCGATATGATAAAAAGGACCAACACTCCGCTATATGGTTCGGTCCCCACTCCTTTTTAGCTTTAAACACGGTTGAAAAAACCTGGCAGCCTGGTCTCCTGCAAAAATAAAATGTCATCTTCAACACAGCCGAGAAAATCAAAGACTACAAATCTAGCCACGTCATACTTCATGCTGGTGACATTGATGGGTGCCATTGTCAACAGAGTGAGTGCTGCCATAATGAGTTAGACAGCTTTTATGTTACCACTTGTCATCTGAAAAGGACCCCTTTCCCCTATTTCCTTCAGAGGAAGGACAACTTCTCTTTAAGAAAATTGAGGTGTCCATATCATTAGTGGACTTCTTGGTCCCTAAAGTCCCACCTGGATCACCCCCTCTTTCATCTTTGTCACGTGACTCTGAGTCAGTCTCCCTCTGCAAGCCCCAACGAGTATACCAGCCTCATGCACTCCTTCTGAGGAGGAGATCTCATCAAGGAACCGTTTGGAAAGTTTAACCAGAGGGAGGAAGTTTTTTCTTTCTTAAATACCTTAGATCGCCCAAACTCTTTTTAGTGCCCTTCTCGCGCTTTTTTTCAGCCATATCATATTTTCGAAATCCAAAATTTCATAATGGGAGGACATGGCTCCTTTTTCTTGCTCGGTCCTCCAGACCTACTCATGCAACTCATCACCCCACAGGGCCTTGATGGTAAGATCAGACTCTACGGAAGGACAAAGGGTCAACCCCCCCCCCCCCCCTTAGTAACCCAAGTTCTCTGCCTTTTTGGCTTGTTTAGCTACCTTAACTTAGAAGATAACTTTTTCTTACTTTTTATACCTCTTTGTCCCTCACTGACTCGGGGCAGCCAGCTCCGCAGCGTTTATCAACATATGTAAAGTCACCAGCAACAGCGAATGCGCAGTTGCAGGGACAGTAACGCCCCACGCCGGCCCATTCCCGGTCAGCCGCGCCCTTCGCTCGTCCGGCCACGCCCCCCCTTCACACCCCTTCACACCCCACTGGCGTGAAGGTGGCGGAGAGGGCAAAATAATCGCAAGTGCTAGCAATTGCGATAAATATGCCCCTATGTCCTCTTTGTCCACTATGCTACACACTCAAAAAAAGGCTTCTGCACCACGCGTTGGGGGAACCCTTTTATCAACTTGAGTTCTCCCTTTAGTCAGCTAATCGGAACGCCCTACTACTACTATGTGATATGAATAAATTAGTATATAATAAACTTATAATTATAAAACAATGTAATACCATCAATGTATACATATCTTTCTTTATCAACACTGGGGTTTCACCCTCTGAATCCAGTTCTGAGAATTCACCCTTTGGGGTCAATGTCACTTGATGTTGTCCACTCTTTGTGTTTGATCATTCCTCTCCGATGGGTTCCCGGCTCTCAGCGTTCATGGAGGGGGAAACTCATTTTGATGTCTCTTCTGAACTGAAGATGAAAGTTGGGGAAACTTTTCAGTTTGGGCATATGGTCATTTCCAGACCCCTCAGTGTTTCCATCTCTGTCTCCCCCCTTCCTCCTTCTCCACACACATGCCCCAGGCCGCTCACAGGGCTCCCTTCATATCATGTTTATTGTAAATGAAAGAATTGATTGAAACCGCTGGAAAGGAAAACACCTGACTCTGGAGCAGCCGTAAAAAAAAAGGGCTTTTATTATTTATTTTCGGTACCAAACACTAAATTAAGGCAATTCATGTCCCCTGGAAAATTCATCCTGAGTGTTAAAAGCCAGGTATGTTTTCTCGGACCCAGACCAAAATTTCCAGAATTTATAGTGGAATTAAAAAGTCTGCATCCTACCACTACACTCCTCCGTGACATAAAAATGTCTTGTAGGTGATATATATAGTGTGGGTGAGACGCAGGGGGCTGGGAGAGTTGTTGGGGCGCACGTTTTCACGCGGTCCGGAGCTTATCGCAGCTCGTTCTTGTATAAGATGTCTAATAGACTTAAGGGTTGTGGTTGCGGCTGCAGACTCCACAAATCACAAGCTCCCGAGAAGAAATCCCTGGTTTTATTAGTGGAAATTAATAGCCTGGGCATGAGGCGCCGTCTCAGGAGACCCCGAGAGTTAGTGCTCTGTCTGTGCAGAGCATACAGTAAACACATGACATTACCGGGCGCGGGCAACGCTGCAAGGCACCTGCTGGAGTATTAGCGGCTCGCCTGTCAACAGCCACTTACATGATGTGTGATCGGCCGTACATTAAATCTGGCCCCAGCTCTGGAGCAGAACATGGCGGAGGGGTCAGACCTAGAACACTGAGTGATAGGAGAGGGACACGCTGATACTTGGGGGGACATGACAGGGAAACGCTGATGCTTTGGAGGACAAGGCACGCTGACACTTGGGGGGACAGGACAGGGACACGCTGACACTTGGGGGACAGGACAGGGACACGCTGACACTTGGGGGACAGGACAGGGACAAGCTGACACTTGGGGGACAGGACAGGGACACGCTGACACTTGGGGGACAGGACAGGGACACGCTGACACTTGGGGGACAGGACAGGGACACGCTGACACTTGGGGGAAAAGGAAAGGGAAACGCTGACACTTGGGGGACAGGACAGGGACAAGCTGACACTTGGGGGACAGGACAGGGACACGCTGACACTTGGGGGATGGGACAGGGACACGCTGACACTTTGGGAGACGGGACAGGGACACACTGACACTTGGGGGACAGGACAGGGACACGCCGACACTTGGGGGACAGGACAGGGCACGCTGACACTTGGGGGGCAGGACAGGGACACGCTGACACTTGGGGGAAAAGGAAAGGGAAACGCTGACACTTGGGGGACAGGACAGGGCACGCTGACACTAGGGGTGCAAGACAGGGACACGCTGACACTTGGGGGACAGGACAGGGACACGCTGACACTTGGGGGACAGGACAGGGACACGCTGACACTTGGGGGACAGGACAGGGACACGCTGACACTTGGGGGACAGGACAGGGACACGCTGACACTTGGGGGACAGGACAGGGACACGCTGACACTTGGGGGAAAAGGAAAGGGAAACGCTGACACTTGGGGGACAGGACAGGGACAAGCTGACACTTGGGGGACAGGACAGGGACACGCTGACACTTGGGGGACAGGACAGGGACACACTGACACTTGGGGGACAGGACAGGGAAACGCCGACACTTGTGGGGACAGGGACACGCCGACACTTGTGGGGACAGGGACACGCTGACACTTGGGGGGACAGGACAGGGACACGCTGACACTTGGGGGACAGGACAGGGACACACTGACACTTGGGGGACAGGGCAGGGACACGCTGACACTTGGGGGACAGGACAGGGACACGCTGACACTTGGGGGACAGGACAGGGACACGCCGACACTTGTGGGGAAAGGGACACGCTGACACTTGGGGGGACAGGACAGGGACACGCTGACACTTGGGGGACAGGACAGGGACACGCTGACACTTGGGGGACAGGACAGGGACACGCTAACACTTGGGGGACAGGACAGGGACACGCTGACACTTGGGGACAGGACAGGGACACGCTGACACTTGGGGACAGGACAGGGACACAGGACAGGGACAAGCTAACACTTGGGGGACAGGGACACGCTGACACTTGAGGGACAAAAGAAGGACACACTCACAATACCTTACAACAACATCCCATCATGGCTGCACAGTCTATTCGCACTATTACTGTGTGAGGGGATAGTGTCTAATCATCGGCCGTAGCTGTGTGGTTTGTGCGGTCCTCCATGTGGTTAAGCCATTATGTAATCCTGGTATCTGATTTAGAAATCAGCCAGTGAATACAGTTCAGCAGTTTTCTCTTTTTTTAAGATCTCATTACGATGCGGGGTAATTTTCTATATGTGATTTACATGTATGCAAATCAGTGAAAAGCAAATTGGTGGAAAAAAAAATGAGGCAAAAAAATGCAACAAAACAACATCCAGTGTCCATCATGAGAAAGAAAAACAAACATGAAGAATTTCCCCCTCTCATAGTGGACTCTCCCATTTCAGAATAGGAAGTCCCCCAGAATGTTGGGAGATTTCCTCTGGTCTTAAAGGGCCAGTACTTTTATCACTAAAATACAAAATACATATTTTTCAGAGTTCTTTAAGTTTTTATATTGGAAATAATTTAGTCCTATCATTCTCTGATGTTCCTCAAAAACTGCTAGGACCTCCCTAAAATTCTCCTTAGAGCTTGGAGGGTCTCTCCGGCTTCTCTTGGGGAGTTCTCAATTATACAATGCATCCAGCACAATTATTATGGTAAATGCCTCTACTGTAAGACTGATAATTATTTCCTGAGAGCTCGACAATGGTTGTGCTGTTATAATCCTCCGGCCCCGAGCAGTGATCTCATCCCGCGTGATTGGCCGGACTTGAAGTTTGTGGAGTTGGAAGAAGCCAACGACAACATCCATTAAATGCTACAATGTAGAATTGTGATCACTGTGTAAACATGTGGTACATACGTGTGACCCATTCATGAGGAATAATATACTGTCACCAGCCGTCCGGGCGGCAACACTCGCTAAATACAATTTACTCACCGAGGGAAAGGCCTCTCTTTATGGATTGCCAAAAGGTTTTTTTTTTTTTTTTAATTCTACTTGAATTATCACTAAACTCCCCAAGATATGTGACCATAAATCTCAGGCAGTGTCACAGAATTCCATGATTTGGATGATATATATTCCCCAATACTCCACCTTGTTATGTCCAGTTGTGTTAACAAGTCTTGCCCTTCTTAAAGTTTCTTGAGGAGGATAAATTAGTTCTTTCCATACAGTAATTTCGTTGACGAACCATCGATTACAAAGCACCAGGACGTCCTTCATCTAAATATCTGGACCCTTAGGAAAAATTTCTCTGTTCACCCGTTCTACATGACTGTGGTCACTGCTTACTTTTGGAGCTGGGGAAAAAAACGTTGACCAAAATTTACTTTTACTTTATTAAAAAGGAGCTCTATAATTTTTAATTGATTGTCTTTCCTCTTGATGTATGTGGTATATGAGTATTAACGCAAAATGTCAAGACTGCTGGCTTGAGTTACGGAAATATTCGTATCCCCCATGGATGAGGTCCAGGGATTATGTTACGCCATGTCTATAGCTACCACTGATTTCTATGAAAGCCATGGAAACCACATGGAATAGCCCTGATTAGCACCTTCCGTTACTGGTGGGCTGAAGAGAATAGGTAAAGTTGGTCTCCAATTAGTGATGAGAGGACCCATAGTAGTTCGGTTTCGGGTCCAGTTCACCCAAACCTGGACAGTAACCACAGTAACAGCATTGACTGTTTATATGCTGCCTTCAAAGTCATTGGGTGGTGCTGATTCTCCCCAAAATGCAATATTGTTCAATTTAAATGACACCAAGAACTTTGATGGAGGCATTTAAACAGTTAATGCCCAGGATCGGTTTCAGCACCAATTGTGGGCATTACTGGCGATTGTGTTGAGCTGGAGCCAAAGTTCTAATATGGTTCGGAGTCAAGTCTGGGGGACCTTCATTTGGCACAGACCTGAACTTGGCAGTTCGGATCCACTCAACTCTATTTCCAAAACAAATTCCATTTCAAATCATATTTGCAAAATTTTTTGAAAAATATCCTTTTTTGTTTTAAAATGTTTTGTTAAAAATAAAATTATATTAGGATTATTTTTTAAGAATATGAATATGGATGGATCTGCATAGATTATACATGGATGAGGTGATCACATATGGCTCATTTTATTAGGAGTGGTCACTAGGGCCCACCAGGACCTCATAGAACTATAATGTCGACTACCATATATATATTGATGAGCTAATATGTAAATTATGAAGTGTGACCTTCCAGCAATTAACATCACTGTTTTGGCTTATCTTTACAGACCCATATGCCATTGTATCTTTCCTGCATCAAAGTCAGAAGACCGTTGTTGTAAAGAGCACTTTAAATCCAACCTGGGACCAGACCCTCATCTTTCATGAAATTGAAATATTTGGAGATCCTGCTATTGTGGCTGAAGTCCCTCCAAGTATTGTGGTGGAAATTTATGATCATGACACCTACGTGAGTGACCATTATGTTAGCATTTGGTATTCAGTATGGTGGTGTCCCACAAAGCTAAGTTGTCCTGTTTGATTCATAGGTTCACTTTGTAATGGCACAGCCAATGTGTCAAGGATGGGCAAGGACAGGGACACACTTAGCTCGATACATCTTGGGTTGCCTGAGACTGTAGGAGGAGGCCTTGAGTCTGGCAAACTCTGTGTTGAGGAGACAGCCTGGGTGCCTGCAGTAAGGGATCAGAGTGTCACCATTGGTACCCGTGCCATAGGTTCGCCACCACTGCCCCAGGGAATGGCCCAACAACAGTTAGGGTCCACAGCTCTGCCTGCACAATTTGCTCAATAAAAGACATGTATTCATCTAGGAGAGGCAGGTACCAAAGGTTTTGTAGCACTTAGAATAGATAATGTGATCTCCTACTGTCCTTCTTTGTAGGGTGCCGATGAATACATGGGACGTTGTATTTGTAAACCGAGTCTGGATCGTTCGCCAAGGTTGTCCTGGTATCCAATTATGATGGGAGAGAAGAACACCGGAGAGTTACTAGCTGCCTTTGAGCTCATCCAAAGAGAAAAGGTAAATATGTCAAATCCGATCTATTCACCAATCATAAAGTCAGGATCCCATTGTGGTCACGGGACTCTAATGTTTGGAAACTGGAGATCAGAAGTTAACACCATCCATCAAATTACTCAATATTTCTCAGAATACAATTTGATATTATCACGGCAGGGAAGCAGAAGCCTGTTTGAGATCCCACTTGTCCAGATCTGAACATATTGCTTTGCTGTAGGTTCACACTTTTGAAATCCTAAGAGACGGAGAGGTTGCCCAGTGTCTGGACCCTTCTTGCCAGCTGGTTATTAAAGCATATTGACATTGGCTGTTTTTTACTAGTCTACTGGCTGCAAAATACAGCAAGGAAAATGTAGGGTCGGAGAACAGAGACATAGAAAATAGAACATTATTGGAAATTATATGAAAATACATATTTTATATATAAAAACAACATCCTGCAGTCTAGAGCAATACTGAGTATGACTGTTGATGAAAGGCATGGCCTCTTACATCATCATGAAGTCATAAGAACTTGACGTGTGTTTGGTGCAGCAGAGTTGTCAACGAAGTGGAAAGTTTTCCTGCGACATACACTTTTATATGCTCTATCATGAAATTCAATTTTAAGCCTGAGATTTTTGTAAAGTCGATCAAGATCTTCACTATATGTCTTTATAAAATACTTAAGGGAATGGCGAGTGTTAATGGATAAGGTTGAAGTTGGTCTTTTGCGGACGAGAATATGGGTGGTTTTTTCTGAGATGTTTTTGATCTGTGAAGAAGAAAATGTCTAGTTTTCTGTAGATCAGAATGTAGGTCATCCTCTGGCGATAAGAATACGGCTGTTCTGTTTGGAATGACGATATGGCTGCTCTATTATGGATGTCAGAGTTGATAATGTTTTTCTAGATGAGAATATTTATGGTCTTGTAAGGATGAGCATGGTGCTGGTTCTCTTTGGATGAGAACATGTTTGGTCTTCTATGGATGAGCATGTTGCTGGTGGATGGGGGTATGACTGGTTCTCCTGTGGATGGGGATTCGGTTGGTTCTCTTTGGATGAGAATATGTTTGGTCTTCTAAGGACGAGCATGTTGCTGGTGGATGGGGGTATGACTGGTTCTCCTGTGGATGGGGATTCGGTTGGTTCTCTTTGGATGAGAATATGTTTGGTCTTCTAAGGACGAGCATGTTGCTGGTGGATGGGGGTATGACTGGTTCTCCTGTGGATGGGGATATGGCTGGTTCTCTTTGGATGAGAACATGGTTGGTCTTCTGAGGATCACATCAAGATAGTTGATCTTGTATAGATGAGAATTTAGTCTTAATTCAATGAGACTGTGTCTTGGCTCCTAGGGATAACTATATGGCTTGTCTTTTTCGGATGAGAATTTGGGTGGTGGATTTTATGGATATGGTCTACTTTGGATGACAATGTGGTTGGTTTTATGGGGGCCACTTTCTGGACTCTAAGGAGAAATCTCTTAGTAATTTTTCTTATTTTCCTACCCTTAGCCGGCTCTACATCATCTCCCCGGACTTGAGGTAAGATGGGTTACTGTATACATTATTGTAGATAAATGTGTTGTCACGATCGCATTAGAAGGCAGCATTAGTACGTTTGTTACACAGTAACCTATAAGGATCATTTTATTGGCCATAGGTTGTATAACTCACTGCAGGAATTTGCCCATTTTTCTATCATTTGTACAGCAGAGAACTTTCCACCTGTTATCTGTACAGATTATTCTGCTGTGTGGATGAGATTTCCTAAACCTAAAATCTGATCCAATTTTTTACACTGAACAATGCTGCAGTTTCAATAGATACCATAATCATAATAAGTCATAAATGTTATGAAGTATTGGCACCAAATGGCATAAAAACATCTAAAAACATACAAGAAGTATAGACAGTGTGACATGACAATGGAAAAAGTCAGTCTATAAGTAAACACAATGGGGGTCATTTATTAAGGGCCCGATTCGCGTTTTCCCGACGTGTTACCCGAATATTTCCGTTTTGCGCCGCTTGTACTTAAATTGCCCCGGGATTTTGGCGCACGCGATCGGATTGTGGCGCATCGGCGCTGGCATGCGCGCGACGGAAATCGGGGGGCGTGGCCGAACGAAAACCCGACGTATTCGGAAAAACCGCCGCATTTAAAAACCGAAAATGTGTCGCATAAGGACCGCTTACCTTCACCTGGTCCAGCTCGGTGCATTCCGGCGCGATGAGTTTACTTTCAGCGCAGCAGCGCCACCTGGTGGACGGCGGAAGAACTACCTTATTAAATCCCGGCCGGACCCGAATCCAGAGCGGAGAAGCCGCCGCTGGAACGCGAATGGACCGGGTAAGTAAATTTGCCCCAATGGGGCACATTTACTTACCCGGTTCCTCGGAGTTCCCGAAAGTGCATTGTCCGACAACAATGCATTGTGATTCGATTCAATAAGACCGTGCGCCCGATTTCCTGAATGTGTCGCCTCCCCGCTCAGGTCCACTGGAGTTCACCATCTTCCTCCCGGTGTATGTAAGTGCATGATCTTGCAACACAAATTTAAAGTGAAATCCTGTGCTCAGTCCGAATCAGTCGGATCAGCTGGCGCCGCTGCGCCAAAATCCAATCGCGTGCGCCAAAAACCCCTTCTAAACACCTGTCCCATCGCCGCAATCCTCGGTAACCCTGGGGGAAATGCGATCCGCGGACCCTTAGTATATAAGCCTCAATGTATCATCATACAAATGCCCTATTAAAAAGTCAGTAGACAAATGTAATAATAATGTAGATGGACACTGATTAATAAATACTAAAAATAAAGTGCAAAAAGAATTCGTTACCAGTAACCCCTGATGATGCCGGGTGCCGAAACGTGCGTTGGGGTGCTGGACAGTGTGACAATTGATGACTATGCACCATGGCCGGTGCTTGGTATTCTTGGACATGGCATTTTTAGTCTTACCAATGATAGCTGTTGTGATGTACAGGACATCGGCCATTGTTTGAGTGATCGGCCTTATTGATATAATGAATTCTTTTGGTATTTATTAATCAGTGTCCATCTACATTAATTGTTATATTTGTCCAGTGACTCTGATATGATGATACACATTTTCCATTGTGCATTGTCATGTCACACTGTCTATACTTCTTGTATGTTTTTAGATGTTTTATGCCATTTGGTGTCAATACTTAATAACATATATGACTTATTATGATTATGGTATCTATTGAAATTATTGACAGGTTACCTATTGTAAGGTTGGGATTTAGAGGTTATATATATCTGGTTTAGGCATAGTCCCAGCATTGTTGTTACATTAGATATACTGTTTGGAGGGATCATTGTATTGGTTTTTAGGTTTATAATGTTGCAGTTTTGTTGAGATCCATTATTGTGAATCTTGTTTTTCTACAGGGAGAAATTTCTGGGGTTCTTGGAGAGGTAAGATTACTACCCCCGCTTCTCCCCTTAAGGATGACATCAGATATTGATAGGGAATAAATATTCTACTGACCCTTCTCCTCCCTGTTGTAGTGGAGTTGCACATAGCAGTGTCCGTACAATATGACATATCTTCTCTATAGAATGAGCCACCATTGTCCCTGATCACTCGCACACATACTTCTAAAGATTTTGCTTCTCTTTTGCCTCCACTAGGGGGCAGTATATTGCCTCTATCAGTATTAAAGGATGAAAATGAAAATGCATTCCCTGCCGTAAAATTGGGTTGTCATAGAATATACAACAGAACTTGCTTGTCCGAGCATTTAAAATAGGATCAGGATATCAAGATAAAGCAACCCCCAACAAGACCCACATGAAGATCTCCCCCATATTTGTATATATCCCATATTTCTACAACCATGTGTGTGCCCAAAGAGAAATAGGCATTCTGGGTGGGTGCATTGTGTAGCTTCCTAATCTATCATGGACTTGGCTTGACACACCTTGTTGCATGTGGCACCACGATAACAGCTCTATGCATGATGATGTAGCTGCATGGCCTCCCCATGAGACCCTCACGTCAATGTGGAAAGAAGGATTCTATGGTTAGTGCCTTGCAGTTGACTGCTCTGAAGTAGCTTGAGCCCTTGAACCACTTATGAGTATCTAGACCTCTTTGTCAACCCGAAGGACACACCACTTAATATCAAATTCTACAGACCCTGAGACAGCTGGGGCTGGAGTAAGACATGAAGCTAGTGATCTAACACTAGAGCAGCAGAATTGGGATTACAGGACCGTGAACTCCAACTGTTGTCAAAATTTTTGGAAAATTCATATTCTGAGTACTTGCCAATTGGACTCTTGGTTGGATCATCTTTTATATGAAAACGATGGTGTCATGAGCAGCGAGCTCCAAAGACACAAGGTTTCCACCAGATCCTGAAACCAAATATATCCATTGTTGCCTTCATTATTGTCTCAGTCTGCCACAAGTCCACTTCTGCTCCATCTGTGGATCCAGCTTGGCCATGTTAATACGGAGTAGAGAGTAAACATTAGAAATCCAGCTTCTTCTTCTTTGAACTCCTGTTAGAGAAGGTCATCACTAGGACGTCTTCTGTACATCTCCATAACTTGGTGTTGTCCTCCATGACCCCAGCAATCGCTCATTGCCCTGGCTTGACCATAAAATATTTGGCCATTACATTTTTTCTGTTGAACAAAATATGCTGAATCCAACCTTTTTTCATTTACACATCGCCGAGACTTGGCCACCTTGGCCTTATGTGGATTTGTGATCCACCCCATTTCCTTCATAACGATACATAGACATGATGCAAGGGGTTGTAGTAATGGGGTGATGTGTACAGTAGTAATAATGGTATGTTTCCTTTTCTCTTCTTTCTTCTCATCTGTTTCCTTTCCTGCTTGGAAATGTTTCAGCTACTTGTTCCCCGATTCTTCACGGAGAAGCTTCTAGACTGGGTATTCTATAGTTTTCTTTATACTTTCCCCTTTAATCAAATCCTCTTGTGCTCCTCTTACATTTCTCCTCTACTTGATGCTCAAGTTATGAATCTCATTATAATATTTTGGGCAAAATGCTTGGACCGAGCTTGTGTGTTGCTACGAAACCTTAGTTAAGCCACTAATGGTTCATGACTGAAAATGGAGTGATCTGGTAACCTTAGTTTGAAATCCCCAGGGTTCGGCGTAATCTTCTAGATGTCAGAGGCAATGACCCAGAGGCAATGACCCAGTCAACATTCAAAGAGCCGTAACATGTAATGGTTGTTCCTCATCTCAATTTGTAATTTTGGACTTGTTGACATGTTTTACGTGGTAGATGACGTTGCAGCCTAGTCGGTCCCCATCTTGCCTTGTTGTTGGTGGACCTACCATGAAGGCTAAAAAAGTAACATTTCAGTTTGAGATGGGTCCTCCTGTCTGATAAGAGGAAAGGGTCATGTTCATTACTCATATGCTCATTTCTGTGGAGGATAAGTAATGATTCCAAAATCCAGAAGCTCATTTTGTCTACTACATGGTCTTATCTTCTTCATACGTGGTCACCATGTTATTCCTCTTTATAAGTGTTTCACGAGGAGGAGGGTAGAGTTTCAAGAAATGTATGACCTTGCTTGGGTCTGGAGATGATCTTGATGAATATTGACTACACTGTTCTTGGTAGGCATCCACTGCCCATATAGTAGTGTCATCTATAGACATCGTACATCAGTACCAATACTATGGAAATGTATTGGGTATGGAAATTATTTAGACCCCTTTAATTTTTCACTCTTTGTTTCATTGCAGCCAATTGGTAAGATCAAAAAAATGCTTATTAATGTTCACTCTGCCCTCATCTTGACAGAAAAAAACAGAAATGAAGATATTTTTGCTATTTTATTAAACTGAAATATCACATGGTACTTCGTGGAACTTTCTTCCATATCCCTGCTGCATCACTGGAGCTCAGCCACAGTGATCTTGATACTTCTTCAGCTCTCTCACCATGACTCTTCTGCTATGATTGCTTAGTTTGGCTGGACGGCCAGGTCAAGTAAGCGTGTTCATTCAAACTTCTTCCATTTAAGGATTATGGAGGCCACTGTGCTCTTATGAACCTTGAGTACTGCCAAAATGCTTTTGTAACCTTGGCCAGATCTGTGTCTTGCCACAATTCTGTCTCAGAGCTCCTGGGGCAGTTCCTTAGACCTCATGATTCTCCTGTGCTCTGACAGGCACTGTGAGCTGTGCGGTTTTATATAGACCATGTGTGTCTTTCCTAATAAAGTTCAATTTGTTTAATTAAACACAGTTGGATTCCAACTGATCAAGGTGGATCAGAAGGAACTGGACAGCATGTGATGTGAAATATGCAAATATTTCACAGCAAAGGGCCTAAATACTTATGACCATGTGATATTTACATTTTTCTTTATTAATAAATTAGCAAAAATATTTACATTTCAGTTTTTTTTCTATCAAGACGGGGTGAAGAGTATTTATTCATGAGCAAAAAAAAATTTTTGTATCTTACCAATTGGCTGCAATGAAACAAAAAGTGAAAAATTGAAAGGTGCCTGAAAACATTCCATACCCACTGTAAGTCAGAAGATAAATTGGTAAACAAATCCTAAAAACAGAATCAGGTACATTATGTTTTAATTAAAGTTTCCAGTAATTCCTCATTATCAACTATTTCAAAGATCTTATACATTGTAATATTTCTAGTAATTATTATGCTAAGCTAATTTTATTAATGGATCTTGCTTTATTGTGTCCCTAAAATGCTAAAACTTGACTGTGTTTCTTTAAAAATAATCATATCTCACTACTAAATAAAAGGCTACTTGTTGTCCCAATGAAGAGTGATAGTGAGTAGCCAAGATCTTCATGGTTTATAATACAGCATGGCTTGGTGTGATTTATACCAGGAGGAGGCCTCTGGTTGTAGCCTGTTTTAAAAACGTGTTAAATTGATCACTTTACGTCTGTGTTTTTCCTCCCTAGACAGCAGAAACAAGCTCAGATCTGCCCTACCCGCCTCCTCAGAGGAGCGCCAATGTGTATATGATTCCTCAGGGTATAAAACCTGTTCTACAGAGAACCGCCATAGAAGTAAGTGTACATGGTCAAAAAGATATTTCTGAATGTCTTTACTATTATAATATTAAAATTAAAAAACACATAAGAGTCACATGTGATCTTTTGGTGAAAAAAAAAAGATTATTTTAATTTTAAAAAACTAATACCTTTCACCTCCTCACACATGTGGTGATAATACATGGAGTACCATACATTTAAACGTGCCATACTGCAGGGGCAGCTACACAGACTCAGGAGGAGTTTGTTTCTAGCTCCCACAGTTGCTGAGATATCAGTTCCAGTATCTGACCATTAAAGTCCTTTCCACTGTCAAAGAGGAGGTGCTGAAGTGGATGAGAAGGGTTATGCTCTAACACTGTCCAATCAGTGATAGATAGTATAATAGATGAGAATACAGAGATCACACTGTACAGCTTCTTTGACACTGTCTTCCGTTGAATGGACAGTGTTAGAGAAGATTAACATAACAACCCCACCTCTCTGACAGCGAAGAGGATAACAATGGTTTAAGAGCAGGGCTGATATCTCAGTAACTGTTGGGACTAAAAAGGAAATTTTAAGTGCCCCTCAATCTTTGTAGAAAACCCTACAATGTGTTGTGTTGATCAATGTGTGAGGTCTTAATAGGTCCTCTTTAAAAAAAAAATTGAAAAGCAAAACATTAAGATGTAGATAAATAAAAGCATTGTCATAAAGAATGCTGTAAAAACAAAACCTCTAAGAATTTTTACTTACTCAACTTTTTGTACTCAAATTTTGTCATTAGGAAGTTCAGTTTGTATTGCAAAAAACAAGGAAATAAACACAGGTCACGTTGGTACTTGGCAGAGCATGGGCCCAATTTTTCATCTCTGTAGACCACTGTCTTGTGTTTTTGCCCCTTTTTGCACATGACCTCCCCAGTAATTCATCTCTGTGATGGATACATGTGGTAAAGGTATCAGTGTCTATAACTATGTCTATATGTATGTGTCTTGAGTTTCATTACAGGGCCCGAAACATTGATCCCATTGTGCTCTTATTACATGGGCTTGTTACTTTCTATGAGACATTTAACAGTTTTTTCCCCTCACTCTCCCGGTGGTTATGATGATGAGCTGATAGCCATTATTACATAAACCTTTTAAACATGAGATTTCGACCACTCTGTCGGCAGGTTCTGGCATGGGGTCTGAGAAACCTTAAGAGCTACCAGCTGGCCAGCGTGACATCCCCCAGTCTCGTTGTAGAGTGTGGCGATGAAATGATCCAGTCATGCGTTATAAAAAACGTCAAAAAGAATCCCAACTTTGATGTGTGCGTCCTCTTCGTGGAAGTGGTAAGAGCCTTAATACAGTAAACAGATTTTTCTCCCCGACCCTCGCGTCGTAAGAAAGGCCCAGGTGCTTGTAAAACGCACTTGGCCTGGATTCAGCTACTTTTATAAGCCGATATTCTAGAGGTGCGAGAGAGCTAGCATGTGTTTCTTATATTACGGGGCTGAATGAAGGCTGTCTATCAGCAGCTGGAGACCAGCACCGGGATTATTATCTTTGAGGACTGGTGGAAGTTGCCGCAACCCCTCCTAAGTTATCCGACCCTAGACTGGGATTGGAACCCTTTATGTGGGATGTATCTAATGTATAACCTAGAGCAGTGATGGGGAACCTTTTAGAGCCTTAGTGCCCAAATTTCAACCAAATGCCACTTATTTATCGCAAAGTGCCAGCGCAGCAATTTAAGCAGTAATTTATTTCTCCTTGTTCTTTGACAACTTTCAGTTGTTCAGCCTCCTAAAGACACCAACGCAGTTGAAAGGAGGAGGGCAAATTCGCATATCATTTTGGAAGGTTCTGCAGGCAGATTCTTTGAGTTCTGTCTGGTGAACTTCATTCTGGGGTGATGGTCTGGGTGCCCACAGAGAGGGCTCCGAGTGCCGCCTCTGCCACCCGTGCCATAGGTTCGCCACCACTGACCTAGAAGGACACATCACAAGAGCATCTAATTTACTAGGTCATTGGCTTTTGTTGATAACATAGTCTCCAAAAATTAATTTGGGAGTCCTCCAGAAAAGTAGGAGAAGGGAAGTTACAGCTGATCCAAAAATGTTTCTCATAAATTGTTAAATATAGAAAGCGTTGACATATTTAATAGATAAATCCATTTACATTTGTGTAAACTGGTTTCCCAGAGACTGCCCAGAGAAGATCTCTACTGTCCGCCCATCATCGTGAAGGTGATCGATAATCGCCAGTTTGGACGGAAACCTGTAGTAGGACAATGTACCATTAACTCGCTGGAAGAGTTTCACTGTGACCCCAGTGTGGAAGAGGCAGAAATGGATGAAGTAATGACAGGTATAACATCTAATCATGTTTCTGGTTGTTGTTTGTAGACCGCAATGGGAAATGTCAGTCGTATCCTGACACCTGAGGTCAGAGATTATGGGGAATCCTTCCTGTGATTAAATATTGGAATATACATGCACAAAATGGGTTACATGCTGGGTTTTGTTCATCAAGGCATCCCAAATATCCCTTACTTCCCCCTAGCCTTAGTTTGAATAACTAATGAAATTTCTGAAAGGCCCAAAGACTGAAGAGGGTCTCTGGCTCTGTAGGGGGTAGCCATCTACTAACACCTCCGTAGTCTTGGTGACTCCACTGTCTTAGAGTTTGCTCCACTTTTAGACAAATGCTAATAAAACCCATGTGCTTGTTTGACCAATATGTTAGTTATGGAAAGTTGTGGAGTTATGATCCATCCCAGCCTAAGGGCAAATGCATATTTGGGATCTAGACAGCAAATGAAACACAACCCTGTGTCTCAATTTGTTTTAGCATCCTAGGACACAGAGATATAAATAACTCCCAATGGGAGCATAGTAGGTAGGTCATGTCTGGCCTAACTGTAATCCAGGGATTTCCATATTGGTCTTTGGTTTGGTCAAAGTGTTTAGAAAAGTAACATGCGTATCTAAAGATCTAAAGATACGATATCTAAGGATTCCATCCAACCTTTATTCACTATGGACAGAAGGTTGTCTTTGTGTAGAATATTTTTAAAATTACTGTGTGTAGTGTAATGCAGTGTAGTCTGAAGGAACATGTACCACCAAACTTCTATAGCCATAGTTTCTCCTTAGAAACAAATAAGTTTTCCAGGGTGGGATGCAGAAAAATTTGCCTCTTTTAGCTACCTTGTAAGGGAACTCCCTAGACATCAAGCATGACCTTCAAGAAGCCTTATGACATGATGCTGGATTAAAAGCAAACCAGCATATCTATTCCAGAAGAAACCGATTCCCAACGGTAGGCAGCGCTGTTATGGCCTGGTTAAGTCTCTTCAGTACAGCATAGGGAACTGGTTTGGCTGATTGAGAGGATTTTGACTAGGGTCGGGAAGTGAGCGTTCTCCTTACGGAGACTGCCAAATAAGGTTGCCATGTAGGCATGTAACCATGTAGCCATGGATGCACCACTAGGGGATCCTGGGAAAATATGCAAATAAGTTTTTCAGGATGGGATAGGGAAAACCATGCCTCTTTTAGCTACCATGTAAGGCAGCTCCTTTGACATCATGCATGACCTACAAGAAGCCTTACGACATGATGTGGGATTAAAACCAAACCAGTATATCTAAAAGAGCTGTGTTTTTCCATATCCCATCTTGGGAAACTTATTTGCATATTTTCCCAGAATCTCCTATTGAAGCATCCATGGCTATAAGTCTCCACATGAATATGAAGGTTGTGGTACAGTATTGTGCATCATGTGATCTTCTGAGCAGTGACTTCATCTTCTCGTCATCTTCCAGGGACGTGCTGACACTTGGGGGGACAGGACAGGGACGCACTGACACTCGGGGGGACAGGACAGGGACACGCTGACACTTGGGGGACAGGTACATACTGACATTTGGAAAGGACAGGGACACGCTGACACTTGGGGGGACAGGACAGGGACACGCTGACACTTGGGGGGACAGGACAGGGACACGCTGACACTTGAGGGACAGGACAGGGAGATGCTGACACTTGGGGGACAGGACAGGGAGATGCTGACACTTGGGGGACAGGACAGGGAGATGCTGACACTTGGGGGGACAGGGCAGGGACATGCTGACACTTGGGGGAACAGGACAGGGACACGCTTACACTTGGGGGGGACAGGACAGGGAGATGCTGACACTTGGGGGACAGCGACACGCTGACACTTGGGGGGGACAGGACAGGGACACGCTGACACTTGGGGGACAGGACAGGGAGATGCTGACACTTGGGAGGACAGGACAGGGACACGCTGACACTTGGGGGACAGGACAGGGACATGCTGACACTTGGGGGGGACAGGACAGGGACACGCTGACACTTGGGGGGGACAGGACAGGGACACGCTGACACTTGGGGGACAGGACAGGGAGATGCTGACACTTGGGAGGACAGGACAGGGACACGCTGACACTTGGGGGACAGGACAGGGACATGCTGACACTTGGGGGGGGACAGGACAGGGACACGCTGACACTTGGGGGACAGGACAAGGACACGCTGACACTTGGGGGACAGGACAAGGACACGCTGACACTTGGGGGACAGGACAGGGACATGCTGACACTTGGGGGGGACAGGACAGGGACACGCTGACACTTGGGGGACAGGACAGGGAGATGCTGACACTTGGGAGGACAGGACAGGGAGATGCTGACACTTGGGGGACAGGACAGGGAGATGCTGACACTTGGGGGGACAGGAAAGGGACACGCTGACCCTTGGGGGAATAGGACAGGGACACGCTGACACTTGGGGGACAGGACAGGGACACGGTGACACTTGGGGGACAGGACAGGGACACGCTGACACTTGGGGAGACAGGACAGGGACACGCTGACACTTGGGGGACAGGACAGGGACACGCTGACACTTGGGGGGACAGGACAGGGACACGCTGACACTTGGGGGACAGGACAGGGACACCCTGACACTTGGGGGACAGGACAGGGACACGCTGACACTTGGGGGACAGGTACATGCTGACATTTGGAAAGGACAGGGACACGCTGACACTTGGGGGACAGGACAGGGACACGCTGACACTTGGGGGGAAAGGACAGGGACACGCTGACACTTGGGGGGAAAGGACAGGGACACGCTGACACTTGGGGGGAAAGGACAGGGACACGCTGACACTTGGGGGGACAGGACAGGGACACGCTGACACTTGGGGGACAGGACAGGGACACGCTGACACTTGGGGAGACAGGACAGGGACACGCTGACACTTGGGGGACAGGACAGGGACACGCTGACACTTGGGGGGACAGGACAGGGACACGCTGACACTTGGGGGACAGGACAGGGACACCCTGACACTTGGGGGACAGGACAGGGACACGCTGACACTTGGGGGACAGGTACATGCTGACATTTGGAAAGGACAGGGACACGCTGACACTTGGGGGGACAGGACAGGGACACGCTGACACTTGGGGGGACAGGACAGGGACACGCTGACACTTGGGGGGACAGGAAAGGGACACGCTGACCCTTGGGGGAATAGGACAGGGACACGCTGACACTTGGGGGACAGGACAGGGACACGCTGACACTTGGGGGGACAGGACAGGGAGATGCTGACACTTGGGGGGACAGGAAAGGGACACGCTGACCCTTGGGGGAATAGGACAGGGACACGCTGACACTTGGGGGACAGGACAGGGACGCACTGACACTTGGGGGGACAGGACAGGGACACGCTGACACTTGGGGGGACAGGACAGGGACACGCTGACACTTGGGGGACAGGTACATGCTGACATTTGGAAAGGACAGGGACACGTTGACACTTGGGGGGACAGGACAGGGACATGCTGACACTTGGGGGGACAGGACAGGGACATGATGACACTTGGGGGAACAGGACAGGGACAGGCTGACACTTGGGGGGACAGGACAGGGACATGATGACACTTGGGGGACAGGACAGGTACATGTTGACACTTGGGGGGACAGGGCAGGGACATGTTGACACTTAGGGGACAGGATTGGAACACCTTGACACTTTGGAGGGGGCAGGGACACACTGACACTTGGGGTGATAGGACAGGGACATTTTGACACTTGGGGGACAGGACAGGGACACGCTGATGTGGTACAGGACCACTTGAATTCTCAAGACTCCTGTCTCTTCTTTCAGTAACTACGCTGTGGTCTTGGGTGCCAGAGATGATGAAATTCCTGTAGATTTATAGGATATATTTTAGATTTTTATGGAGCTAGCTCTGTATATCCATTCTCTCCCATCACTTGTAAATTTAGAATTTCCATATAAATGTAATGCTTCCTATAATTTTTACACTGATACTATTTTAGATGTGTGTGATATAGCACTTATATAAAAATATATTGTCTTCATAAAAACTTTATCCATCAATTACTAACCTATTCGAAACTCTTTAGAGATCTTCAAGGTGTCTGTATTCTTGAATCAGCCAAACTTAATTTAATATGAAGGCCAAAGATAGGTGAACCTCTCGGGGCCATAATCGGTTCATGGTCAGTAGAAGAACCTTATCATTTTGACATTGATCCTATATATATGTAGAGGTCCACTAGATATGGCCACTAATAATCAGTAGAAGAGTGCCATGACCTTTGGACTCTTGCTTCTATCACCTTCTTTTGTTGACTTGCCCAATTCTTAAGACGTCATTCAAACTAGCTGAGGTCACAGCAGTCAGAATATGCACAAATGTGATCATAAAAGTCAAAAATCAGTCAAAACTTCGGACACCATTGCAGGACATTAGTAGACTTTATTGCTCAGGTAAATCTGCAGTAAATCTGCCCCATTGTGCAGCACTTATCAGTAGGGTCCACTGTGTCTCATATATAGATGTCGGATGTAGGCTCTCTTGCCGTCACCATTGCTTCTGATGGACTCTTACGAGCTTTGGCACCACACGTTCCGAAGCCTTTGTCTTTACCTTGGGGGCGAGCCAACATTGACACGTCTGTATGGCCGTTTTCTTTATCCTGGCAGGCGGGTTTTTTTCTGCTATTTAATGTAACACTCCGCTCACCGCCTTCCCCACTGAGAGAATAATTGCTGTTTCTTTTGAATTCCAATAATTTAGCGTTTTCAAAGAGATTTTTTTTCCCTTCTGGTTGGAAATAGGACTAGAAACGGGGTGTTATTCTTAGCCCGGAGTGGCTCGTCTCATTAACACGTCAAGGCCCAGCCTTTCCGATAAGCCCTGCAGACAGTGAAGTCTGGAGTAAGCAGGACGTCCGATAATACCGGATGACTGGCTGACAGGCTGCGGATTCATTACTGTTCTCTCGCTTCTGAGAATAAAAATTCCCATTTTTTTCTATGTCTTTTTTGGGTGATACAATTATCATGTCTTTATCATATTTCATACTTTTAGGGATTGTCAAATAATGTTTGCCTCTTGTGTCGGGATCCTTGGGCTTGGTACAGAGGCATTGGATCTGTGTCGGACGACAAACGAGTAATCGGCAACCTCATACTCACATACTCAGACTCACAGTCCAATGTTTTATGGGGATGTGGTTTTTATAATTCACATTGTGCAGATTTTTTCATGCCGGTTTTAATTTGATCAAAATCCGCAGCATGTGCATTTGTTGTGGATTATTTGTAGAAATCTTTAAGGGACCTGATTTGGGTCTATCATTCATTTGTGAAATTCACAATCGTCATTGTACAAGTGAATTTCAATTCTGATTTACTGTGGATTTGATCGCATGGATTTATCCCTTAATCGATATGCAAATTTCACTAAAATCCACATCAAAGAGGTCTTCCCTAGAAGAAAATCCTCAAATTATAAACCCACAGTGCTGTTTACACAATAAAGATTATTTTTAACCTCTTACTTTACCGTTTTACTCAATATTATTGCTGTTTTAGTTCCTAACAGTCAGTGATGGTCAGTGTGAGATTCCAGAGTGTGAGAAGGGAAACTTCATGATCCCTGATAGTGCTATGAGATGCTGTGTGCTGACAATGTGCTTAGATTATCAGGGTACAGGGTTTATCTACACTTTTATTTACCTTCTGAACATTCACTAGTATCTGACACGTAGAAAAAAAGAGATGATACAGATTAAAGTTGAGATTCATGAGATGGATATAACACACAATGACACCTTGCTAACTCACCTATAACACACACTGTTAGCGCCTCCTTCCCCTGTTATAAGGACCTTATCTTGCCTGTAGTTTGGAGAGTAAGTCTGTGCATGCTGCTTTCCGGCAGGAAGTGTCTGTGTGTGAGCTTGTCTTGTAATAGAGGGGGGAGGGGCATACAGCACACTGCATCGTGCAGACAGGAGAAGATATTAATGAGAAGAATCTGCCCTGCCTGACAATAGAATATTTACAGTTGGTTCCTGGGGCTACCAACATTTTCTACCAGAACTAATAGGGACATAATGATGTATTTTTTTTTAATAATAGTGAATTAGAGAATATGTTCTTTTGTTTTCCTGAGTATATTTAAGAATCTTCCCTAAATAAATCTGTTGTATCCATTGCAGATGATGTGAGTATCACTCCGCGGGATGAAGTCCTCATCGATATTGATGACAAAGAACCTTTGATCCCGACTCAAGTAAGACCCCAAATATCAACCTAATGCCATCAGAGGAATTCCTCATTTATAAGATTTAGAGAACATGTATAGGAATTTTATAGATTTGGATAAAAATAACAAAATAATTGCCCTGATTTTCATTGGATTCCAGTAATAAGTGATGTTGATGATACAGTATAGCATTTGAACATCGCTCTTTAAAGCTCCCGCTTCTCTTTGTCTGGCACTTCACTGACCCTTACAGTGCTGTAACCTCCGTTTGCCCAGCGCATGCGTAGTACAGGCAGTCCCCGGGTTACATACAAGATAGGGACTGTAGGTTTGTTCTTAAGTTGAATTTGTATGTAAGTCGAAACTGTATACTTTATAATTGTAGTTCCCGACAATTTTTTTTTTTGCCCCAGTGACAATTGGAGTTTCAAATTTTTTTGCTGTAATAGGACCAAGAATTATCAATAAAGCTTCATTGCAGACAATTTTAAGCTGATTATTGCAATCTGGGACTATTTTAAAGCATCCAGAGAGCTTCACCAGAGGTCACAGTGGGCAGAGGGGTCCGTCTGTAACTATGGGTTGTCTGTAAGTCGGGTGTCCTTAAGTAGGGGACCGCCTGTAGTTCTTCTGAGCTTGAGTACAGCGCATGCACCAGATTTGCTGGGCCCCTTGAATGATGTCACGGCAGTAGGAGAGTTAGGGATAATAAGGAGACAGAGAGGAGTAATACAAAAGCATGCCCTGGCCGCACCTTGAGCTAAATATCAAAATTAAGCTTAATTTGTTTTGCAAAACAAGATAATGGGGCTCATTTACTTACCCGGTCCAGTCGCGATCCCGCAGCGCGTTGTCCGACGTGGATTTGGGTCTGCCGAGATTCACTAAGGTTGTGCGCCCGATATCCAGCAGGTGTCACTGCTGCACCGAGGTCCACCGCAGTTCACCTTCTTCTTCCCGGTGCATGTAAGTTCGTGATCTCGCAACACAATTTGTTTTTTAAATTCCGCGTTTTTTCCGAATCCGCCAGGTTGTCCGATGGCCACGGCCCCGATTTCTGTCGCCTGAAAGCCTGCGCCGATGTGCCACAATCCGATTGCATGCGCCAAAATCTCGGGGCAATTTGACGCAAAACGGAAATGTTCGGGAAACCCGACGAAAGTGCAGCGTTTGGACCCTTAGTAAATGAGCCCAATAAGTTTTGGGCCTCAGAAAATGTAATGAATGTGGGGGCGAGAAATTTAACGTATAATCCACCACCAATAAGTATCTTATCAAAGAGATTGAGACTTTGCAGATTGTGTTCTATTTTAGGCCCTTCATTGGGCATCATCCAGAAAATCAACTTTGTAGCAGAGAGATCAGTGCCGACTTCAAGCTCTCCTCACTTCAGATGGACCCTCTATTGCTATTGATGACCTTGCCTGTTTTCAGAGCGCCAGCTAGTGTTGTCCCAGGGCACAGGGACATCAAACATGGCAGAACTGGTATTCTAGGAAGAGATTGCTTGACTTCTGTGTCAACATGAATCATAGTTTCCTTAAATGGAGCCAACATATGTAATGATCTTGGTAATGATCTTGGGTGACACTACAGTGGCCTGAACCCTGAAGGAGCAAGAAGATCCCCATGGCACGTAAAAGTCTGTTATTATATTGTAGTGAGTTTTGGTCCCCAGACAGTTTGTAGTCAGAGAACTTAGGCCAACTTGTGGCCAAAAAAAATCTGAAACAGGCAGTTCTGACAATCGTGCCCAAAGGAAAGCAATGCAGATCCATGGCAACCTGTACATCATGATCCAGTTCAGTTGATCCAGTTGGGTGATCTGATATACATCAGATAGCTAAATGCTATAAGAGAAATGTAAACGTAATAACCAGAAATGAAGCAGGTATAAAAATAATACATGAATTTTATCAGCAGCACCAAGTGTCCTCCTCTTCTGCTGTGATACTCCTCAACATGTGAATATATTAGATGCTCTCCTTCTATAACCCCTACGGTACTACTTGAACCATAAAGTTTCGCTTGTGGGTGATGTTCTTAATTTCTGTTATTTTGCACATTAAGCCTTTAGGAGAACTTAGCTGAGGACCTCACAATGAGTCCTTCATCACGTTAGTCCTTAACGTTCCTATAGATCTCTGTAAATTCCACTTGTAGGCCACCACTTACCAGCGGTTATGTCTTTCCGGGTTCTTGGTATTTGTGGTCGCTGTTTAATGTAATTTCCCAAACAGATGCCAAAGCCGTCCAGGCTGTAGTGGGGAAAGTGCCAGGAGATTTATAATGTTTAGTAAAGGTCGTTTGCCCTCACAGCAACCTTTCTCCTCATTCATGGTCCTCAGAGACAGGCAGCTACAGGACCACTTAATAAAGAACCACAAAATAGGGTTAGGGTTGACTTATGTCTAGTTATAAATATGGAGATATGATATATCTTCTTTCTACGTCATGGATGGTGCTGGATTGTTTTTTCACAAAAGAGAATCACCCTCAAGGATATTACTAAGGCTACCGGCACATGAACGTGTGCTCTTCACAGGCCACAAGCAACACACCTGTGGTCCATTGTTTGAAGCCCATGTGTCACCTCCGTGTGTCCACTCACTATGTTGATGACAGTAGCAAAGATACAATCGCCATAGCTGGAAATCAGTCTTTGAGGATTTTGCTTTGCCTTTACAGTGTTTTTTTTCCCCGTTCTTTGTGAAGACCAGGGTTGAGAGCGAAGGCAGAGCTGGTATCCCAAAACTTAATTCCTCCATCTACTCCAGTTTCTAATACTCGAAAAATATGCAAATAGGTAAATGGCTTCCCATGAAATTGGCCATTGTAGGGATTAAGGTACAATATGTGAACAGGTCAACATACATAATTGTAAAAAGTTTTGAAATATGATTAAATAGCTAAAAATGGTTTTGAAAATAAAATGAGCCCCAACCTGTAAGATTCACAAACTGAACCCATATTGAATGTTGCCCTTGACTAGCACCCTATGGTACTGATGTGTTGTGAAAGTCAGAAATGAACTTCTATGATGGATCTATCACAATGGGGCAAATTTACTTACCTGGTCCTGTCGCGATCCCCGATTCGGACGGTCCGACGAAGTTGAAGTCCAGTGCGATTCTCTAAGATCGTGCACCCAAGTTCCTGCATCTGTCGCTTCCCTACCAAGGTCCGCAGGAGTTCTCCTTCTTCTTCCCGGTGCTTGTAAGTGCTAGACACAATTCTAAATGTTAAATTCCGTCCGAATCCGGCGGGTTGTCCGATGGCCACACCCACGATCGTGTGCGACACAATCCCCGGCACGATGCGGCGCAAAACGGAAATCGTCGGGAAACCCGAAGAAAATGCACACCCCCAAGCCCCATTGTTAACACCAATGGTTTTTAATTGACCCAATCCACTTTTATTGAGGTCCTTCACGCTGCATCACAGTGTCCATCAATGCAGTTCCAATGTTGCAAATGTGAGTTGACCTTCAGTCCAGTTCAGGAACCTCACTTCGATTCCGTTTTTGCCATTTTTGATGGTGCACTTGTTTAGATTCTTCTACTTCAGTGATGGGATTTGACTAAAGTTGGGATCCAAGAATGGAGCATGTTATGATAAGATTGAAAGATCCACACCTCAGATTTCAGTTGCACATTTCATTACAAATGGCTGTCAATCTAAAACTGTGGTCAGTAATAGGAGTCTGGAGAAATCGTCCACCAAAGGCTCCCTTCTTTGATTTCACAGAGGCCTTTTAGATTTCAAGGGGCTCAAGAACTAGACAAAGGGAGAGGTTCACCGAAAGTCGTAAGAGGAGAACGGGTGACCTCCCTGCAACGTGGCTCCAGATTCTGTCATTGGAAAAAATATGTTTTTGCTGAGCCCTTCCCAAATACTTTAATTTTGGAAAATTCTTCCAAAAACATACGTAGTTTTAAGATTTTTGGTAAGAACACATTTGGAAACAGCAGCAGAGCCGAGGTTCTTGTGCCTTGTGTACACAGTTAGTCACAGCACCTTCTGTTTTCTTAAGTCAAACGGAATATTCTTAGATGATACCACAATGACCCAAGTCCAGTTTGATGTTAGGTTAGCCGCAGGCATTCTGTAAAGGTTGTCTTTGTGTAGAGAACTTGTTTTACGAGGTCTCGGCATGCCAAAAAACCTTGACTTGTCCTGGCATTGGACAGTCTAGCAAAAACTACAAAAAAAATACAAAAAGAAGGAGCTATAAAGTTCTGCTCACAGCATAGAGAACAATTTCATGAAATAAGGACACATCCCTATCATTTAGGACATCTATCTCTAAGGTCTGCTCATACCTTTGTGATTGTGTCCCTATGGAAGAAGCAATATGGATATACTGTATAACATATGGATATACCAGTATGTTTTGGAATGTTGGAGGAAACCGTAGGAAACAGAGGTAACCCACACAATCACTAAGAGAACATACAATCTCTTTGCAGATCTTGACCTGGATGGGACTTTAACCCAGGAACCTGACTCTGCAAGGCCGGTAGTGCTACCCACTGAGCCACTGTGCTGCCCACTGTCCATTGAATCATAAGAATGTAATAATCTATTCAATTATTGGAACAGTTTTTTGAAAAATGTTCCTGTGGTGTCCATGGGTGCCCTTTGCTGCTTGTTGGGTTTCCTCTTTGAATGTCTTCACATTATTTCCCACTTTTATTCATTTCTTATTGTTTTACTCATTCTTGGTCTTTGGTCTTCAAGTGTGTGATAAATCTTCACATGGGGAACTTCCTGTGGCGTATGTACGGGACTATGCTGTGCATGCCCCTCCATCATAACCACACCCATGTTAGTGATTGGTGGATGTCCATGCCACACCCCTCCAACCACTGATATGGTGAGGTGATCATCAATAGTGACGGAACAACCCCCTCCATCTGCCAGAAGCCTTGACTTGGGTCACCACAGAAAGTCCTGAGTCTTCCTACAAGTGGGTCACACGACCTGCCACTTCCAGTGACTACAGACAAATTTTACCAGGGTAGGTAGATTTGGGATTGTGGGCAGGATCATTGATACATGGCATCAAATGGGGATCTTACCTCTGCCTTGGTGAGGAGCTTCTAGGTGACGTACTGAGTGTGAGTAACTGGCACAGGTAGACATTCTGAGATGGAAATAAACACCAAGGAACACGACTTTCTCGTCCTACAGACCAAATTAAATATTTTTCACTTAGCATTGAATACATTGTTGGATTTTCATATTCCGCTGAAAACCTCTTTGAGTATCATAGTATGTTTGAGATCCTTAGTAATCCCTTCACCAAATAAGCTCAGTATTAATAGATAAATAAATTTACTGTTGCTTTGATCTCACTCCACCCAATTCTTGCACACCAAGTTAAGCAGGGGCGGTGCTAAATTAGGCTGTGCCTCCTGCTCTTATAGTTACACCCCTGAGGTCTTGGTACACTTTCTTTTTTGAAATGGGATAGTATAAACTAAAGCTTTGCCTCCTTGTAGCTTACCTAAATCATGTCTCATCTGGTTTATGACCCCCGGTTTAATGAGAAGGACTTAACACTTTATTTTTTTTTTCATCAAACATTTTTTGAAACTTTTTCCATCGCCAACTATAAACATGAGCCAAATAATGACCTCCCTTTCCAGACCTTTAAGAACACCATCTATAATATACCTTTGAGGAGAGAACATCAAGTTCTCCAATGGTTCTTCGGAGACCACACAACAGCTGCCTCAGGGTCTGTATCATCTTCCCCCATAGGCAAACGCAGTCAAGTGTGGAACAGGGTGATATTGAAAGTTTTTTGGCTTGGACAGAGCAGGATTCATCAGCCAGGGCAAACACACGGTGACGGCACCAGTGTGGCGGGTTTGCTTTGCCTATAAAATTTTAACTTCCTGGCAGAAGAATTAGTAAAGTAGTGAAAAAGTCTAGTTGGTTTTCTTGGCCAAGTCATGGGGCGACCACATGCAATTATCACTCAAGAGAAGAAAGAGCAATAAACTCAGCTGCTACAGACTGTAAATCAGGAGTAAAAAGTTTCTGTGCCAACTCTTCTCGGCAAATTCTTCCATGTGTGATGCTGGTTTCTAGTGTCTCTACAGAGAGGCCACAGACGAGAGACCAGGCAGAGAGTGACCGAGGATACCCTAGATCTCCTCATGGATATTTTACATTAAATAACATAAAAATTTGGGAAAAAAAGCACTTGGTTGGGCAAGGAATATCTAATATCCTAAATTATCTAATGCTCATACACTTAGGTCCAGGTTAGGTTTTTTTGCCTGTTCACAGATTCAAGTTACATTTATATGATGGACATGGGCATCTGATTTGTTTTGAGGGTATCCACATTAAAATTGGATGAAGAGTTTTGGAGTTTTCATTCCGTTTTCGTTTCGTTAACATGTGCCACCATGTTTTTAATGGGACCAAAAGTTATTGAACACTTGACTCACAGGCTATTTTTCGGTTATAGGAAATGTACCACATAAATGGAGTATTGTACATCAAGTACTCCCTGGTGACGTCTCCCCTGAAACATGATCCATTTTTTGGTTAACTTAAAGTGACCTGGTTTTGAAAAAAAAATTGTCTTTTAAAATTATGAAAATGAGCCCAAGAATTTCCTGTCCTCAGAAGCCGCTTCTGGCTCCACCTTCTGCTACTTACCCACTCCTCTGAGGGGGTGACACTATACAGAGAAGTGCTAATTAGCAGAAGATGGAGCCAGAAGAAGATTGGGGCAGATTTACTTACCCGGTCCATTCGCGATCCAGCGGCACGTTTTCTGCGGTGGATTTGGGTCCGGCTGGGAATTAATCAAAGTAGTTCCTCCGCTGTCCACCAGGTGGCGCTGCTGCGCTAAAAAGCATCTGAACGCACTCAACTTCACCGAGCCGGACCAAGTGAAGGTAAGCGCGTCCCAAGCGACACTTTTATTGTTTTATATGCGGCGGTTTTCTGAATCCGTCGGGTTTTCGCTCGGCCACGCCCCCTGATTTCCGTCGCTTGCATGCCGGCGCCGATGCGACACAATCCAATCGCGTGCGCTAAAATCCCGGGGCAATTCAGGGAAAATCGGCGCAAATCGGAAATATTCGGGTAACACGTCGGGAAAGCAAGAATCATCAGCCCCCGATGATCATTTAGATAATTTTAAAAGATGATTTTATCCAAACCTAGGCCATTACAAGACAAACAAAGAATCTTCATGTTTCAGGGGACACTCACCAGCATGTACTTGGTTTAGTATATTTCCAGCCCAAAGGAGGAGATACTGCGATGTTTGGTGATGGCCATGAGTAGAAGACTTCTGGCCGTCACTGCCAACAAAGCGTTTGGTAACCAAGTATTAGACATAACCATTTCATTTCCAATTATTTATTCCAAATTTCTTTTGATCCCCTGAAATGAAGGGAATGTGTTTGAATAAAAATGTGAGGAACTGAAGAATTTTTTAATCTTTTTGTTCAACCCAAAGCTGAATGTCTGAACTTCAACTTTATCTGAATATTTTTTTTTTCAAGAACTCATTGTGGTATAGAAAATGTTGTCTCTGCCCAAATAGTTATGGATGGAACTATAAGTACATTTTTCGCTTTTCTCACAAATGAACAAACTACATGGAGGACATTTTGGATGTTTTCTTGAAAGCTCAAGTTAGGGTCACCTATGCATATACTGTATATACAATGTAGACGGAGAGCCTGATATGCTCCTGGCACCAGCTTGGGATTGTAGGAGGAAGGATGAAAAAAGTCATGTCTCCACACACTTTAGATCTAAGGTTGAAGAACCTTTTAGAGACAGAAAACCCAAACTACAACCAAACCCCCCCTTATGTATCGCTAAGTGTCAACATGGCACTTTAAGCAATAACTTATTGCTCCCTGCTCTGTCACAGCTTTCAATCAGGTCAGTGTCCTAGACAGTGTCGGACTGGCCCACCAGAGTACCAGAGGATCCTCCGGTGGGCCCTGGCTCAGCCCAATACTAAATCCTAGAGGTCCATCAGAAAACAACACAATTTGAAGGTGGCTAGAGTATATTTCCTGGGGGATAATGAAGAGTGGGCCCCCGGATTGATTTTCTCTGGTGGGCCTTAGGAAACCCAGTCTGACGCTGGTCCTAGAGAGGACTGAAGAGTAAAAATAAGGAGGAGCAAAGGATGTGTGGAACGTTCTAGGCTTCCTCAGACTGTGGGAGGAGGACTTGAGTCATTGGTGGTGAAGACTGATAGGTTGATGACTTGGGTGCCCACGGAGAGGTCTCTGTGGGTGATGTGTGGCCCCCATGCCATAGGTTCACCACTGCTGCACTAGGTGGTCCAGGTGTGCCAGAAACATGCAGTGAACATAGAAGAACATCCCTGGTGATGACGTTTAACCATAATTGGCTTCTCCACTGAAGTTTTTACCTCCTCGAGGGGAGCTCATTCGTATGTTCTTCCCATGGAGCATTGCCTGTTGACCCCACTAAACATCTACTAGATGGTGAGTATCTGGACTACAGGTCAGAGTCATGATGTGTAATGTACTTTAGGAATTTACTTTTGTATTTACTTCGAGGTTTAGACAATTACATAGCAGTAGTAACTTTACCTAATCACCGTGAAGATGTCATAGATGTGATAGTTCTGGGAATCTTGCATTATTTCGTTATGTAGGAAGCCATTGCACCCCGAGGCCCCGTTGGTCATCCTTCTATGTACACACATAATTATAGATCAATGCCATAAGGTAATGATTAGTTCTGGCAGGAGGAGCCTGAACCAGTCACCGCTGTGCTGGGAACTTATTTCATGAGGTTTTGGATGTACAAAGGGTTTTGGAGAAAGAATCGTCCAGGAGTGAATATTTTTGGGTTCCAGGAACCACAAGATAAATCCCAATGAACCACCGGTGGTTTATAGATCAGACATAGTTGGGTTGTCAGAGCGGCGGCCATGGGGGGTGGCTCACATACGGAAGCTCTCCACCTAAATTTACTGGAAACCCCTTATACTACCACCATCTATTGTACAACGTTGTGTAGATAACATGTCCTATGGCTACAAGCATACACAGACTGCACCCGATCCTGGAGTACCTACCATCATACAGTGGTCACATAATACAACCATACGATGGACATACACAGGGCAGTATTATATACTGCTATACCATGTCCTATGGCTACCAGCATACACAGACTGCATCCGATCCTGGAGTACCTACCATCATACAGTGGTCACATAGTACAACCATACGATGGTCATACACAGGGCAGTATTATATACTGCTATACCATGTCCTATGGCTACCAGTGTACACAGACTGCACCCGATCCTGGAGTACCTACCATCATACAGTGGTCACATAATACAACCATACGATGGTCACACACAGGGCAGTATTATATACTGCTATAACATGTCCTATGGCTACCAGCATACACAGACTGCACCCGATGCCGGAGTACCTACCATCATACAGTGGTCACATAATACAACCATACGATGGTCACACACAGGGCAGTATTATATACTGCTATACCATGTCCTATGGCTACCAGCATACACAGACTGCGCCTGATGCCGGAGTACCTACCATCATACAGTGGTCACATAATACAACCATACGATGGACATACACAGGGCAGTATTATATACTGCTATACCATGTCCTATGGCTACCAGCATACACAGACTGCATCCGATCCTGGAGTACCTAGCATCATACAGTGGTCACATAATACAACCATACGATGGTCACACACAGGGCAGTATTATATACTGCTATACCATGTCCTATGGCTACCAGCATACACAGACTGCACCCGATCCTGGAGTACCTACCATCATACAGTGGTCACATAATACAACCATACGATGGACATAAACAGGGCAGTATTATATACTGCTATACCATGTCCTATGGCTACCAGCATACACAGACTGCACCCGATCCTGGAGTACCTACCATCATACAGTGGTCACATAATACAACCATTCGATGGACATACACAGAGCAGTATTATATACTGCTATACCATGTCCTATGGCTACCAGCGAACACAGACTGCATCCGATCCTGGAGTACCTACCATCATACAGTGGTCACATAATACAACCATACGATGGTCACACACAGGGCAGTATTATATACTGCTATACCATGTCCTATGGCTACCAGCATACACAGACTGCATCCGATCCTGGAGTACCTACCATCATACAGTGGTCACATATTACAACCATACGATGGACATAAACAGGGCAGTATTATATACTGCTATACCATGTCCTATGGCTACCAGCATACACAGACTGCACCCGATCCTGGAGTACCTACCATCATACAGTGGTCACATAATACAACCATACGATGGACATACACAGAGCAGTATTATATACTGCTATACCATGTCCTATGGCTACCAGCGAACACAGACTGCATCCGATCCTGGAGTACCTACCATCATACAGTGGTCACATAATACAACCATACGATGGTCACACACAGGGCAGTATTATATACTGCTATACCATGTCCTATGGCTACCAGCATACACAGACTGCATCCGATCCTGGAGTACCTACCATCATACAGTGGTCACATAATACAACCATACGATGGTCACACACAGGGCAGTATTATATACTGCTATACCATGTCCTATGGCTACCAGCATACACAGACTGCACCCGATCCTGGAGTACCTACCATCATACAGTGGTCACATAATACAACCATACGATGGACATACACAGGGCAGTATTATATACTGCTATACCATGTCCTATGGCTACCAGCATACACAGACTGCATCCGATCCTGGAGTACCTACCTATCATACAGTGGTCACATAATACAACCATACGATGGACACACACAGGGCAGTATTATATACTGCTATACCATGTCCTATGGCTACCAGCGTACACAGACTGCACCCGATCCTGGAGTACCTACCATCATACAGTGGTCACATAATACAACCATACGATGGTCACACACAGGGCAGTATTATATACTGCTATACCATGTCCTATGGCTACCAGCGAACACAGACTGCATCCGATCCTGGAGTACCTACCATCATACAATGGTCACATAATACAACCATACGATGGTCATACACAGGGCAGTATTATATACTGCTATACGATGTCCTATGGCTACCAGCATACACAGACCTCGCCCGATCCTGGAGTACCTACCATCATACAGTGGTCACATAATACAACCATACGATGGTCACACACAGGGCAGTATTATATACTGCTATACCATGTCCTATGGCTACCAGCATACACAGACTGCACCCGATCCTGGAGTACCTACCATCATACAGTGGTCACATAATACAACCATACGATGGTCACACACAGGGCAGTATTATATACTGCTATACCATGTCCTATGGCTACCAGCATACACAGACTGCACCCGATCCTGGAGTACCTACCATCATACAGTGGTCACATAATACAACCATACGATGGACATAAACAGGGCAGTATTATATACTGCTATACCATGTCCTATGGCTACCAGCATACACAGACTGCACCCGATCCTGGAGTACCTACCATCATACAGTGGTCACATAATACAACCATACGATGGACATACACAGAGCAGTATTATATACTGCTATACCATGTCCTATGGCTACCAGCGAACACAGACTGCATCCGATCCTGGAGTACCTACCATCATACAGTGGTCACATAATACAACCATACGATGGTCACACACAGGGCAGTATTATATACTGCTATACCATGTCCTATGGCTACCAGCATACACAGACTGCATCCGATGCCGGAGTACCTACCATCATACAGTGGTCACATAATACAACCATACCATGGTCACACACAGGGCAGTATTATATACTGCTATACCATGTCCTATGGCTACCAGCATACACAGACTGCATCCGATCCTGGAGTACCTACCATCATACAGTGGTCACATAATACAACCATACGATGGTCACACACAGGGCAGTATTATATACTGCTATACCATGTCCTATGGCTACCAGCATACACAGACTGCATCCGATCCTGGAGTACCTACCATCATACAGTGGTCACATAATACAACCATACGATGGTCACACACAGGGCAGTATTATATACTGCTATACCATGTCCTATGGCTACCAGCATACACAGACTGCACCCGATCCTGGAGTACCTACCATCATACAGTGGTCACATAATACAACCATACGATGGTCACACACAGGGCAGTATTATATACTGCTATACCATGTCCTATGGCTACCAGCATACACAGACCTCGCCCGATGCCGGAGTACCTACCATCATACAGTGGTCACATAATAAAACCATACGATGGTCACACACAGGGCAGTATTATATACCGCTATACCATGTCCTATGGCTACCAGCATACACAGACTGCACCCGATCCTGGAGTACCTACCTATCATACAGTGGTCACATAATACAACCATACCATGGTCACACACAGGGCAGTATTATATACTGCTATACCATGTCCTATGGCTACCAGCATACACAGACTGCACCCGATCCTGGAGTACTTACCATCATACAGTGGTCACATAATACAACCATACGATGGTCACACACAGGGCAGTATTATATACTGCTATACCATGTCCTATGGCTACCAGCATACACAGACTGCACCCGATCCTGGAGTACCTACCATCATACAGTGGTCACATAATACAACCATACGATGGTCATACACAGGGCAGTATTATATACTGCTATACCATGTCCTATGGCTACCAGCATACACAGACTGCACCCGATGCCGGAGTACCTACCATCATACAGTGGTCACATAATAAAACCATACGATGGTCACACACAGGGCAGTATTATATACTGCTATACCATGTCCTATGGCTACCAGCATACACAGACTGCACCCGATCCTGGAGTACCTACCATCATACAGTGGTCACATAATACAACCATACGATGGTCATACACAGGGCAGTATTATATACTGCTATACCATGTCCTATGGCTACCAGTGTACACAGACTGCACCCGATCCTGGAGTACCTACCATCATACAGTGGTCACATAATACAACCATACGATGGTCACACACAGGGCAGTATTATATACTGCTATACCATGTCCTATGGCTACCAGCATACACAGACTGCACCCGATCCTGGAGTACCTACCATCATACAGTGGTCACATAATACAACCATACCATGGTCACACACAGGGCAGTATTATATACTGCTATACCATGTCCTATGGCTACCAGCATACACAGACTGCATCCGATGCCGGAGTACCTACCATCATACAGTGGTCACATAATACAACCATACGATGGTCATACACAGGGCAGTATTATATACTGCTATACCATGTCCTATGGCTACCAGCATACACAGACTGCATCCGATCCTAGAGTACCTACCATCATACAGTGGTCACATAATACAACCATACGATGGTCACACACAGGGCAGTATTATATACTGCTATACCATGTCCTATGGCTACCAGTGTACACAGACTGCACCCGATCCTGGAGTACCTACCATCATACAGTGGTCACATAATACAACCATACGATGGTCACACACAGGGCAGTATTATATACTGCTATACCATGTCCTATGGCTACCAGCATACACAGACTGCATCCGATCCTGGAGTACCTACCATCATACAGTGGTCACATAATACAACCATACGATGGTCACACACAGGGCAGTATTATATACTGCTATACCATGTCCTGCTCCTGCCTGTCGTCTTCGCATGGAGAATCTTTGAGATAAAGACCTGTAGCCTCTCGATTGTGACCTGTGTGACTATGACCTGACATCTCATCTGATCTGCTGCTTGTGATGTCATCGCTACTAACCGTGATGTCACTAACCAGACGTGTTTATTTCTAGCTGCTGGACGGTGTGAGCGGCTCAGCCATAATAAACTTATCGTCTTCTCACTCCAGCCTCCATGTATGTATCATCAGTGTGTACTATGTGTTATGTCATGTGCCTGCATGTCACCGCAGAGGCCCAGCGCTTCACCGTACATCCCCCAGGACTGGGCCCTGCTTACATACACAGGGTAGGAGTAGTAGTACTGCACTGTGCACATATATACAGAATAGGAGTAGTAGTACTGTGCTCATATATACAGGATAGGAATAGTAGTAGTGTGCTGTGCCCTTATATACAGGATAGGAGTAGTAGTACTGTGCTGTGCTCATATATACAGGATAGGAGTAGTAGTACTGTGCTGTGCTCATATATACAGGATAGGGGTAGAAGTACTGTGCTGTGCCCATATATACAGGATAGGAGTAGTAGTACTGTGCTGTGTCCATATATACAGGATAGGAGTAGTAGTACTGTGCTGTGCTGATATATACAGGATAGGAGTAGTAGTACTGTGCTGTGTCCATATATACGGGATAGGAGTAGTAATACTGTGCTGTGCCCATATATACAGGATAGGAGTAGTAGTCCTGTGCTGTACCCTTATATACAGGATAGGAGTAGTAGTACTGTGCTGTGCTCATATATACAGGATAGGAGTAGTAGTACTGTGTTGTGCTGATATATACAGGATAGGAGTTGTAGTACTGTGCTGTGCCCATATATACAGGATAGGAGTAGTAGTACTGTGCTGTGCCCATATATACAGGATAGGAGTAGTAGTACTGTGCTGTGCCCATATATACAGGATAGGGGTAGAAGTACTGTGCTGTGTCCATATATACAGGATAGGAGTAGTAGTACTGTGCTGTGCTGATATATACAGGATAGGAGTTGTAGTACTGTGCTGTGCCCATATATACAGGATAGGAGTAGTAGTACTGTGCTGTGCTCATATATACAGGATAGGAGTAGTGCTGTGCTGTGCTCATATATACAGGATAGGAATAGTACTGTGCTGTGCCCATATATACAGGATAGGAGTAGTAGTACTGTACTGTGCCCATATATACAGGATCGGAGTAGTAGTACTGTGCTGTGCCCATATATACAGGATAGGAGTAGTACAGGATATGAGTACTGTGCTGTGCCCATATATACAGGATAGGAGTAGTAGTACTGTGCTGTGCCCATATATACAGGATAGGAGTAGTAGTACTGTGCTGTGCCCATATATACAGGATATGAGTACTAGTACTGTGCTGTGCCCATATATACAGGATAGGAGTAGTAGTACTGTGCTGTGCTCATATATACAGGATAGGAGTAGTAGTACTGTGCTGTGTCCATATATACAGGATAGGAGTAGTAGTACTGTGCTGTGCTCATATATACAGGATAGGGGTAGCAGTACTGTGCTGTACCCATGTATTCTGTCTAGCACTGTACATATTTAGCATGAATACCCGAATACAGGAACATTTTACATGATTGTCCTTCTCCCCTCATCTTATCACAGCTTGTGTCTAGTTGCACTGCTTTATTCACCTGGTGGGGGGCGCTGCATGTATGGGAGGGGGTGAGGACTCAGTATCTAACCCATTGTTTCTTGTCTTACGGCTGCAGAAGATCCTTTGGGTAAGTAGTGGGGGTCTTGGCACGACCAGTAAGGACACCTACCCCTGCCCCCAGGGGTGGGGAGTGATGAAATGTTATTTATGTGAAACTCTCATTGAATACAATGTCTATTCAGGAGGTTCATTTCCAGCCCTGTACGGCTGGCTCAAGTCAAAAATCCAATAAGCCTCTATTAGATTTTCTCCATGAGGTCAGCGTGATGGAATTCTGCGGATTACTAAAATAGACATCATTATTTGTAGGAACCTTTCATGAATCTGTGCAGAATCTGTGCAGAAAGGTGAAATTACTGCCCCACCAGAGCCCATGGACCCCAAACTTTATTATTATGTGAAATGTGATTCTTCCTCTCAGCAACTAAACCCTAACGTCAAGGTCTTGGGGTCTTCATGAGCAAGGTCCGATCTTGCTTGTATAACCTGCGCTGACTAGTGTCATGTCTGACTGCTGTGTTATATATCAGCCTTCACAAAGGTGTCCAATTGGGAGTTACCAGACTCGTAACTGGCGGGCTCCATAGTAGGCTCCATACTAGGCCCTCAACCTACAATGTATTATTATTTATAGTACTAGCCCCTTTCTATGGTGACTTCCTAACTCTCCCAGGTTCAGCGGGACTGTCCTGGGTTTCAGAGGCTGTCCCGCTGTCCTTTGTGGTGGGTGATATGTCCCAGAATAATCCAGAGGTCAGCTCCCCACTCCACCATTCTGCTGGTGGTCCCAATAGCTCTGAGGCTGCACGGCGCAATGATGTCATCATGTAACCCCCCATTTAGAGCCTCTGAGAAGCAAATTAGGCACAATAGCAGTGTCCCACTTTAGGGGCGGAGTAATGTGGAGGTAAGGCGGAGTCTAAGTGGTGCCCGGTTTTCACGAGAGCCCGCCGCAAAGCAGGTTGGATTTGTTGCAGCGTGGTATCAATAGGTCGATCCATAGGCGTGACTTTGTCCGCGGTGGCAAACTCGTGGTCAGGCAGGAGGTCGAGAAAGGCATCACAGGATCAGAGTCGGGAGCGTAGCGGTAGGTCAGGACAGGTAGCACAGGGTCGGAGTCAGAAACAGAATCGAAATCACAATGGAATATCAAGATAATCGCAGAATACAGCTTTCTCTCAGGCATGGAAGCACAAAGATCCGGCAGGGGACATAGGAAGGGGCTGGAATTTATTAGGGCAGGCAGTTGGCCAGCACCAATAAGTGGCACACTGGCCCTTATATTTTACAGAGCGGACGAGCGCTACCTAGGACAGGGGAGATGCAAGCGTTTTGCCAATACTTTATTACATAAGATTGACATAAAGAGATGTCCCACAATGTCTGGTACAGGTGGCTCTCAGGTCTTCTAACCCCAGCCAAGTGGCAAAATATAGTAGATAATTTATGAACTTTAGACATGACTCTTTTTTTCCAATTTTTTTTCCATTTTACTATCATTTGGCCATTTTTGGGGTGGAAATATCCTTTTAAACGTAAATTGAAATAAAAATGTATGGTTGTGTTATTAAGAACTGCAGGCCGTCTCCACAACAATGTAGCCTCCAAAATTATTCCATCTGATGGGAACACAGATTAAATTTTCCAGCCTCGGGCGGACCGTCCATGCTTTGCTGAGGTGTGAACCTCTCCCGTTGCCAAGGCCGCAGGGACATGTGAAATTAATTACGAGTGGGTCACATTTCGGTAACGATCTATCAGCCCATCTAATACAGGGAATAAAATCAGACGTCTCCTGCCAAGGTAGACACAAACGTTGGGTGGGTGCACATTTGCCGGTATGACCTTGACTTTCCCAGCATTTGTCATTGGGAGGAATGAAGCATCTACGTTGGCTGTCAGTGGTGGAGTAATGTGTGAGCATGAAGTACAGAGAACACTTTAGGTTTTATAATCTCTTAGGGGATTACTCAATATTTTAACCCCAATATATACATATTTTACTCAACTTTGGTAAAACTACTACATAAAAGGAATATTCGTTTTTGGTCTACAATCCTGTTACTATCCTCATCGGGTTGGACCTAAGTTGACAATTTTTAGTTCTCAGAAGTTAAGTTTCTATGAGCTACCATTTTGTGGGGATCTTTATTAGAAATATGTTGAGTGACTGACTTCCGTTCTTTTCAGGAAGAAGAATTCATCGACTGGTGGAGCAAATTCTATGCATCGATTGGGGAAAAGGACAAGTGTGGGACTTACTTGGAGAGAGGATTTGACACTCTTCAGGTAGGTGGTTTCCAGATATTAGACAGCCAAAGACCAAAGAGCAATGAGGTTTTGGGAAAACCACTTATCTACGATTATATTTTTTAGTGGTAGTTAACCCAGTGTTATTTGGTCTATGACTGGACCTGTACAAATTTTCTACAAGAGATCTAGATAATGGAACATCGGGGGTGTCCAGTTTTTGCAAGTGGACTAATGATATGGTGGTCAGTACTTTAGAGTCAGGCTCAACTGATGACTGTATGGAGGCACAACCGAGAGCTACAGATGCATTGCATACATCAATGGTTAGAGCTCAAGGTGGTCTAATAAATAGATGGCATATACTAGGGATCGGAAGAGCTTTTTAATAAGAGAAATTTGGTTTGTGCTATTTTTTCACCATGATTTTATTTGGTTTATATGGTGAATAAGTAGAAGTTTGTGTATGCATCAAAACCTTGACTGTCCACATCTTGAAGGCTTCTAATACCCTGAGTAAGCTTCTTCTTTAGAGACAAATACTTACTGTGCAATGTGTCTTGTTGCCTTGACCCCCACTATGTTCATCTTGTGAAGAATTCTTACCAAGCAAAATGCTACTACAAAGATCACACAATAAATTCGAAAAATCTGGAGTGGTTTTGTCCGGCCATGATTTGTTTTGGCACCAATGGCTGCTGTTGGAATCCACAACTTGATAATTACATTATGGCTACCGTCGGAGAGCTGTCACCGGCACAGTCCATCCCGTTCTCTGGAAAAGCTGCTGCATTTTCTTGGCTCTTGAGGCAAATAATAACAGTCACCGCTTCTTCGAGCATCAGGAAAACAGAGGCAAAAACAGGGTAAATCGTAACCGGAGATAGAAGCCAAAACCGAGAGCGGTTATATCACATCAAAAATAAATCTGTCATTCAGATGAGACCAGGAAGAGTCCTTCACAATCTCCCAGTCTCCACAGTGTCCTGCTCTGCCTACTTTCAATAATATCACAGAAGGCGCCAAGACTTAAGTTATTAAATACAGTCACAAAATCCATCGGAGATTTAATATAATTCAATTTTATTTTATTGACTTTTTTTTTTCAAAAACATTTCAGAATTTGTCGTGTGAAAGCCAAAAGATAAAGTAAAGCAAAGGCTAAATTTATAAGACATATGGAAAAGTTACCTATGAGCAAGACTAGAAATCTCCAAGGACTTCTGGGACTACAGTCCGAAAATTTTGTTTAATAGAATAAATGTAATAAATAAAAATTTGAAGAATAAAATTAAACTTTTTCGGAATGACCTGAAGTTAAGCATAAACCTTAGAAATTACTGGATTTAAGGTCAGGTTAGATTGATAGACTTTGCAGTAATCATCACAATCAATCAATGAATCAATATCCATGACGTCCTGGGTTTAAGACTCCAAGTTTATCATCTCACATCACTATATAGGATATTCAGCATTAAACCTTAAATCTGTCAGTTGAAGACTCCATTGTTAAGCCTTCCCATACAGCCCAATGGCTTGTGCCTGGCCTTACAGCTAGTGAATAATTGCCAGTCAAATGTCCACAACAATTCATTGATCCATTCATACCACTTAGTTGTAAGATTTAGCTCCTGTTTTGTTTTAGTAGACACCAGGAATTAAGTACATAATACTTGGCTCAGAATATCTAGGAGGTGAAGAGGTGAATCTACCGGAGGGCCCCAATGCTAGATGGACCTCCAGCCCGACATGAGCCGAGCACCCTCACATATGGAATCTCAACCATCCTATGTATCCATTTAATTATATGAGGATATTGTGGAACAAATTCTCCAGTTAATTTTGACACTGTATATTGTTAATGCATTGAGATGAAATATAGATGACATGTCCAACCACCAGTCCACTTCTTGGTCATGCAGGACCCCAGTCACCTTGCAGCATCTTTCTGCTGCCTAAGGAGCCTACAGCCATTTGTTCTTGGATCACAGAACTAAGAGAGCAAAAGTCAAAGACAAGAGCCGGTCACCAGGTTACTGTTAGTCTTCCCAGGACCATTACGGATCAGTGTAATGGTCCAAGGGCTAACAGGCAAACTACCTGTGATACATATGGCTACACAGTGTTCAACCTGGTCCTCTTCTCCTGTATCTTATACTTCCAGCTTGCCAATGGATTCTCCTCTTGTTCGAATAAAGTCAAAGATGGCATCTACATGATATGTAATTTGGCTGTAGAGACCTTTATTCTTGGAGTAAAGTTGTGTGATGACAAGTATAATATTTTGTGGAGACAACTCCATTTCTTTCCATTCTGGAAAATTCATGGCACTAATATAGATGTTGATGGGAATAGTATGTCTAGTATTCATTGACCTCCATATGTAAATCCCATGTGGCGAATACATTGTTGTATCTGTAGTAGTTTGTACTATGAGATTGTAGATCTTTAATTGGAGGTCAATTAAAGGGCTGGACTTTGAGCTTAAGTATCTCCAAGTCTCTTCTACTTGTCCGTAGTCTTAAATGGCTCCTACTGGAAGCTTCTGTATTGACATAGGAACAAATCAATTTATATATTCAGTGACTTTTCAACAACCGCTGTGTCAGAAAACTTGTAAAAATAAAATAATCTTTGTCAAGAAAGACTCAAGTGTTGGGAAATATCTTGAAGTGCAGCCGAAACCCTCAAGTAATGGCGGACAGTTTTATGGAAATAGCTTTGGTTTTTAAGCAATTGAAATGCCAAAATGAGTGTGGGAATCTTTTGGGTGGTGTTAATTTAGTCATCTGCTGACCACACAAAGACAGAGCACAATATAATAGGCCACTTGGACCAGTCTTCAGCATCTGCTCTCCGCTTGGCCTCTGACGACCCCGTTGGCCTTTTGTAGGATAATAATTTTCTGGCTCGCCTACAAATTCCTGTATAGAAAACGTGTGGAAAGGAAACGGCACAATTATTAGAATGTTACACACTAATAACTCACTGACGTTCTGCCCATTATTCCTCTTAACCATTTATGTTGGATTTTTCCCCAGTTTGAGACTGCAATTAACATTGTGGGTAATGTTTATCTTTACATGTGGGCTTATCCGGCTCAGAGCGCTGATCTGTTCTGCAGAGAGCACATAATCGAAGACAGGGTCCACGGGCGCGGGACTGGAATGAGTGATGCTGCACTGGGGGTTTTATACAGCTGTGACCTTGATTTTTATAAGAGCTGGAACTGGGTCCGCTGGTATTCAGAACACATTAGGGAGCTGGACTTGTATCCTTAATGAATTCAGCTGCTCCACTCTCTGGCGTCATATCCACAAACGTGTGCAAAAAACGGGCAGGCATAAGACATGCTTTATCTTTCCGTGCCTCGGCCACACGGTTCTGGCATGTTGCGGTGATACACAGGGCATCTCTGTAGTAGCTCGCGGCCACCATATACGGTCATGTACATGAGACCTTAGATGGATCTTTTATCCCCAGCAATTTGTCGTACTTATCAGTGGTGGACACAGACAATGGTCCCCTGGGAGATTGTGGCCACCATATATAGTCGTGTACACGAGACCTTAGATGGATCCGTTACTTGTCCAGCAATTTGTCGTACTGAACTTATCAGTGGTGGACACAGACAATGGTCCCCTGGGTGAAAATTGCATACAGGCTCCTTGTATCTCATATCTTATCACAGAGAACAATCAATAAGTATGTCTATCAATCTATTGTGCAACTTTAGGTTGACATGGACTATCCTTACCGACGGGGCTTCATGCAGCTGCACAGACTGTACCAGTATAGTATAGTATGTGCACCCCTGGTTCTTACACTTGGATAGTTATTCAGTACAGATGAAATAATGGTACTGCTATATAGTGTTTAGACAGTATTGTCATTCAGTGCCACCATAAAAATATATTATTGGAGCAATAAAGTACCATATAACACCAAGATATTACTGGCAGTCCGAGTAATATAGTACACTATTCAAAGTCCTCCGGAAAATAACATAGGATCGTCATTAGTAGATGATCATTGAGAGTGCGACACCCAAGACAGGTCCCGAACACTAGAATAGCTCAACACTATACTTCTGTCTGCCCCCTCTGTATTGGCCATCTGACCACAATGAGGAGGCAGCCCCCATAGAGGTGACTGGGGATACAAGTGGCCCCATAGAGATACATCACAGAAGAACTTGTGTTTTCTAGCCAAACATAGTGCATCAGAGCAGCTATTCGGTTAGGGTGGTTGTAATCGTAATTCCATCGATTAACTACCAATTCTCTGTTGTATAGTGAATAGTAGTATATGAGCCAAAAATCACCTAAAAAGGCATTTCTAAAGATAAGGGAATACAGTTTCAAAGTGTTATTGCTACTTTTTGGTTTTCTAAATTGTACATGGCAAATAGTCAATGAGTGGTTTCATTCATCTTACAGGTGCTGGACACTGAGCTGGAGAACATAGAAGACTACGAGGGACTCTCAGACTTCTGCCGTACATTCAAGTTATACAGAGGCAGGTCCCAAGATGAAGCTGAAGATCCATCTGTAGTTGGGGAATTTAAGGTGAGTCCCTATGGATGAAATCACGAAAATGTAAAATGTAATATCCTATATTCTCTACTCTTTGGTGAACCATTAAGATACTGGGGATTTCCTTTTCCAAATCCTAATTTATTTATTTAATGCTATCTCAATTTTCCAAATTTGATTACAGTAAGGCCACACACAGTAGTGCCAGTCTGGTTTGGCACCCGCCATACGACTTAGCACAGTCTTAGGAACATCTCTGCTCCCAGCAAGGAGATATTTCTGATTTTCAGCTCAAATTCCCAGATTATATTCCCTCGAGAAGAAACCAACTGTGGGGTTGATACGCGTGAGTAGTCAAAGCCAATGGTTTACCACTAAATGGGTCGGAGGAGGACAAGTGTAAGGATAAGGATGAGTGTATGAATGAGGTAAAGCTAAGAGTAAAATGTTTGTCTCACTCTACTAATTCTGAGGCGATATGCAGGCAGAAGGCTGAGGGCAACTAGGAAGCTCAGAATCCATGACCTCCTTAAATAAAAGGGGATCCATCAGACCCAAGAATATCTATGGGCACTAGTGACCTTACACAATCTGATGCTGCTTTGGGACCAAAGTAGAGAGAAAGCTCTCTGATCTAGTAGGACAGGAAATATTGCAAGCATGACCAGACCTATGGCTGGCCTATGTTGGATTGTGACTCTAGAAATGATTACATCAGTAGTTTATAAGTAGCAAAGCAGTCCACATAACTAAACTCACCAAACAGTGGCCTCTCCAAAATCCCCCTTTCCATCTGCTGTTCATCAAATAAGGAGACTGAGAACGGGATTGGATCAAATTGTCAGTCACAACTTTATTAACAAAAATAAAACATAATATTGTACATAAATATGGATGAACTTCTTCATGTACCAAATAATTTACCAAAATTTAACCAACCAGCGCCAGAGCGAATGAGTCAACGGAGAGAAATCCCAGGCCCCATTCTGTCCACATGTTGTAATTTAGGGGTTGTATCCCCATACCACTTCCACTTGCAGATGGTAACAAAAAATCCTGACTCACCATCCACCGGTAGCCTAACCCAGGTCATCCCAAGTACCATATGGTCATTATAGGAACCCATTTCAATTAACTCTACTGAACTCTAATTAACCACACATCCTGTTGTGATACTAACCACGACCTGGATCTGCCAGCGAGCCTCCTTCTTTGAGAAGCACCCCAAAAATCCCAAAAAAGAAAAAAAAATCCACAAAAAGGGGTAGGGGGGTGTACCGTTTCCTTTGTCAGGTCTCCCACACTAACGCAAAACATGGGAAGCCGGTACTTCCCCCCTATTCTTTCCCTAACTTTTCTCCACCCAACTTACCCAGGTCATGCAGGTCATTATTTTCACTTTCAGCCTGGGTCTGGTCATGTTTTTTATAGAGTCTACTATTGACAAGAGTGATCCATGACCCTGGCCCAGTATTTCCAGTAGGACATTGGCAGAATCCAGGAAACGTGATAACTGCGGTGGGTTGTCTTCACCACTTCGGTATGCAACGCACAAGCCATACATGGGTCGTATACAGGAGGAAGATCAAGTCGAAGCCATTATTATATAACAGCCATAATTTTAATGACTCACTCGTGGATATTATCCCAGAAGCCTTTTGTGTATTGTTTTTCCTAATTACAACTTCTCCATTATGTGGCCAACGGCAATGAGTATAACGTCAACCAGTATTTAATAGGAAGCTTATCTGAGGCTGAAGAGATGAGCGGAAATGTGTGGATGGATCTGTAACACTCATTATATCAAGAGAAAACTCAGCCAATGGAAAATAACAGCATAAAGATGAGAGAATCGTAGAGCTCTCAGGAGCTCGGAGCATAATTGGAAGGAGTACAGGAGGACACTTGGGGAGAATCATCGCCATAAAACTGTCATCATCTTGTCCCAAATCTCCTTGTGACTCTAATTACTCCAATATTTTATCCCTTGGTTTAGAATCTGGAATAGAATTTGTAGAAGCTGCATAACAGACAAATATTTTATATCTATTGAGAAGACCGCGATAAACGGTTAGATGTCACATCATATCATGGTGGCCATCTTCTGACAATCTACACACTCCACTCCTTCATCTACTTTTAAGAACACAGCTCCTATAGACTACCCTTATCGGGTCAAGTAAATCCCAAACAAGCATTTACATGAATACCATAAAGTTCTCCGGGATTTCAGAAAAGACGTTCAAACCAACAACTGTTTTGCTCGACTTTCAGTAGCCTAAACACATCCTGATAGACCTGTTATCAGATACTGAACTATTTCAACAGTTTGGTGGGTTACATGTGGGTCAACTTGGATGTCTCCCATTATATAAAGCAAGTTGTGATAAACTGGTTGGAAGCCATGTCGTGGTCCATCATCGTCTTATCTACTAGCATCGGGATCACGTTTCCAATGAACTGTCCAATGTGAGATGTTTTAATTATTTTTCTTCTGGGTCAACATGAGAGTTCATGTTTATGGGATTAAGAACCTGGTCTAATGATCTGGGGCCACCATAAGTTATCACCATGTTCCCTTGCCCTCTCTTCCATGGAAAGGACACAGATACATAGACTAAATGTTTTCTATTCCCCATAGATCAATTGGCCATGTGTCTTCTCCAGACTGGCCAACAATGCAACGGCTGTAGGCAATAGTGGTGACATAACAAAATATTTATTCATAGGGACGGAGATACAATAAAATAACCATCATTTTTGTCGTTTTATTATAATTATAGGGATCCTTTAAAATATACTCCCTTCCTGAAGATCCCTCAGTTCCTGCACCTCCTCGACAGTTCCGCCAGCTGCCAGCTAAAGGAGTACAAGAGTGCCTGGTCAGGGTCTACATTGTCCGTGCATTTGGCCTCCAACCCAAGGATGCTAATGGAAAGGTAAGCAATGAGATTATGCAGAGGCGTAAATACAGAGCAGAGGGGTGGTAGGAGCATAATTAATGGGTAGTGCTTGGCTACAACCCGCTTGCAGAAATCTGCTATGGGGCTCAGCCTCTCCTAGTTATGCTTCTTGCATTATGGGAAATATTACTACACAAATCAACAAGAAGATTGTCAGTAACTAGATACTAAATTCCTTTTTCTCCAGTTTTAAACATTACCTTTATTCACAGTAAATCATACGCATAAACTGTGTGGCCCCTTTAAGCAGGTTGGGGGAAGGAGGAAAAAAGTTGTACCCCTACTGCATTTATTTACATATTTCAGTCTGGAGATTTCAGCCATTTTTATTTGCCTCCTTTCTTGTGTGACCCCCTATGTGAAGATATGTGTTATGAACTCTAATGCCTCTCTCCCAGCAGGAAATCTTAGCACTAATTGAAATGGTATACTGATGCAGATGTTAGGGGCCCTTGTTGCTCCCTCTAATAAATGGCTGCTGGAGTAAAGCCGCAGTCAGTGTCACATGACTATTATAAAATGTAAATGTATTATCCCCCCCCCCCTACTTTTTATGTGTTTGTTGCAATATATATAAATATGAAAAGTGGAAATGAATCCTGCTTTGTGCTTCCACCAATGAAGCAGAAATCCAATGATTATTATTATTTAAACCCACTGTATTATTTTTGCTTAATGTTTAGTGCGACCCCTATGTGAAGATATCTATTGGTAAGAAGTCCATCAACGATCAGGAACATTACATCCCCTGCACCTTAGAGCCTGTTTTTGGAAAGTAAGTATATGTGTAACTGAGAACATTTTTTCATTGCTCTGGTTAAGAATGAAGATGAATCAGCTCTCTCTCCCCCTTTCCAAGCTGGAACGAGGGGGTTGAGAGAGACACTGGCTGTGTGTAACTTGCTGAAGAGAATTCCTCAGGAAGGGGAATGAAGGAGCTGAGAGAGACGCTGACTGTGTATGACTCACTGAAGAGATGTCAGCTTCCTCATTCCCCCCTCCCTCAAGAATTCTCTTTAGCAAGTCACACAGTCAGCTTCTCTCTCTACTTCCTTATTCACTCCTCCCTCAGGATTTCTCTTCAATGAGTCACACACAGTCAGGGTCTCTGATGTATCTAAAGACATCTAAAAGGTACTGTGTGTGTTTTGTGAGGCGGAGGGGCACTGGTGACAGGTTCCCTTTAAATGCCAATTAATGTATAAGGAGATACAAATTACATAAACTATTAGCTCAGAATTTCCAGGGTTGTAGAACTACAGTGATAGTTTTTCTTTAGATATTCATAAGTTAATGTTTTCACCTTTATAATTTGCTATAGATCTGCTGTAGACCCCAGCAGGTCTACAACTGTAGCTTCACTTGACCTTGATCTGTATCTGCCAATTTCAACCTCTCTACAACTTTCTTCTGGCTATATGTATATGTTAAGTTAATCTGGGTAGTCTAAGATAGCAATGTTTTTTTTTCAGTCATGTAAAGGAAAGACCTACAAATATACTATCCATCTGCTAGTGAAGCTCATGATGTGTGACTATAAAACGTTTATTAGCTGCCTTCTCTGTTTTCCAGGATGTTTGAGCTGACCTGCACCTTACCATTAGAGAAAGACTTGAAAATCACACTCTATGACTATGACATGTTGTCAAAGGACGAGAAGATTGGGGAGACTGTTATCGATCTCGAGAACCGATTTCTTTCCAAATATGGGGCTCGATGCGGCATACCACAAACATATTGCACGTATGTAACCCAACAAAATGGGGCAGTTTTACTTACCCGGTCCTGTCGCAATCCCGCGATGCATTGTCCGACGAGGATTCGGGTCTGCCGCGATTCACTAAGATCGTGTGCCCGAGTTCCTGCAGGTGTCGCTGCTGCCGGAGTTCACCTGCTTCTTCCCGGTGCATGTGAGTGCTTGATCTTGTGACACACTTCCGTTTTTAAATTCCGCGGTTTGTCCGAATCTGTCGGGTTGTCCAACGGCCACCACCCCGATTTCTGTCACATGAAAGCCGGAGCAGATGCACCACAATCCGATCGCGTGCGCCAAAACCCCGGGGCAATTCGGTGCAAAACGGAAATAATCGCGAAACCCGACGAAAGTGCGGCGTCTGTCTAATCTGGACAGGTAGACTTTATGGTCATCATTACAGAAGATTTCTCATTATGAAGGATAGATTTTGGGTCTCTGGTGTCACCTCAGTAAAGTAGATCAGTTCTTCTAATGAGGATAAGCTTTCCGTAGAGTAGAGTTTATCTTCTGCTCAGTGGTGGTATTTGGAAGTCCAAGAATTGGCTTGGATCACCCAAGATTTTCTCATTGATGCTTATGGATGAGTGATGGTTTACTCAACTAGGAGCATCTAAGTGTCAAGTAGATAGGAGGAAAGTATTGAAATGGCAAGTGAAGATCCTTTGCTGTATCGGTCCTTGTGCACACACCTTAAAATACTCAACATTTTTTATTCTTGTCTTATAGTCACACCTAGCTCTGGGACTCGAGGGGCATAAAACATTGGCCTAAATGTTAAGATCTGGTTTTAGATTTCGCATTACGGCCGAGTCATTTACACCCTTTTTTTCCCCACATTTTTAGCTCTGGACCAAACCAATGGAGGGATCAGCTCCGGCCTTCCCAGCTCCTTCATATATTTGCCCAACAGCGCAACCTCAAGCCTCCGATCTACAAGAAGGACAGGATCTCCTTCAAGCATCATGAATACAGTATTTCTGACCTTGGTGAGTGACAAATTCACCAGCTTTTTGTGACCTCACAAGGGTAGGATGTTATTTGCTGTAATTAAAGGGACACTAATGTGAAAAACATCCATTATAATATGCTGGTCATGATTTACTTTTGATATTGGTGATGGTAGCTGTGCAATTACCAACTTTACTGTCCTGTAGAGGCCGCCATTTCTTACAGGAAGTTAGATGTAAAATATGGCCAATCACCAGCCATCCACTGACAACTTCCTGTTCATTTGCATAGAGTCCTAGCCAATTGTTTGGTGTATTGGGTCTATGAATCAAATTTCCTTGGTGTTTTCTTTTTGACAGAGGACAGCAAATTCTCTAATCCCCATTTGGGACCACCTGAGGAACGTCTTGCCCTGCACGTCCTACGGAAACAAGCCCTGGTGTGTGAACACGTTGAGACAAGATCCCTGTACAGCCCCCTGCAGCCTGATATAGAGCAGGTACGGACCTTTGATCAAACAAGTTATTAAGCTTTAGGACGCAGATAGACTAGACCGCGGTATAACACCGGCCAAGATCAAAGATGGTGAGAACCTCGGCGAGGAGGAGGACGAGGCAGGTGCATTGGCACAACATCTAGAACAATTCCCAGCCCTATATATTTTACAAGCATCTGTACAGTTTTATTATAGATTTACTATCATTTTCTTGATTCTTATGACTTCATGTTTTATTCTTGGTCTACAAACTAGAAATAAGCCTTTGTAAGTTTTAAAACTTAAATAAATCTTCAATCAAGGGTCTTAGGTCGTCTCATGTCTTTGTGATAATCCTAAAATTGCAAGTATTTTGAGATTTCAATGTTGCCTGCCATTGGGGTTTCCTTTTTTATATTTAATATACAATTATGTATTATTATTATACATATTATTATTATTTTATTATAATTCCATAAATTCTGCTTTGTATTTTTAGGGAAAACTACAGATGTGGGTGGACATATTTCCTAAGTCATTTGGACCCCCAGGCCCACCATTTAATATTACACCCAGAAAAGCAAAAAGGTACAATAAATGCAATATGTAATGTACATTATGTAGACAATAACCCATATTTCTCAAAAAATAGTGCAAACTGCACTGTGAAGTGTGCAGGAGGCGCTTGAATACTGGGGCACGGTCTTCATAAATCTGGTGCATGGTAATAAATTTGGCGCACGGTCCGACTCACAATAACGGCCCCCTTGGTGCAGAAATTTGTGTCGCCTCAAGCATAGTGGAGCTGTACACAAGTGTGTGGCGCAGTTTTCAAGTTCTTTCTAATGCAAAATCAGACAAAAAACTGGCGCAGGGGCTTTAATAAATGTGGCCAATATCTCGAAAGGGATTGTTATGCTCAGAGGAGATCTTCTCCTGAAAGTAGGATAGCAAAAACAATAATTAAACAGAACCTGTCACAAGGGACCTCATTTACACTAAAGACAGATTGTAGGAGCCATTTACACCTGCAATGCAAAGATGTCTTCCTGCCTTCTCTATGCATTTCATTACAATATAATTGTGTGTTATAACTTACCTTGCACCCTGACAGAATCCTCTGTGTAGTCCCAGGGGTTGGGCTTTGGTTTGGATACATTGAAAAAAAAACACTTGTTTTGTCTGTGCTGCTTACTCCTCAGCTCTCAGTCCCCACCTTTGTGCTCCTGTGAAGCTCCCTCCCTCCCCACTGTGTGAGTGGAGAAGCAGGAGGGATGATCTGTAGAGGAGCACAAAGGTGGGGGATGAGAGCTGAGGAGTGAGCAGCACAGACAAAACAAGTGTTTGTTTGTTTTTAATGCATCCAAACCAAAGCCCAACCCCTGGGACTACACAGAGGATTATGTCAGGGTGCAAGGTAAGTTATAACGCACAATAATATTGTATTGCAGATGCTAAGAGAAGGCAGGAAGACATCTTTGCAATGCAGGAGTGCATTGCTCATTTGTGAAAATGAGGTCCCTGGTAACAGGTTCTCTTTAAATCTCATGACTGATGTTGAAACAGAATTGTAGTGTGAAGTATTGTGGAAGTATGTTACAGAATAGGTGGAAACCATATGAAGAAGTTAATATGATAAATACCAGTGTGGTCAAATACCATGTGTAGTATTCAGTCTAAACTACTATAGGTTGTTCTGTCTAATGGGAACTTCTATAATATAAATTATATAATATAAATATGAAGTCCCCAAATCAGAGCATAGATAAAACATAACAATACACTTAAGGCTTAGGGGTCTGGAGTCAGTGTGCTGCCATAAAGCTGTATGAGTTTATGTAGTGGTGAGAAATCTGCTGTAAGTCCTGGAAAGTTTTAGTTGCTTTAGTTGCTTATTCTAGAGGATATTAATCCCGTGCCATGATTTTTACATGACATGTTACCAGGTTCTACCTGCGTTGTATCATTTGGAACACGAAAGACGTTATCCTGGATGATGTCAGTCTCTCCGGGGAGAAGATGAGTGACATTTATGTGAAGAGGTAAGTGGTTTTCTGGACCTTATAATCTTTTAAGACAATAAATAAATAAATTTACTCATTCCCTGACATTCCAAATTGGTGATTACTCGCGATACCCTAAAAAAATTGGGGAGGGGGGGGAGGCGGGGATTCATTAGTGATCCTGCGCCCAAAAATAACAGTTTTGCACAAAAAATTGTGTAAAAAAATGCCTGCCGACACATTTATAAAGGCTTTTAGACCATTTTTTGTCCATTTTTGCTTGTCAGGAAAAGGAGCAGAGAATCTGTAATTTGGGGCAGAGAGATATTACCAGTGGCCAAAGGGGAAGGAGACTGATTCTGTCTTGCTTGTCAGGAGAGGAGCAGAAGATTTGTAGTATGGAGCAGTATAGCTGAAAAGACTCCCTCAGCAGAGAGATTATATTGTCAGTTGCCAGAGGAGAAGGAGACTGATTCTGTCCTGCTTCTCAGGGAAAGAGCAGAGCAGCAGCAATAGGTGATAGTGTATGTGATAAAACACATTTTATTTAGCAAAGAAATAAAATGCAATTATATAGTTAACTGCCACAGTGGGGTGGAGACTGATTTTGTACTGTTTCTTGGGAAAATAACTAAGCTGTGTAGAAGATGAAAATTCATTCTGCAGAGAGAGTAAGAGTGGAATATAGTGGCAGCTGCCAGAGGGGAAAGGAGACTATTCTTTTCTACTTGGAGCAGAGCCAGATCAGTACAGTAGGTGACAATGTAGCTGAGAAACTGAAGAGATTTAGTCAGCTGCCAGTGGGGAAAGGAGACTTTATTCTGAAATGCTAGTGATGGAGAAGAGCTCTGTAGTTCATGGCAGAATAACTGAGAACACTTCTGGAGCAATGGAAGAAAGCAGGTGATAGCGTAGCTGAGAAGACTTACTTTGAAGCTGCTAGAGGGGGAAGGAAACTGATTCTGTCGCAATGGTCAGGTAAGGAGCAGAGGCTCTGCCGCATATGACTGTGTATCCGATGAGACACCTACACAAGAGGAGTAAGATTGAACTATTATTTTAGCTTCCAGAGGGTAAATAATTAGTGGAAGAACCTAAAAGTTTAAAGGGGGCAGTAGAATTCTGTGATATCTCACAGTCTGACCCATGGTGCCATTGCCAAAACTTACATCACATACTACACCTACGGCTACATTCATGGCTCTATGTCATCACTTTGCCCAGAACAGTAGCCAGAGAGTTAATAGAAAGGAATAAGAGGCAGGTAACCTCCAGGCTCGGCTCTAGAGCCATATGTTTCTCCGCAGAGTCACCGCACTCCTGAGCGGCTTTGAACTCTGAACATACTGAACTGGTTTATACAACGCCACGGAACGTTATGTACACATTCTCCCTGCTATAGGTGCTACCCGTCCAGGGCGCACATGAAAGTAATGCCTTTGTTTCAATGACATGTTGTGCAAGTTATACAAATATACTTCCTCTGGAGGTAAACGCGGCTGTCCTGCTCTCCTTCTCCTAGCTGGCTGATAGGCCATGAAGAAAATAAACAGAAAACAGATGTGCACTACAGGTCTATGGGAGGCGAAGGGAATTTTAACTGGCGGTTCGTGTTCCCCTTTGATTATCTTCCTGCGGAGCAGGTCTGCTCAGTGTCTAAGAAGGTAAGACCAGCCCAAAAAACACTCCGAGCACAAAGCCCGGCTGTCTCACCGTACCACCAATGTGTGTCAGGTCTTTGTACCAGAGAACCTCGTCACGGTGGAGCCGCGGTGGTCGTTAAATAAATGTGGAGGTGTGGTGACCTCTGTTTGTGATAACACAACGTATAACCATGGAGATTTTATCCCTAGCAATAAGCTGGTGGTCATCAGGACATAGGATCGGAATGACTGGATTTGGCTTTGGAATACACGGTCCTAACGCTGTTGGTCTGAAGACCGGATGATCCAAGAGGATGAAGCACTGACAAGCAATGACATGTACTCACATGATATGGTTCCCCCTATCGTGTACAGTGTAAATGAATATGTCTAATTACTAGGCCAGTGGATTCACATGCTTGGCCACTCCCCCCCCCCTCCCCCAACAACTAGTATCTGAATAAGTACAGAAATAGGAGAAATGTTTCTAAATATTCCTATTTCTCCAAAGTTCCTTCAGAATGTCCCAATACCTGGAGGATAATATAGTTGAGATGTGTATAAAATGGGGGATTCTGCTTGAAATCTAGCATCAGGATCCAGTAAACTAAAGCAACACGCTTAAAGAGGACACATCTCACATGTGGAGAGGCACATATCATGCTTTATGGGCTGCTACACAGATCACATCATGACAGACAGATCATGCTTTATGGGCTGCTACACAGATCAAAGAGCACTATAGATTTTCTTTCTATCCCCCCAGTTGCTGAGATATCAGTCTCTGACCTTTATAATCTTCTGCACTGACAGAGAGGAGGACCCAGAGCAGAGAGGTAGGTGCATGTCTTCTTCTTGTCAGACAAGATTAGCATAACACACACCCCCTCCCGGCACCTCCTCTCTCACAGTAGAAAGGATTTTAATGGTCAGATACTCGGACTGATATATCAGCAACTGTGAAGCCTGGAAAGAAAATGCAAAGTGCCCTTAAATCTGTGTAGCACCCCCAACAAAAATGGTATACTAATATCCACATGTGTGAAGTGGTGAAATATCCCCTTTAAATGCTCTTGTGTATCCCCCTTGGTCTGCTCTTCTTTTACTTTATTATTCTGCTGCTTTCCAACAAAAAAAAAAAGTAAATGAGGGCGTCGCCAGACTCTCTCTGGACTCTTTGCAGGCTTATGGTCCGCCTCTTCACTCCCCCAGAGCTGGTGATGACACCCACCCCGCTACACGCTACAGGGACAACCACGCCAAGAGCCGAGTGACATAACCTACAGTAAAGCCTCAAAGAGGAGAAATCCTGTAGCAGTTTTGGTAACACCCAAAGTTTTTAGGAAAACAAGGGCAGGGAAAGTAAAAGAAGAGCAGATCCAGATTGAGGCGACACACACACCAATTGCCCGGTGACATGTGCAGATTTATGGTTGCCAGAGGGGGAAGAATACTGATTAAGGAGTTTACTGGGGACTATATTTACAGTAGACTGTAAAGTAGACTTTATGCAGAGATTATTGGAGACTATTTTTTGGGTTGTCAATAGGAAGAAGAAAACTAGCTGGGAAACTTTTGGGACCATATTTAAATTAGAGGAAAAAAGAGACTGTTTAGGGAATTTTTTTGTTGGGACAATAATGATATCTGTCATAGGAGACTTAGGGGATAGAAGACTGACTGGGAAATTACTGGAGACTAATGAATTGTCTTTACACCTCACAAATACTTAATACATGATTTGTGGCTACAATGTTTAAAACTTGGGAAAAGTTAAAACTTCCTACCCATTTGAGGTGCCTCAGCTTTTATGTACTATGAGTTATATCTATATATATGTAATAAAGGGTCTTTCTCCAACAGGAACATTTCTGGAGCGCAGACAAGACTGAGAGCAAAATCCCCCCTAACCTCACCCTCCAGATATGGGACAACGACAAATTCTCCTTTGATGACTATTTAGGTAAGAAGAAGCACTGCAGTAATATGAGTGGTATGGACCGGGACATTGAACTCTATACACGGGGGGGGGGGGGGGATTTATTATTGGGTTTTTTGTCTATGTTTGGTGCAGTTGTGGTAAAAATGGTGTTCTGCGTTTTCCGTTGCAACAAATGAACATAGGACGGCGTATAGTCACTTTAAAATAGACCCTGCATGCGCCAAAGTCATTATTTGCACAGACAAGTTTTCACGACACTGAATTCAATGCACGATTTTCGATTTGGCGCAGTTGGACCAATTGCTCCTTAGACGGACATGTGCAACAACAAAAAAAAACTAAACAAATACAACAACGTACATAGACTCAATTGATGAATTCAGATAAAACGAAAATGGAATTGAACAAAGACGACGAAATTGTAATGACGAATTCCGCCCACTGAATATATTTCTCTTCCATGGTCATTAATCATTAAGACGATCTTCAGAAATTCAGGAAGAAAATACCCCCTGTCTACTGTATATAATGGGGGGACGTTCCTCATAGTCGTGGGTGAGAGGAGATGAATCCAACTGTGGTTGAGTATGTGGAGTGAGGACATCCCCTACACATTAGATGGACCCATCGTTACATTATGGTTGGAGCAGTACAGTCCAAGCAGCACTATAGGACTATAGGAGAGAAGTGCTATCGTTCTAGTTCTGGGGGTTTATGTAAATTTAAAGTGGTATTCCAGGAATAAGCATAATTCATATTCAAATGGATTGTTAAAATATATTAATATTTTGCTCTCCTTTCAAAGATGGAGACATAGACATAGATTATGATGGAGAATTAAAATAGTATTGGCCCTTGAATCAGTCCTGTGACTTTGTCCCTGTAGAAGAGATACAGGACAGAAGACGGCCGCTTGTCACATGACCACATCACATGTCCTGCATCTGCCTGTGCAGGTCATGTGATCACCACTATCTTTGGCTGTAGTCGGTTGGTTGCAGTGCATCCGGTATGGCCGGTGTGTGGTGATGGCAGTTACACATCATTACTATGGTCACAGAGCAGGACAGTCTGTTACATCATCACTGGGAGCAGAGCATAGGAGGAACTGAGGGATCATGGGACTTGTAGTTGTAGACGACGGCCATCTTGGAGATAACTCCACCTACTTTAGAAAAGCCATAACATTTTGTGAATCATAAAAGCAAATAATTTAAGCTCCATTTTGTGATTCATGACATTGAGTTCTGTTGTATTCATTTATTTAAAGCATCAGACGTTCATATTCCCGAAATACCCCTTTAATATTTGCCTTAACCTTTCATCACATGTTGACATTTGATGGCGTCTGTATATTGGCTCATTTTCATATCTGTATACTGGGTCCATCTTGTTTTATTCACCACTTAGGTCTTTATAAACCAGGGCAGGGGTGTTTTCCTCCTCTGTCCTTTTATCTGCCGCCTCTCGGAGAATAGAAGCGATTGTATTCCATCTACAAAGCGCATTACACAGCGTTCCAGTATGACATCAACAAGGAGCCCAGTTTACTTTAACACTGGGCAGAGGAGAGGGCTGTGTGATTGAACGAGGCTCCAGAGGCGCACAACGTGTGGCTTTTGCTGACAGAAGCTTCTTTAATGGCTCAGCCAACTTTTCTTACGCTATGACCATTGCCTACCATGAAAAAGACAGGCATTTTTATGGGAAGCCATGTCGACGGGATCCAGCACACATCTGGTTTATGTATAGCAGCTTATGTGAAGTTGCTTTGAGATTGTACCAAGAAATCAGCGCAGGAACAATATCAAATGTTAATTCCAAGCTAAAGTGATTGTAATTGAGGTTTCTCTAAACAATGGCATCACCGCTCTTACTGACTCCTTCCCTTTTATCGTCTCCTGAGCCAGAGCAATCCCGACATCCGGGTGCTGCTCTATGCCATACAGGAGAAAAGAGGTTAAAGGTGGTGAATGTGAGGGTGAGGGCTCCTAGTGTGTTAGAAAAAGGTCTCCTAACTTGGTCCATGTGTCCACAGCTTTCTAACATCCATATAGAGACCTTTGAAGAAGACCATGGTGGGTTAACTTTGGGTCGTTGCCCCACCACTTATTAAGGTTCACAGCTAGTTCATCAAATTAGGCAGAACTTATCCCTAAATTGGGAAATCTGGAGGGTCATTAGATTAAATGTTCCATAGAAGAAAGTCTCCTTTCCTTGGCCACATAAGTCCATTGTCCCATCCCCCATTTCAGTTCAAAACAGCAATGGAGCCTGACCTAATCCTTACCAAGGTGTTTGTGTGGTGCGTACACCTATGATCATTGTCATGATTGCTACAAAAATCTGTTTTCATCCATTCAGGGTCTGTACAGCTGGATCTGAACCGGATGCCCAAACCAGCCAAGACGGCAGAAAAATGTAGCCTGGACCTGCTGGATGAGTCCATCGTTGCTGACAGATCTGTGTCTCTGTTTGAGCAGAAAACAGTGAAGGGCTGGTGGCCTTGTGTGGGTTTGGATGGTGACCAGAAGATTCTTGCTGTAAGGATTCTATGTCTTTATAGTTCCTTAGGAATACCCAGTTGACTTGAAATGGATTTGGTGGAACAGTTTTTAGAGCCAGGTCCATGCATTACATCCATCCATCCATTGACTTGTGTAATGCTTCATGCACCCTGGGGTGGGGCTGTAGGGAAACTGAACACTTCTCCAAAATACTATAACATTTATAGTAGCTTTAGGCTGCATCAATATTTGTCTTATCACAGAGTCTCCTGCAATATGGGGATCATTTACTAAGGGTCCGTGGAGTGCTTTCTCGTCGGGTTTCCCAACGATTTCCATTTTGCGCCGCAATTAACGGGATTTTGGCGCACGTGAATGGATTTTGACACATCGGCTTGCACGTGACACAAATCGGGGAACGGGCCATCGGACAACCCGACGGATTCGGACTACATACGGGATTTAACATTTCGAATTCTGTCGCAAGACACGCACTTACAAGCATCGGGAAGAAGAAGGTGAACTCCGGTGGACCTTGGCGGGGAAGCGGCGATGAACGAACACGGGCACATGAGCTTCGTGAATCGTGCCGGACTTCATCTTCGTCGGACCGTCCGAATCGGGGACCGCAACAGGACCAGGTAAGTAAATTTGCCCCTATGTGTCTCTTCCAAAGTAAGTCGAAGATTAAGAAATCAATCTGGAATCATTGGGTGCAATAAAGACTTGAATTAAACGTCAGAATTGGAAAGATGACTCTGGGTATAGACATGGTCGTCCTGTGTGGGTCCACAATGATCAAAAGGGAAGTTGCGTTGGTTGGGAGAGATATGTCCATCAGGTTGCAATGTAGTGGTTGCCCCATGTATTGACTATTTATCTTCTAATAATCTGCCTCCATTTGTGTCAATCGTCTTTCAGGGAAAGGTAGAAATGACGTTAGAGATTGTCAACGAACAAGAGAATGAAGAACGGCCAGCTGGGAATGGCCGAGAAGAGCCAAACATGAACCCCAAGTTAGAAGACCCCAAGTAAGATCAATAAACATTTAACGATAACAATTTACAGTGTCTTCTTTGAGGAAGTGGTGGAGGTCAAACATCAGCTTCTACCACCAATTTAATCTTATTTACTGCAATGAGTCCCCCCTCCCCAAAAAAGCTTAGGGAATCATTGTCTGCTTTGGGCTATAATTGGGCAAAGAAAGTCAATGAAAATATTTTACAGCTCTTCTTGAAATAATGGGGGAGACTTATCAAGACGGGCGTTTATATCGCCAGTCTTAAAGCTCTCCCTCCTGGCGGTCAGGGGCCTCTTAAATATTGGTGGAAACTCCACCATTTCGACCTTTAGAGCAGATCTGAACTGGCAGAGATGTTACTATAGTCTATGCAGGAAAACCATCAGAGAAGTCATAATGAATCTCCCCCAATGTCTCCAGAAGGTCTTACATGAATGTCCACTCAATCATGTAGCTTGGGTTCACTATCAATATCAGAGGTAGGTTTATCTACAAGAAGACCACTACTATTGATTAATGGAGCTTAATGGACCCTATTGACCTACAATGATGGCTTCAAGAGAGGCTCCAAACATAACCTTCAATGCAGATGGAGCCTTAGATGAGACAATAAATGGATATTATATCTATAAGTATACAGTGTCTCCATATATACTCACATTGAATGTTATCCAATTTCAGGCGCCCAGAGACCTCATTCTTTTGGTTTACATCTCCATACAAGACCCTGAAGTATATCCTATGGAGACGATACAGATGTTTCATCCTAGTCCTTCTAATTGTCGTCATCCTGCTGCTGTTCCTGGGAATCTTCTTGTACTCCTTCCCGGTAAGATACCAATTACCTGCAAAGATGCCAGGGTGGGTGGGATGCAGTGAGAGCCACATGTCAGCCATCAACCACTGTTGCTATATATAGTCCTATATGGAGGCACAAGTTAGTTTGGAACAGGTTGACATATACAACAATAGTTGAATATTTCCTTATTAATTGAGGTTCATTGATTGAGGGGTTTTTCCGAGCTATTCAAAATGGACCACCTATTTATGTGTTAGGTCATGAATGTCTGAACCCACTGATCACACGCTTGTGAATGAGCACTGAACTACAGATTCCAATCACGACCCCTGCACAGTGAATGGAGCCCCTGCTTCTAACTCAGTCCACTTATAGTGGAAGAGTTATGATTTTTTCGGTTTCCAGGTCTGACCACAGTTTTAAAACCAGCTAATTGGTGCGTGGGACAGGTGTCACACTCCATCCCATTTGATATGGATGCCCTCTAATAAACATAGGCAGGTCATAATTATCAGAAGTTGTATTTCTCATCAATATCTTAAGGCTCGCCAACCTTTTAAACATAATTAATAGCCTAAAACCGGACAACTGCAAACCTTTGACATTTGGGCAGGATTCTTGCCTTTATATTTTAGGTTAACATTTGTGCAGATTGATGGTGACTGTTCTATTTTCTCCGTATAGATCAATGATGCTTATTTTATATCCTCCACCCACATTGATGGTGCTTGTTGTATCTTCTCTGTACACATAGATTGTGCTGGACCTATCTTCTCAACCCAACATAAATAGTGCTTGTTCTATCTTCTTACCCCACCTAGATGGTGCTTGTTCTATCTTCTCCATCAACACAGATGGTGCTTGTTCTATCTTCACCATGAACATAAATGGTGCTCAGTGTATCTTTTCCATGTACATTTGTTATGCTCAACCCATCTTCTTGATGCACATCAATGGTGCTCGATCCATCTCCCCTATGCACATCGATGGGCTTGATCTATATTCTCCGAAACATCTACAGTTTCTTTTTTTAAGTCATGTATTTTCTACTTCTCATCTTACGCACTAGATGGAGCTTCTATACCGGACATTAGAAACACTTGCTAACCGCTACAAGACTTTACATTGCAACTTGTAACTGAGAGGCTACCATGACAATCACCAGGGCATTATTATATGGGCTTAGCCTCTGAATATCAGGCGTCTTCTAATGAGATTTTTTGGAGTTCTGGGTCTATTGTAAAATCAGTGAATGCCATGATGACAAAGGTATATATATACTGTATTACTGCAGTCTATGAGAGCTGCAGATAAAACAAAAATCCAGACCAGTTTGGGGACAACCCCTTTCACTAGGGGTGTCAATGTAAAATTGCGGGGTCCATGTCAAATGTTGGGTTACTCAAATGGATACCCTAAAAGAATTTAGTACAAAACAATACCCAGCCCTTTCTCTCATCAAGGAGTGGACCTGCTGCCCAGTATCACTTCTTTAGTCAGCTGTGGATGGTTCTTGGTGGAGGGTTCTTGGTCCCCTGAATGTCTGTGGTTTTGGGTCTCTTCTGTATGCATGGTGTTGTGTTGGTTGCTTGGGTCTCACTCCATTTTCAGTACTAGTGCAGCCCCCGGAACTTAGGTTTTCCAGTGGGGTCCATGCTTTTCATGTTTAGACCAGTCTCAGTTGAGAAGCATCTTTCAGTCATCCAGCGTTGGGTTCCTTTTGGGTGGCCAATGTATTTGCATAGCAGAAGAGGATTGGCACCAGATCGCGGTGTACTTGGGTGGGGATGGGTTGAAATGGGGGTGGAGAAAGTTGTCACCTAAAAGTCTATGGTGGAAGATGGTGTTCCCTTTTGATGGGGAGACCATTTGTAACCATAACTACTCACAGAAGGTCGGTGATCTTCTTGTCTTATGCCTCTATGTGAATGTGTTGGGCTCTCTGGACCTGATATTGACAAAATGGAAACATTCTGATTGTTTTAAGTGGTCACAACTAGTCTATCCCAGGACAAGTGGTTTGTATATCTCTGCATATCTCTGTTAGATGAAACAGACTACATTATTCACATGATCCCACTTTGTATTGAATTGTACAGTTCTTGCATTTTACCATCTGCTGTAGGGTCTCTACTTGATGTGAAATCTTTAGACTTATCTGTCTACTAACTTTTGTTTTCCAGAACTATGCTGCTATGAAGCTGGTGAAGCCCTTCAGATAAAGTCCTCCTGGGCATGTGAAGACCACCATTGTGGCCCACCTGGAACCTTAGGCCTTGAAACCCTTCCGAGATTGCTGTGCAGAATGTACCTACATTACAGACCACATACCTACCATATAGCTCCCAGTATTCATATCACTATGCAACATAATTCACAGATTACTCATCATCACATCGGGAGCAGAATCTATATACAGAATGTGGGACCTGATGAATGTATTGTGAACAGACATATGTAATGTCCATGCGCAAACTAGCTTAGTGATCGAAATAGACCTGCCTAAGAAGATAGAAGGTGCTGGCTCATGGTGGCAAGCCTTAACCATGCTCCATCACCTGATTGATGAAATCTTACCATCTGTAGATGATAGCATCTAAATAGTGAGGTGACTCCATGCTGCACGGCTCCATGGTTGTATGCTTGGTAAGCTTTGTAGACCACAACGCATAGAACCTCTTGGCTTTGTCCGTTCTAAGGTTTCATTTAGTAGCTGATAAAGTTTTGTTTTCCCCCCAGATCTCTATCATTAGAGGGATTTTCATCCTTTTAAGAAAATTCTTTATAAAATACAAAAGTAACACCGACCTCAGCCATTCCCAGCCTCTACCACTCTACCCATGGCTGGTCAGGATGGGATGATGATGACACTACACTCAAGTTGGGTTTTTGCTTTTCTATCCTCCAGATGTTATATTTGTACTCTGCTCTTTGGGCTGTGCCAGTCTATCTGCCATGCCTAGCTCTCGTTAAACGTTTTTACTGGCCTTATGCATAGATATTGGGTGGAGTGATGCCGTTTCAGTGTTATAGTCGGTTTCAGCTGCTCCAGCTGTTAGAATATCTCAGGAAGGAGTCGTGTTTTGCCGATACTTTGTACTTTTTCATGTGCCCATATGCTGCGCCCCAAGGGGTCCTTCTAAAAGCTTATGACAGTTACATGTATCATCACAACACTTGAACGTGTCTTAAGTATTTTCCCTAAAATTAACATTTTGGCTTCTACAGAATTTAACTGGCAGATTTATCTTTATTTGTGTGTTTTTTTGTATTTGCATTTTTTTGGCCACTTTTTAATTCGTTCTCTGAAGCTTGCCACACAAAGGTTTTCCTGCTTTGCGCCTAATTCCTCTATGAACTGCTCCTGGTGGCAGATGGTGGTGCTAATACACTCCAGTTCCTGCTAGGTGTAGGAAAGTGTTTTGTGCAGACTGTGCCAAAAATTGAGCAAATTTCGGAAATTGCACCAAATTTTTGCACAGAAATAATCAAAGTTTATCGAAGGAAATCAGCCCATAGATTAATCAAAAAGAAGAATAGCTAAAAAATAATCTGGCGCAAATTACAAGACTTAAGGTAAAACATCCCCAAAGTCTTTGGCCATGTCCTGCTAAGGTTACCTGGTCCAGACGGCAACCACTTATGGTTAATGGATGGGTTTACACCATCGTATCACAGTCCTATGGTGTAATGTTACCCCAAAACCCGATAAGAGGTTCATTAGAGACCAACAGTATCATTGGGACAGTCCCCACATCCTGACTAGAACTAGGAATGACGTACACCATGGACGAAGACTCGCTTTAGGATAGGAAGGTCTTCTCCAGGGCGGGTAATATTCTTCCGATGTTTCCTACATTGTTTAATCGGGTGTATAATGAGGTAAACTCACAGCGTTACATACGTTCCCTACTATATAGGGAACCTTAACTTCAAGAAGAGTCTTCCTTAAAACATTTTATACCTCGTGTCTTTACTTTAGCTGCAATGATGATCCTACGACCACCAGGACTCCTGCTATTAGCAGGGGGGGGGGGGGGGTTAGAGGTGCTTCAGAATTTTTCGAAAGATTCAATTTGGTTTCAAGTTTATTTGG